>NC_140950.1:29544977-29899977 GCF_014529385.1 Adiantum capillus-veneris
GATGGCTTGGTGAGCTCTTGTTAAACTCATTTGCACATCATTCGGAAATACATTGAAACACAGGCTCAAAGGCATAGTTACCAAGTCTGCCACCCATTTGTAATGCAGGGCTAATGGATAAATAGGGTGTAGCCCATCATGATACCGTACATTTGAGATGTTACACAAGATTCTGCAAATTGAGATGCGTCTTTGTACATTCCTTCCCATCCTTAAGCCTTCTTTTTGTGCGGCAACGGTTGCCTACATACCTAGAAGATGCGACAAGCCCACCGTCTCAATAAACGTGATAGAGCCTCATGAGTTTGCTTGATGAGCTTCATTTGAGTGTTGTCCTCACATACTACTATTTGTAAAAGTTCCACCCCTTGTTTTAGATGTTTCCACAGGATCCATCCTTCAAAAAGTGTGCATATGCCTGCCTTTTTCCCTCCTAAAAGGTCCATCAGCAAGGTCATCGTAGTATCATGAATTGCCTTATGAATTACCGTTTTTGTTGCAAGCAATTCAACTGTAGTTTTTATGAGGTCGAACA
The DNA here is from genome assembly GCF_014529385.1 of Adiantum capillus-veneris. Classification (NCBI taxonomy): domain Eukaryota; kingdom Viridiplantae; phylum Streptophyta; class Polypodiopsida; order Polypodiales; family Pteridaceae; genus Adiantum; species Adiantum capillus-veneris. The sequence goes on from NC_140950.1 coordinate 29,545,513, forward strand.
TGTTAAAGTCAGACTTGTATTTTACTCACGATAGATTTGACAAGATTGAAACCTTCTTTGTTGAGAGACTTCTGAAGTAGACTTACTCTCGCAGCTTGTGTAAAATCGCTTAGAAGGTTTTTGAGAAACATTCAGGTGGTTCAAAGTCTAGGATGATGATACTTGGCATGCAGTTTATTTCTTTTTTGGCTATATTCTTGGCAAGCAGAGTTTATACGTTTCTCTATCACCCCATTCGGTGTTGTCGCACGCAAGATCAAGATCTTGAGAATGTTAAAGCTTTAACACTCAAATCTCTCTCTCTCTCAATGGATTGAGGTTGTCAAGAAGGGGAAAAGCAAGGAAACAACGTCGTCCGCACCCACCATAATTAACCTGACACTAGAAGAGGAGCAAAGAAGGCGTGTGCGCTCTCTACATGCTAGAATTTGCGGCCTTAAAGACAGATAATGTGGACGAAGAGGTAAAAGAACTCATGGTTTTGATGGGGGTTCATGAGTCGATGCACTCAAGAGCATGGAGAGTGGGCAACAAGAAAAATGGGAGCAATGGGGAAACCTCAAAAGAAAAGGCACTCATCCTTCGTTTTTCCTCCATGGAAGCGAAGGACTTTTTGAAGAAGAGACTAACTCGGGCATCTTCCCGGGGGTTGATCTTACCCTCTCACAGATCGCTCATATGCAGGAGGTAATGCCAGAGATTAGAGAGGCAAGGGAAAAAGGTGAGATCGCTTTTTACCAAGATGGAAGAGTGGTGATTTTGGAGCCACGCTCCACATGACGGTGTGAGACCTATGGGACCACACTCAAAGTTGCTCCCTAGAATTGTAATGGATCTATGTGTCTTGATGTGGGTGCTTTTGAGAAGAGTTTTACCAGGAGAGACATCATCTTCTACTCTAAGACACATCAGGCCCTTGGGTAGTTTGTGCCTTACATTAGTGAATACAGATGGGAGACAGTTTGTAGACAAGAGACACGATCAAAGCACAGAGGTCGGGGTTAAGGAGGAGTGACAGTGTTATTCAGGGAGGAGTTGCAACCATTGATACATATAGCTCGTAGGGATGAACAAGCTAGGTACATGTGGGTGAGATTGAGAGCAGAGACTAGTAGATATCTTTACATTGCCATTTGCTACTTTCCCCCGAGTACGTCAGTATATGCACCACCCAAAGGACAGTCCCCCTTCTCTATTTTGGATGATGACATATGGGAATTCTCTAGAGATGGTGACATTATCATTCTAGGGGACTTCAATGCTAGGATTGCCCATCATCAGACGGTATTTTATGATACTTAAGATGCTAAGAGAGCTGGATGTTGCAGAGACGGGCCTATCCAGGATATCACAGGATGGAGAACATACTGAGTATGGATGGCACTTGATAGACATGGGGACTGCACATGGATTGGCCATCTTGAATGGCCTACAGAGATTTCCCAATGCAGGAGGCTTCACATGCTTCCCACACAGACATGGAGCCAGCACGGTAGAATATATCATGGCACAGCCAAGCCTCATCTCTAGTATCCAGGATCTCACAGTTGGGCCATACTTGTGGGGGTGGCAGTGGATCATGCTATTGTATCGCTGACCATCTCTTTCCAGTTCAGTGTAGCACACATTCCACGAGTAGCAGCGTCTACTCGCTACACCTTCAGTGGCAGAAGAAGAGCATATGATCATGATGGCTTAGTGGCTGAGCATTTCATGCATGCCAGAGATCTACTAGCAAAGCTTCTAGCAGTTATGTTTAACCGTGCAATGTGTGAGGGCTTGCCTGATACTTGGAGCATGTCTACGATCGTACCTATCTTCAAGTCAGGAGACCATATGGAGCCTGGAACTTATCGCACTATCATGATTGGACACACATTGACACGGTTGTACGCATCCATTCTTGAGCAGCAGCTGAGTAGATGCGCAGAGAGGGAGGAAATGTGTGTTGTTGGGTAGGCAGGGTTCAGGAGAGGTTTTTCTACTCTTGACCATATTTTGACACTCAAGGCCATCATCGAGGAAGGCAGATCCCGTGGGAGACGGATCTATTGGAGCTTTTTGGACTTTCACAAAGCATTTGACACAGTACCCAGAGCTAGATTGATGTGCAGATTACAGGAGATGGGAGTACCCGCAGCAGAGTTCATTTGGGGAATGATGGCACTGTGCAAATCAGTAGTAGGGCATGTATGCACCTCAGAGGGTCTATCTACACCGGTTCACTCCCCTAGTGGGGTGAAGTAGGGATGCCCGCTCTCTCCTACTCTATTTGGTATGTATGTGGATGAGGTTTCTGGCTACATTGAGAGAGATGGTGATAGAGGTGCACCGCTGGCAGGGACATGGATTCCGCTATTGTTATATGCTGATGATATTGTGTTGATCTCCGACTCTTCGGAGGGAATGTAATGTCACTTGGATGCTTTGTATAGGTTTGCCCATGAGAGTGGCTTGTCTGTCAACCTTGGTAAAACCAAGGCCATGGTATTTAATACCAACCCACATTGGATCAGGAGGTCAGCGCCCGCATTCACATATGGCCAGGAGACGGTGGAATATACAGATGCTTACACTTACCTTGGAGTGGTTTTTAGTGGACCAGCATTCTCTTTGAGGATAGCAGCAGAGACTAGATTGACCAGAGCCCATTCGGCATTGGGAAGACTATAGAGGATGTGTTCACAAGTTCAGTTTCAGGAGCCTCGGACGAAGCTCTAGCTCTTTGACACTTTGGTGGCATTTGTATTGCTCTATGGAGCTGAGATATGGGGGCCTTCATTGGATCATCACGGGAGAATAGGTCGTACTGATGGATGGGGAGACCTGGAGAAGCCTCTGGTCTCCATGATCTCGCGGCTCATTAGAGCCAAGGTTTCAATACCACGTGCCATTATCCGAGCAGGGCTAGCTTCCTACATTGCTTGTGGGAACTTCGAAGAGACAGATACGCCCACCTTGCACTTGAGTCCTCTCGGCGGTTAGCGAGGCAAGGAGACACAACATGTTGGTATGGGGAGATGACATCATGGTTCCAGGCACATGGATTCATTATAGACAGATTTCCCCCCTTCCAGTACTCACTGGATGCACCCTCTCTGACTCTTACACACTCCGAGACCACCAGGCTCATCCGCCAAGACCTAATTCAGCTAGACACCAGGAGGACATGGGTACAACCAGCACAAGAGCTGGGCATGAAGATGGCTTTCTACAGAGAGCAGCTTCTCCAGCTTACGATGGACAGTTTTGTGACGAGGCCCAGATACATGGACACCCACTTGTCTCATGGGATACGGTGTGCTATTGGCCAGATACTCACATCTTCACACCAGCTGCGGAGCGAGTGGGAGATACAGCGGAGTGCCAGCAGAGGCCAGGACATGCACCCTGTGTGACATGGAGCCTGAGACAGAGTTACACTACACATGCCACTGCCCCGTCTACTATGAGATACGAGGCCGCTTCCACTGCTTGTTCAGAGAGGGCTTTGGACCACTCTCCAGAGTCATAAGGTACGAGGATCAGAGATGCCTGGGTTTGTTTCTGCTCGAGCTGCGCAGACACGGAGAGAGCCCGATGAGAGGAGAGGCTAGCCAGTCTCAGAGACACATCACAGACTTCTTTAGAGCAGACATTGGACACCCAGAGGAGCTACTACCACAGCAGATCTTGTCGCCTCACACCAGAGGTACACTGATCGATCTCGAGCGATTGAGCTAGGGAGATCGAGATGCCCACGACTGAGCAGGACTACACAGCATCGACGGAGGCTACATCAGACGATTCGGACCACTTTGGCCCGACATGCACGACGCCCGGTCAGACTGCTGTCCATGGAGGAGATTGATGAGATCCGCCAACAATCGATGTTGGATCTCCTGTGACTTGTGATTTAGCTACCCCCAACTAGCTGCTTAGTTCACGCCTACCCAGTTTAGGATCCCATAGTACTTTTATTTTATCAGTTTATCATTTTGTTACTCTGACTTTGTATTAGATTCACCACATTGTAACGCTCTAGTCTCATAGGTCATTTTGGCCTTTTGAAGACGTAATATAACTTTTCATTTCATTTCATTTCTCTCCTCCCTCTCTCTCTCTCTCTCTCTCTCTCTCTCTCTCTCTCTCTCTCTCTCTCTCTCTCCAGATAACAGATTTTTTTTCACTAAATATGGGACAGCCAGAGGAGAAGCCATCACTGCACACCTCGGTCCACAATCATTCGACCACTACCAACACTCTCATCGACCGAGCACTAGAGCTACAAAGATCCAGGCGGCCACGATTGAGGAGAGTGGTATCGACGGAGACTACAATAGAGGATTTGAGCCATACTCTCTTGACATCTAGAGTGCAAATGAGGATGGATTCTGGTAGTAGTATCTTTGTTCTAGACTCACCATTTTGTAACAGATTGGTCTCTAATGTCATTTTGGCCTTTGGAAGACGTTAATGTAACATTTCATTTCATTTCTCTCTCTCTCTCTCTCTCTCTCTCTCTCTCTCTCTCTCGTCGGATAGATCTTTGATGTCTCTTGGGATAGTTTCCTACGACCTTAAAATCCGAGCTCCTAAAAGTTCTCCTACTCTCTCTGTAGGTTCTATCTCTCCCCTCACGAGCCACTGGTTGAAGGAAGTATAGAGCTCAATACCCAAACCCAAAGAGCTCGACTTCAACAGCACGCACCTACCCATATCGTCAATTTCATCAATCAACCCCAACATCGCCCAATTTCTGCTCTGCAACTTGCGCTACCCGAAACTAACTCGTCCTTTGGCTTCCTTAGGCAAAATCAACATGCAAGGGTTGATAATGGGGATCGTCTACGTCTAAGGGATAAGCCTACAGAGTTCTAGCCCAAAAGCTTTAGTGTGCAAGAGAAACACTCACCTCTACAGTACTCGGCACCAATTGAAGCTTCGAGCTTTTAAGCCTCCAGGATTATAAACATTTATGATTAATAGAAATTCTGCTTGACTCCCTATTTTACAACAAATTTCCACCATAGAAAGAGAATTGAAGAACAAGGGGTGCATTGGAACACCCTCATCTCAAGGGGGAGCACATCTTAACTTCTCTACTTGGCAATTACCATTGCTAATTCTTTGTAATCACTTGTCAACCATAGTAATCATATTTAAATTTCATTTTACCCCAACTTTGTAAGGGATAGACATTGCCAAAGAGTCTTTGGTAAGATCCCCAAAATCATAATGGGCAAGGATTTGATATGAATTTGATAGCCAAGGTTTCCATACTTGGCAAGCCAAGGTAAAGGGGTATCTCATGAAAAGAATTTGTGGGGAGTAGTGAAGCCACTAGTTGAGAATGAGAGAGTCGAAGCAAAGGCAACCGCTACTCGATATCAAGAGAGAGATGAGCGAGCTTCTGCCATACTCCTCACTTCACTTGATACAACTACGTCCACTGTTTGGATCAATGCAAAACCTCAGAAGCTTGGCTCACCTTAGAAAGGCACTTTGGAACAAAAGCTAAGAGGTCCAAAATTGCACTCAAAACCAAGAAAGGACATAGCATCCTTAGTCGTCAAGATGACAAGCATTTGTACTCAACTCACATACATCGAATGCCCTATTGATGATGAAGATAAAATGGCCATACTTTTCAAAGTTGTAGCTGGTAATACCTTAGAGCACGTTGTCACAATGCTTTTAGAGAGGGACCCAGCATCAAGATTGAAGGACAGCAACAACTCTCTTCAAGACCATGAGAAGAAAGACCCAAAGCATAACAATGGAGGAGCTTTTGTGGTCACTAGGAACAAGTGCAAGAAGTATGGAAGAACCAACCATGCCACCAAAGATTCCTACATGAAGATCGCTTGTAGCATGTCACAAATTAGGTCATCCACATACTAAATGCTTTAAAAAGGACCAAGAAGGACGAAGGACCAATGACAATTGAAGGGACGAAAGCAAAGGGGGAGTTCATTTTGTCCAAGATGAAGACGACTATGACAGCAACCATCCACAACCTTCTACCTCTACAACAAATGGATCAATCAACTTTGTATATGAATATGATGTACTCGAGTTTTGAGACAGTTTTAAATTGGAGTGGCCAACCATGAAAAGATGAATCATATTCTAACCTCCCATGATGTATCAATGAACCAAAATGTATCAATTAGTACCATGACTAGGATTGAAGGGGAGTATGTTAAGGTACTAGTATAGGCACTCTCCCCTCTCAGATATGACCACCCTTTTGAGCCATGCATGAATCATATGCACATGGACATCAAAGAAGCACAAATAGCCCCAACCAACTATCGGAAAGCACACACATGCACATCTACAATTGGATCCCGCAAATCCTCTTGAGCTATATGCTATCATCCATGATGTCATTTCTACCTATCTTCCTCATGCTCTTTATAAAGAACTCATTGTACCTACTCTCTCGATTGAACGAGGGTCTTCTCTTGCATCAAAGCAATTGTCAAACTCATGTTCTGATCTTTTAAAGTGTGCTAAGCCTAACCATGCCTAGTGAACTCATTGTACCTACTCTCTCGGTTGAACGAGGGTCTTCTCTTGCATCAAAGCAATTGTCAAACTCATGTTCTGATCTTTTAAAGTGTGCTAAGCCTAACCATGCCTAGTCACCTTCACAAAACCAATACCCTACCTCATATACAACAGTCTACACGAGAGGTGATGGAGCCAAGAGACCAGAGAGTTGAGCTTGAGCCTCTTCCAGTTAAAGATTCAGACTGCCATCACCCACTACCTCTTGGGAAGAACAATATCAATGGTAAAACCAGACTAACAGACAGCCATGGTCGACAATCATGATTTCCAAAATCCCATCACATTCTACAATCAAAGCATTGCCTGTGACACCCTAACCAACAGCTTTGTTGATAGTTAAGCCCCAGCAGTATGTTGACTGTTATAAGGAGAGTAACCACTTGTTTGACTGGTAAAAATCATGCACCTGTTGGATAGAGCATTAACCATTGGCCCATCTGCTGACTGCGCTGGCTGCTAAAACTTTTGCAAGTAGTTACATGAGTCAAACAGGACAGGTACTCTCCTCGCATTCATAGCACACTACAAACCTGCCGCCAGCCACCCATAGCCAGTAGCTTTGTATTTCAGCTCAAATGCCACTTAATGGCATTTGAGTGCTTTCTACACCGAGACCCTTCAATGGATAAATGTGATGCAGCAAATACATGCAAAAGTTCTAATGCCTTAACGCCAAAGGAGCTTAAAATTTCCATGAAGAGCGTCTACACTTCAAGACAGTACAAATACCAAGTAATGCGTTGAACAGGAGAGCGGCTACAACGGCTACATCAAAAGCAGAGATCCCTACTGACTTGCAACGTAGCAAATACATGCAAAAAATTCTAATGCCTTGACGCCAAATGAGCTTAAAATTTCCATGAAGAGCGTCTACACTTCAAGACAGTACAAATACCAAGTAATGCGTTGAACAGGAGAGCGGCTACAACGGCTACATCAAAAGCAGAGATCCCTACTGACTTGCCACGTAGCGAGCCACATGATGAGGCTGCCTTGTGTGAGGAAAAAATATGTCGATAACCAACCAGTACAATGAAACTCTTATGCAGTCCCATGGCGGCTTACGGCCAAGATAAGCCTTGATTGTGTGATGATCTTCATCGATATGAGGACATAGCTGTCTTTTGGGCTGCTCATCAATTCGCCATACATGTAGCGCGCAGCACCGCCAGGGCTGTGCGAGGAGGTAATTGCCTTTGGCAGAATTGTTCCCACTGCTCAGGCTGCTCCGGCTCTAGGTAACTTAGATCTGATGATGATGATGATGATGAGGAAGATGTGGATGATGATGATGGGGAGCTTGGAGTCTGATACTGCTGCTGATGAGCTTCTCTTATCTCCATCACCAGTTGACGTGCAGCCTCTCGTGCCTCCGGCAGCTGGTCATTTAGCTGGGATGCTCCCATCCGAATCAATGTCTCCAGACCGAAATCCTTTATCCCCTTGGTTCCCTATTGACAGAGACCACAATACATGATTTGCAGTGAGACTTTATCCATGCGAATGGCAGCTGACAAGGCATACACATACACAGATGGCATTCCAGCATCACCAAAAGAGATGAAAGCTGCATTCAAAAACCATGCCACACGTACAAAACACTCTTTCCAGTTTCACAAAAATCTGCAGACATACATTGCTTCACAAATATACTCAAAGTTAAGAGAGTTCTTGATTTCTTTGCAAGTACACATATCGATTTCTTTGCAAGTACACATATCGCATTACAATTACACTAATGCAGAAAAAGCTACATGCACCAGAAGGGCCACGCACGCATGCAGGCACATACCAGCCTTGACACACTTCGGCACACACAAGAAGATGCCTTGGCCCTCACTCGTGGATTCCGGTGTTGAAGGCATGGCTGCAGCTTCAGAAGGAGAGGATTGGGAGAGATCCAGCTTGTCATTGCAACAAGCGCCTTCTCTGCTTCTTCGCACACAAAGCGCTTATCTTGTGATGCCTTGAGCAGAAGCTGCAGAAGCTGTGGCAAAAAGACCAATCCCTCACATAAGCACAGCATTATGGGACTAAAATTTCAATGCAGTTACGAATCACCACTTCAAGTCCTACCAATGGATCCAACAGATCCAGCATCTGGTCTTGATAAGATTTGAAAAAATCCGCAGAAGCCATTATAGCAGTCTTACATAAAGCACTTCTTGGATTCTTCATAGCCTTGACCATTAAGGTAACAACAGAGCTTCTGTGCAAACAAAGAAAGTAACAACTTTAAGCGCATGCACGATTTTAAGGGAATGTACTCTACCATAGACACACAGCTTCAAATGAAGGGCCATACAAGATCTGAACGAGAGAGGCGGAATGGAATGTAGCCAATTGTCGAGTGTAATTAAGAGCCTCACACACAGAGATCCAGTCTTTCGAATCCAGGCGAGCCAGCAAATTCTGTGACAATAAAAGAATAGACAGACCGGGTGAAATCAAGACCAATCACAACCAGGAACCTCTAACCACTTGAAAGAGATGAGATATATACATCTACAAGCTCTCTAACATCGCCTTCCAAAGGTTTGAGGTCCTTGGAGAGAATGTACTCAGTCTCGGCTGATGCTGGCTCGTCACCATTGGTGCGGCAAGGTTGGGATGTGTGAGAGGGTTCGGGAACAGATGGATCTGCGCTCCTTCCCTCTGGTTCATGTGCTGCCAAAAGAGCTGGTTTGCAATCTGGTCCGTTTGCTGCTGTCAAAGCTGGTGTTGGATCTCTAGCTTTCAGATTCTCCTCCTTTGGCTTAACATCTCTAGATTTCTGATTTTCCTCTTTAGACATGAGTGCTAGCTGAAGTGAACAAGAACGTTCTCTGTCAAAATCTTAATCCCACTTGTGGGAAGGTTGAAGGCAAGTGTATGCGGGTGCCCCTTGATCTCAGAGAGAACGAACCTGCGTAATGCAGACCAAAAAAAAGTATGGGGAGGAGATCTATCCTGTAAGCTACATCACCCAAACTTCTTCAGCTCCCGACGACATAGCAGCAGAAATTATACTCGGCGTAATGCCAGAATTGGCTTCAAAAAGGAAGCGAGAGGATTTCAAAAGTTGAGAGAGATTTCCGCTCCACAGGTTGTGAGAAGCGGAGAGGGAAGACTGCCGAAGGAGACAAAACTGCAACAGCTCTGAGAAGAAAGCGGGGCCTTCCAACGGTCGCTCCCCCTCTTCTCGCTCCCACTCTCTCTCCCCCTACATAAACCACACGCAGAGAGAGCTTCTTTCTCACGGAAGAGGAATCGCGCTGGAAGGCCAAGCTCAAAGAAACAATGAGCTTGTTGGGCGGGAAGTGTGAAGAGAGAGGGAGGGGACACCTAACAACCAAAACGGAGTATGTGTCCACCTCCAGAAACACCCATGTGCGAGAAGGGGAGCTGGAAATGTCTGTGTGTGTGTGTGTGTATGAAGAGAGAGAAAGAGAGATTTGGGCCTGTCCCGTTAGCTGGAGTGGTGGGGCAGCTCTCTTCTATCTCTCTGCTTTCTTCTCGAAGCCCGTGGGTGGCCTTCTTTAACAACTGCCCACATGAACAGCAAGCACAGTCTTGCGAAGGGCTCTTTTAAGAAGTCCCATCTCTCTCACGCAGAAGATATTTCTTCTAGGTAGGGGGGCTTGCCTTTGCTTCTTCTTCTCTTCTGCTGCTTCTTCTGCCGGCATTGGTCTCTTTGGTAAACTCGTCCTTCCACCTTGGTATTATCTAATGTCATGCCGGCTTTGGATTTCCACCACTCGTGAAAAGTAAACTATGTTCCTACGCGAGTGAGGAAAAGTGGGTACAAGCCAAACTTCGCAGTCTCTTCACCACTCTGCTCGAAAAACCATAAGGTGTTTCAAGACATTGTCACATGTGGAGTGAGAAAATGAGAATCCTGGTTGTTATCTCGTTGCACATTGGTTTTCCAAGGTCAAAAAATGGGTATTTTACTTATGTGATAGTGAAGGCGTTGCCTTTGGTGGTAGCACCTCTCTCTCTCTCTCTCTCTCTCTCTCTCTCTCTCTCTCTCTCTCTCTCTCGTGTTGTGTCTCCTTGTGTCGCCAGCTTGCAGAGCGTACTCGCTGAAGCAAGGAGAGAGCACCACGTGGTAGGGGGTGGAATCTCTCATATATAGTACTAGTGTTCCAAACAACCTACCGACAGATTTGTCCCACTTTGCCTTCGACGAGAGATAGAGACACGGAGAGAGAGAGAGAGAGAGAGAGAGAGAGAGAGAGATTTCGAAAATGAGTTTTGAAATATTAGAGAAGGAGAGATATATTTTCAAATTGAATACAAGATTTCAAGATTTCTTGGCATCCCATACAAGATTTCAAGATTTCTTGGCATCCCAAGAAATCTCTCTCTCTCTCTCTCTCTCTCTCTCTCTCTCTCTCTCTCTCTCTATATAGAGTGTGTGTTTTGTTTCTTAATTGAAACTCTCTCATATCTCTTTCAAGCCTTTTTTTTCCTTTTTCTTTATTTTTCGAGAAATCTCTCTCTCTCTCTCTCTCTCTCTCTCTCTCAAAAGAACTTGTGGTTTTAAAAGTGTATCACTTGGTGTTCATGCCTCTATTACCAAGCACGAAGTTAGTTTTTTTTTAACAACTCTCAATTGAACATCTTATCATGAATCTCTATTCCATTCCAATGTCTTGTATGATTACATCAAGGAGATCGAGGAAGAGACAACCAGGGACAGAATATAGGTGGTCAAGGAGGGAGAGGAAGTCCAAGAGGTCATGGAAATACGTAGTGTAATAATACAGGTCAGCACAAAAATGTAGTATGTTGGGGTTGTGGAAGAGATAATCACTTTGAACATGACTGTTGAGACAAGAGGTAGGAAATTAATTATGCAGCCACTAGCAAGAATGTAGATGAGCATGAGAAGCTATTTGTGGTGCAGCACATGCTAAACGCTATGTCTGTAAATGTATAAAAATCTAGTGATAATGTCCAGTATGTGGATTCCGATGCTTCAAATCACACGACCAGTCATGGTGAGTGGTTTAAGAAAATGCAAACTTTGGAAATTCCTTGTTAAGTAGAGAATGGGGATGATATTGCACATTCCATTATGCATACAAAAAATGTACCATTATCTATGAATGATGGTAAAGTAAAGTACTTGGATGGTGTATTGCATGTAACCAATATGACAAAGAACTTGGTTTCTATTGGGCAAATGGTTGAGCAAAGCTTTCCGGTTAGGTTTAACTCTGATGGTCTCATTTTTGAAGAGCATAAGAAGAATGGAAGGTTGGTTGCACAAGGAAATAAAGTGGGTAGAATGTTTACTTTGGATGTAGTACTTGCCTGATGTGTTGCATGTATCCAATATGACAAAGAACTTGGTTTCTATTGGGCAGATGGTTGAGCACGGCTTCCAGGTTAGGTTTAACTCTGATGGTCTCGTTTTTTAAGAGCATAAGAAGAATGGAAGGTTGGTTGCACAAGGAAAGAAAGTGGGTAGAATGTTTACTTTGGATGTAGTTTGAAAAGCAGGTAAAAGCATCCTTTCTTCATGATAAGCATGTAAGCGGGAATGCATTGGATTTAGTGCATACATATGTATGAGATCCGACAAAGACTGCCTCTACGGGTGGATGTAGAGACTCTGTGAGTTTCATTAATGACCATACGAGGAAGGTATGGGTCTATTGCATGAAGCAGAAAAGTGAGGTGTTTATGCACTTTCAGAATTTCAAAGTTATGGTGAAAAATAGACTAGGAAACATGTAAAGTGCCTAAGGTCGCATAGAGGGAGAGAATATTTCTCCAATAAATTCAATGGCTTTTTGAAAAAGCATGAAAATTGGAGGTAGTTTTCATGCAGGTATACTACGTAGCAAAATGGTGTTGTTGAGCGAAAGAACGGACACATTGCAAAAGTTGTTAGAGCATTGATGAATGAGAAGAACATGCCTCATTGTTATTGGGTTGAGGCTATTGCTACAGGTGTTTACATTCTGAACAAGACCCCTACTAATGTAGTACATGATATGACACCATAAGAGAAGTATTGTGGTGAAAAACCGGATGTATAAGTGTTAGAACCACCATCATGTCCAAACTATATAAAGACCCCGAGCTAATCTCAGCTCTTCGAGCCTTCCTCAATGGAGAACTGAAGTTTGGGCTACCACGATTTGCACAGATGGATGGAGCTAGGGAGATGCCAATAGAGGAGGAACACTTAGATCCACAACCCAACCTAGATGAGAACCTTGTTATAGAAATACATGTTAACAAGTTGGGACAATACTTTGAGGGTGATGAATCTAATGCGACTATACCAATCACTACTAAGGGATTAACTGTGAAGGGAATCCTTGATGGGGGCGCTGGGGTTAGCATTGTGACTAAAAATTGCTGGGAAACTATGGGAAGACCTCACCTTGTGACCACAACCATAGTAGTGAAGATGGCCAATGGGTCTATTGTTAAACCTATTGGGATGCTAGAAGATCTCAAGATCAAGGTCTTTGGACATAAAATACGAGTTACCTTCATTGTTATGGATTTCTCCAAACACACTATGGCATCGGAGATGATCTTAGGACGTCCTTTCATGAGGGAAGCAAAAATGGTGCATGACTGGTCTAAAAACCATGTCTACTTGCAGTTCCAAGATTCTGTCATTCGAGTGGATCTTGTGACGAGTCGAGCACATCCTCTAGGAAACAGGTTTATAATTGATCATAGATCTGACACCACAGTTCACTCGGCCCCATTGCAGTATTGTTACACGTGTAAAGCGGACACTGATGTTGGGGAAGATTCTCCTTATATGGATGTACTACCTGGAATGACTGAGTCTGACAATGTGGATTGGGTCCACCTAGCAGCAACCATAGACACTTGGGAAAATAGAGGGACGACCTGGGTAACACCTGAGGGGGATGAAATGCATGTACCCTTAAATATGCTACAAGCAATGCATATAGCTTCTGACAAGACTCATCCTAATGTAACGAAGAAAACATACAAGTGGGTCCCTAAAGCTTCTTCAGCGACCATGGCTAGTACTAAAAAACGAAAGCCTTGTAAGAAACGTACCACTCGCTCCAAGAAAAATAAGAAAACGTGGCGCTGGATTCCTAAACGACTATTGGAAGCCCAAGGTTACTATCAAGGAAATGATCAAATTTAGGTGCCAAAACGTAGATTGCATTCTTACTTGTCACCTGACCCATGTGAGCTCAATCCCGTAGCTCCAAAACGAATTGACAATCGTGGAAAGAAAAAAATCACAGAATGCTACACACCCGCTCCAGAGCTAGTTTGGGTACCGAAGATAGAACGATTTGTTCCACCTAGCTCAGGAAGGGGAGAAACCTATGAAGCTTCTAGCTCCTCATATAATGCATCGATAGAGGTAAAAGCTTCTCCACAGCCTCCTCCTACAATAGTGGACCTCCATAAAGCTATAAAGGAATCCACACCTCCCATTGTTTAAGAATCACTTGATGAACCACTTCAAGTTCGATCCTGGGAGAGTACCTTACCACCCTTGCAACTCGATGAGGCACCTAAGGTAATAGAAAACTACTGGCAAAAATCCTCACCTATTATCGACTGAGCAATTGGTTTCAAAGGGTGACGAGCACATTTCAAACGATATGATCTACCCAAGGAAGGGGGGAACGTTTGCTGACAGTCATCATTCACTCATTCTCCTCTCAACCTTCCTCCCTGACCTCTCAATATCCCAATCTTAGGGAATGTATATATAAAGCCTTATACTCACAAAAAACAAAAATAATAAAGAGCAAGAGCAATTAGCAAACGAGTATGCACAATAAAAGTCAAAACATTGACTCAGACCTACACATTCGCATCCGGTATACTGAAACATAAACCTATGCCATAAAACACCTTTGATCCTCATCACTCGAGTGATGGAGGGTAGGTAGGATTATTACAATAGGAGTGTTTCTGTTTTAGAGTTAAGTGATTAGCAAAGTTCCTTTTTCCCACTGATGTGCCTCCTAGAGGTATTCTTTGTGTTTCTTAGTGTGTACAGGAACGTGTTGCTGTGGTTAGGATTTGGACCTTCATGGAATCTTTCTCTCGTTCACACTTCAGATCAAGCGCGACCATCAACAAAAACAGGTGTTTCTTGTCCATTAGCATTGCTCCTTATCTTTTTGCATCCATGTTTGTCTGCTTTGATTGTGATTGGTAGCATAATATCCAGCACATTTGCTTAGTATCAAACATTTAATTCAATGTAATTTTTTGTCATAATCACTTGTCTAGGTTTAAAAATCAAGCAAGTTCGACTAAGCTAGTTTGACCAAGTTAGGAGTTAGAGATCTTCTCTTAATACCATGGGGAATGCCTTCCTAATAATCAATGGTTATTTAGATTCTTAATCCAATCTAGGTAGCATTGTGTGAAATATACTAGGGCTTTCTAGTGGGCTTAGTCCCTATTGACCTTTAGCTTAAGTATTATAAAGGGAGTTTACTAGTGTGATGAGCCTGGGGAGGTGTAACAGTGTTATATGACCCCCCAAAGTTACAAAATTAAAATGTTGAAAATGAACAAACAAAAAATCAAAGTGCCGTAATGTAAAATCTTAAGCTGGAAGAGAAATCTCAGCTTGATTGGGTACTTCACTCACATGTATCGCCTATGGTACTAGAGCCCTAGAGGTCAGTATGGACGCTTTTCCTTGAAAATCAAAAAACCTAAGGCATACAAAATAAGCACACACATCAAAATTGAATCACTGTGAAAAGACTTTGGGGGGTCAAAGAAAAGGTAATCAGTCAGGCGATGATTTCATGAGAAATTCCTTTTATCATAGCTTAACTACAAGGTCTTCTAGGTATAGCCTCTAGTTAGCCCTTGAACATGAAATACTTCGCTCTCGCGATTAAACAACTTAATTGACTAGAGAAAATTAAGAAGCTTACCCATGGTATTAATAGTCGATCTCTAGTGCCTTTCGACCGTTAAATTAGCGACCCCAGACTTGTTTAATTTTTTACCTTTACATCTGTTTATTGCTGACAAAAGGTTTAAAATTCTGTTACCAATCAAATTGTCTGCCTACAACTGCATATGCTTTTTAATCGCTTATGAGAATGCAATTACTGTGCCAATGTTGTTTGATTTTGCAGTGACTGAAGAAGGCTAAGGACATTCATCTCAAATGCTCTTCCACCTCGACGAACGAGCTTCAACTCAATAGCTTCCGAGGACGGAATCTACATCAGGAAGGGGGGCATGTTAACCCTCACGGCTCACGGACACCCTATCACCTACGACGAACGTTCTAACCTACAGCGGACATTGTATTATTTATTTGGTAGAGTCAGGTACCGGGCTTGTCGGTCCAATAGGAAAAGGGTAAGAGTGATCGCCGATGTGAGGCGCACTCTAACTGGAACATTCAAGGGATTAGTTGGCTAAGCATGGGCGCCCAAGTGTGAATGGGGCGAGCTCATATAAAAGTCAACTAAACCTAAAATTCACTCATTCTCTCATGTGTGCAATTGAAGAGTGCTCTTGCTCCATCTCCTTCTTCTTCTTCTTCATCTCTTTGTGTGTGTGAGAGAGAGAGAGTGAGAGAGGGAGAGAGAGGGAGTGTGTGGGCGATCGAGCATTAAGAAGGCACAACGGCGATGAAGCGGTTGAGCGCGGCGTAGCGGCGTCTCCTTCTTCTTCGCGGCAAGGAATCCTCCACGAAGCAAGCGTAGAGCGGTGAGTGACACACCATCGCCTTCTTTGAGCTTACTAGTTTAGGCTTGTTGTGTGCTTGGAGCCATTTGTGGCTCGCACACGGTGTATCGGCAAGTTCCTTGCATTGACACGTGCGACATACGCGCACAGCCTCTCATCAGCTATCACCTACACATCTATTGGACCAACAAGCCCGGTCCATAATTCAACAAATAAATAATATGCGTTCGTCAAAGGTGATAGGATATCCGTGAGGGTTAACATGCCCCCCTTTCTGATGTAGATTCCATCCTGGGAAGCTATCGAGATGAAGTACGTTCATCTAGGTGGAAGAGCATCCGAGATTGAATGTCCTTAGCCTTCTCCAATCAATGCAAAATCAACAAAAATTGGCACATTAACTGCATTCTCATATACAATTGAAAAGCATATGCAGTTGTAAGCAGACAAATTGATTGGTAACAAATATTAAACAGTTTGTCAGCAATAAACATTAAATTGTAATACAATCAAATGCATAAACAATTGTAAAGGTGAAAAACTAAACAAGTCTGGGGTCGCTAACTTAACGGTCAAAAGGCACTAGAGGTCAACTATTAATACCATGGGCAAGCTTCTCAATTTTATGTGGTTAATTAAGTTGTTTAATCACGAGAGCCAAGTATTTTATGTTCGAGGGTTGACTAGAGGCTATACCTAGAAGACCTTGTAGTTAAGCTACGATAAAGGGAATTGCTCATGAAATCATTGCTTGACTTATTTCCTTTTCTTTGACCCCCCCCCCCCCCCCAAAGTCTTTTCACATTGATTCAATTTTGATGTGTGTGCTTATTTTGTATGCCTTGGGTTTTTTGCTTTTCAAGGTAAAGAGCCCACACTGGGAACCTCTAAGGCTCTAGTACCATAGGCGATACATGTGAGTGAAGTACCAAATCAAGCTAGGATTTCTCATCCAGCTTAAGATTTTACATTGTGGCACTTTTGATTTTTTGTTTGTTCGTTTTCAACATTTTAATTTTGTAACTTTGGGGGGTCATATATAATTGCTACCCTTCCAGACTCGTCACACTAGTAAACTCCCTTTATAATACTTAAGCTAAAGTTCAATAGCGACTAAGCCCACTAGAAATCCCTAGGACATTGCACACAATGCTGCCTACATCCGATTAAGAACCTAAAGTAACCATTGATTATTAGGAAGGCATTCCCCATGGTATTAAGAGAAGATCTTTAACTCCTAACTTGGTCAAACTAGCTTAATCAGACTGCTTCATTTTGAAAACCTAGACAAGGGATTATGACAGAGAATTATATAGAATCTAATGTTTAATCTAAGCAAATGTGTGGAATATTGTGCTACCAATCACATTTAAAGCAGACAAACATGGATGCAAAAACAAAGACAAGGGGCAATGCTAATGGTCAAGAAACACCTGTTTGTGTTGATGATCGCGCTTGATTTGAAGAGTGAACAAGAGAAAGATTCCATGAAGGTCCAAATCCTAACAACAACAACGCGTTCATATACACACTAGGAAATACAAAGAATACCTCTAGGAGGCACATCATTGGAAAGAGACACCAACCCTTATCGAACACAATCAAACAACATATGGAACCCTAACCTAATTATTTGCACTCCCCAGAGAGAGTCAAGTGAATAGGATATTGTAGAGATTAGGGGGGAACCCTAAGGCTAAACCCCTATCCTGGTCATCATTGGAAAAAACAAAGTCATCATTCCTGAGACCATATGCGCCATCCGTGTAATCATGTAACCTTTCCTCTCATTAGAGGGACAAATATTCACTAAGAACATCACTAGACGTCTATAGTCATCTTGGTCAAGAGGGTAAGTTTGTGCAATTGGAGAGACATCCTCTACTAAGTATGGATCAGTCGTGGTCAAGAGACGTATCAGCCATTCTAACTCCTCAAAATTCCTCTCACACGCTAGCGTATCTACCAAATCCCATTCAAATGCAAGCACTGGGTAGACTATGTGAAACACTTGTGCAAAGTAAAGAGGGTACCTCTCATCCAAGGTAGGAGTGGATGACTCTATCGTACTAGCCATATCTGTACACACAGATAGATGATGGTTAAAGTAAAAATATTATAAGGGTCATGTCAAAAGGTTGTGTCTTTCTGCATAATGTGTTTTTATGATTTTGTGTTATGTAAAGAACTTGTAGATTTTCAGATTTTTGTTTGGTGGCTCTTGATCTTTTACTTTTTTATTTTTGTTTTTTTGTGAGTATAGGGCTTTATATATACATTCCCTAATATTGGGAGATTGAGAGGTCAGGGAGGAAGTTTGAGAGGGGAGTGAGTGAATAACGACTGTCAGCAAACACTTCCCCCTTCCTTGGGTAGATCATACCTTTTGGAATGATATCGTCACGTTTTGAAACCAATTGTCCAAATTGTTGTGGGTGAATGCTTTAACCAATAGTTTTCGACTGCCCTATGCATTTCATCTAGTTGCGAGGGTGGTAAGGTACTCTCCCATGATTTTATTTGTAACATTGTTGTAGGTGGTGAACTTACAACGGGAGGTGCAAACTCTTTCTTGTTTGTATGGATATGTACAATGGTAGGTTGAGGTTGTGTCAAAGCTTGTACTTTTGTATAGAAATTACATGAAGAGCAAGAAGCTTCATTTGACTTCCCTGTTCCTGAGCTATGTGGAACAAATCATTCTTTCTTTGATACCCAAACTAGCTCTGGAGCGGGTGTGTAACATTCCACGATTTTTTCCTTTCCGTGATCTTCAATTTGTTTTGGAGCTACAGGATTGGGCTCACATGGGTTAGGTGATAGGTAAGAGCATAATTTACGTTTTGGCACCCAGATTTGATCATTTCCTTTATAGTAGCCTTGGGCTTCCAATAGTTTTTTAGGAATCCAACTCAACGTTTCTTTACATTTCTTGGGGCGAGTGGATGTCTCTTACCAGGCTCCTCTCTTTTAGCACTAGCAATGGTCGCTAAAAAAGCTTTAGGGACCCACTTGTATGTTTTCTTTGTTATATTAGGATGGGTCTTGTGTGTCTCAAGCTTTATTTCAACTACAGAAGTTGAAACTCTAGAGAGTTGGGCTGGGGACATATGGTTCAACCTCTTGGACAACGCTAAGAGTTGGTTTCTACGTTGTGCTACTCCCAGTCCCCCAATCAATAGTGCATTTGGTGGCTATCATCCACGTGCATCCTAGGTTTATATTACCCTCCATAGTTCCAGTAGGCACGACAAAAAAGTCTTGAGCTACAACCTCGTTGTCATAACTGACAGAAGTGTGCCAGATTCCAAAAATCGTGATTTTTTTCTTGTTGACACCCTTGACTTGGATAATACTCTCAGATAGAGATGGCTTTCCTAATTGATACCACACTCCATATGACAGCAGATTATACTTAGCACCCGTGTCCAATAAGGTATTATATAGCACTTTTCCATAGGCGCTATTTAGTTCAACAGGGTATCGTAGAGGTGTGTCAGAGTCCAACCAATCATCCTCTATTTCAACATGGAATGCATGTGTAACTCTCGGGTTGGCCCCTCGTTGGCGTCTTATACATTGTTGTCGCTCCGTAGCCTCAGCTTTAGCTTGTATCTTCTTCAACTCGGCTTGTGCCTTGGCTGCTTTTTTTTTATGGATGGCACGTAGTTCCTCTTGGCTTAAAGAATAATAATATCTTTTAAATTTACTCCCATTGAGGAATCCAATGGTTTCTACTCTATCAAGAGTTTTGACCCAAATGGTACCTTGTGGGGTGATTTTGCATACTCTATATGGTCCTTTTTTCACATATTTCAACTTTTTCTTCTCGTTACACACTCCATCCATAAGGACTTTATCACCAACATTGATATCTTTGTCCTTTAGATGACGGTCAAACCATTTCTTCCTCCTATCTTTCTCCACAAGTGCATTTTGCACAACCAATTGCCTTTCTTCATCTAATTTCCCAAGGATATATAAGCACTCAACTAAAGGGTTATCATCCTGACCTTCTTGTGAAGCTATACGTATTACAAACTCCCAGGGCATAACTGCTTCTTGGCCATATACCATTTTGAATGGCGTACAATTAATAGCCACTTTGTAAGAAGTACGATAAGCCCATAGAGATGAAGTCAGCTTCAAATCCCAATCTGTGCGATGAGCTTCCACCATTTTGGTCAAGATAGAAATTAAGGTCTTGTTGGTACTCTTAGCTTGGCCATTTGCTTGTGGATAATAAGGTGTGGACTTATGGTGAGCTATTATGAAGTTGGTAGTGAGCTCTTTTATCACACCATTTATAAAATGAGTGCCATTGTCACTCACAATCTCAAAGGGACAACCAAATCTTGTAATAATGTTCTCAAAGAGAAACTTGGCAGTTGACCTTGCATCAACCTTACGTGTCACCCTGGCTTGTGCCCACTTTGTCACATAGTCAATGGCAATGATAATATATCGAGATTTGAGTGTTACGAGCTGTCGGACTAATTGGGCCTACAAAGTCTAAACCCCATTTTTCAAATGGTTGAGTCACTTTAACAAGATGTAAGGGTGTCTTATCCTTTTGTTGTGTGATCTTGTAACGTTGGCATTCATCACATCCTTTTGCAAAAAGTGATGCATCCTTGAATAAGGTAGGCCACCAATAGCCTGATTGCAACACCTTTCTAGTAGTTAGTTCCCCTTAGAAATGTCCTCCTAATATACCCATGTGGGATTCGTGCAGTATGTATAAATACTCATCCTCACGGACACAACGTCTAAGAATATCGTCCTTCCCTAGAATATAAAGAGTTCCTACAATGAGAGAATAAGGTTCACATTCTTTTAACAGTTTTTGAGCTATATCCTTACGAAGCTCCTTGGGTGGAAAACCATTAACTAGAAAGTTCCTACAATGAGAGAATAAGGTTCACATTCTTTTAACAGTTTTTGAGCTATATCCTTACGAAGCTCCTTGGGTGGAAAACCATTAACTAGAAAACCATCAACTAGAAAGTTCACAATCTTCTCACTCCATTCAGACATAGTCTCGACTGGGAATAGGGAAGTATCGGGCAATTCGTCATCGAATCCGGTAGGGGATTCACCATTGGGTATACGAGACAAATGATCCACCATGACATGTCTTTTATCAGGTCTCACCACAATGGTAAAATCAAACTCAAAGATAATTAATAACCATTGTGTAATTCTTCCCGTGGAACAAGGTTTATTTACTAGATACAACAAGGCTTGATGATCCACATAGAAAACAAACTTGTTGGCAAGAAGATAGTAGCGAAATTTCTTCACTGCGTAAATCATAGCTAAAACTTCCCGCTCGGTAGTGGTGTAGTTTCTCTCGGCATCATTCAATTGACTTGCAAAGCTAATGGGGTATTCCAATTTATGTTCTCTTGGTTTAGCTAGAACACACCCAATAGCAAAGTTTGATGCATCAATATGCACATGGAAAATTATATTTCAATCGGGCACTCATAAAATGGGAGTGCTTGTCAAGGTCTTTCTTAATGACTCATAAGCATGGACACACTCCGCGGTCCAGTGGAACTCAATAAGAAGCTTGTACAAAGGACGAGCTATCTCGGCAAAGTTTAAAATAAACTATCAGTAATAACCAACATGGCCTATGAATCTTTGAACTCCTTTATAGTCTGTAGGCGGTGGCAATTCAGCAATGGCTTAATTTTGCTCTCATATGTGGAAATCCCGTTTTTGGACACTATATGTCCTAAAATGACTCCATGTTTAACCCAAAATTGGCAAAAGAAATGTTTTAAGGAGATGTGATACAATCTGCACTTCTCAAACACTTTTCGTAAACATGATAGATGTTCCTTCCAAGAGGAATAAACACAAAGGTAATCTAGGAAAGCTTTGCAAAACTCCCTCAATATTCTCTAAACGCAGTGTTTATTAATCTTTGAAAGGTAGCAAGAGCATTGGTTAAGCCAAAATCCATAACACGAAATGCGAACACCTCAAATTTGATTATAAAAATTATTTTAGCTTGGTCCTCTAATACAATTGTGATTTGATTGTAGCCAGAGTACCCATCTAAACAGTTATACGCTCCTTTCCTGCAAACCTTTCAAGCACATGTTCTGAATATGGCAAGGGGTAATGGTCCCTCCTAGTGGCAGCATTCACCTTCTTGAGATCCACACACACTCTGAGTTTCCTATTCTTTTTCGACACAATCACTATTGAAGACACCCATTCTGAGTACTCAATAGGGTATATGAATCCGCATTGGACCAGCTTTTCAGTCTCTTGAACAATTTTTGCATACTTAGGATTCATTGGGTAGGGTCGTTGCTGAACTGGTTTAGCCATGCTATTCATGGAATTGTGTGTTGCACCACGGAAGGTGGAACACCTTTAATATCATGATATGTCCAAGCAAATATATCCCTGAATTCCTGGAGAAGTTCTTTAAGTAAATACTCCTCAGTCTCCGTTAGATCTTGGGCAATGAAAACAGGTTTGGACTCTTCTCCTAGGTTTGCTAACTCTATTTCCTTAACTATCGCTTGACCATCATAGACTTCATTGCTTCCATCAATAGGTTTTCTTTAAGCCTTTGTATACACAATCTTACGCTCCTCTGTGGTGTAGGATTTGAAATGATCGGGTGCAGGGTGTAAGTTTGTGGGGTCTTGTTGTTCTGTGGACTCTGATTGCACTTCCGCTTCCTTTTCTTGTTGAGCTAGCTCTCGATTATGTCATCTCCTTATGGTGCGGCTCAACTTTGGCTTCTTTGTAGCCTCTAGCTGTGCGATGTCAATGGGTTGTGGACTACACCACATAACACTTTGAAGGTATTCACCCCAATTATCTACTAGCTTCTAATGAGCATCACATGCCCCTATATAATTAGGCCATTCCACGGTAGATTTCTTTCCATTTATTCTAGCATGCACATTTTCTCGATAACGTCGCCTCTCATATCTCTTACTCTTCTTGTCTAATTTTTTATTACGACTGATCTCTAGTGAAGAGTCACTATATGAATCGCTACTTGTGTCTTTTGCTCCCTTGGATAGATTGTCATCTAGGGTACCATTGGGCCCCTGAATGGTTTGTCTCCACATTTGTACTAAGATTTAACTCATATTATTTGTCCTCAAAGTCAATTCAATTGATGATTCTGACTGCGAATTGTGTGGGCTATAGTCTTGTGAGACGCTACTGGTTCCAATTTCAGTCAAGCCTTCAGCTTGTAGGTTAAAAGCTATATGCACCGCTTCTATCATATTTAAAGGTACAAGTGGTAGCATTTCATCTCCCTCAGGTGTTACCTAGGTTGTCCCCCTATTTCTCCAAGTGTCTATGGTTGCTGCTAGGTGGACCCAAATCCACATTGTCAGACTTAGTCATCCCAGGTAGAACATCCACATAAGGAGAATCTTTCCCAACATCAGTGTCCACTTTATATGTGTAACAATACTGCAATGAGGCTGAGTGAACTGTGGTGTCAGCTCTATGATCAATTATAAATCTATTTCCTAGAGGATGTGCTCGACCAAGTACAAGATCCACTCCAATGACAGAATCTTGGAACTGCAAGTAGACATGGTTTTTAGACCAGTCATGTACCATTTTTGCTTCTCTCATGAAAGGACGTCCTAAGATCATCTCAGATGTCATAGTTTGAGAAATTCATAACAATGAAGGTAGTTCTTATTTTGTGTCCAAAGACCTTGATCTTGAGATCTTCTAGCATCCCAATAGGTTTCACAATAGACCCATTGGCCATCTTTACTACTATGGTTGTGGTCCCAAGGTGAGGTCTTCCTATAGTTTCCCAGCAATTTTTAGTCACAATGCTAACCCCAGTGCCACCATCAAGGGTTCCCTTCACAGTTAATCCCTTGATAGTGATTGACATGGTCACATTTGATTCATCACCCTCAAAGTATTGTCCCAACTTGTTAGCAGGTATTTCTACAACAGGGTTCTCTCTAGGTTGGGTTGTGAATCTAAGTGTTTCTACTCTATTGGCATCTCCCTAGCTCCATACATCTGGGCAAATTGTGGTAGCTCGACTTTCAATTCTCCAATGAGGAAATCTTGAAGAGCTAAGAATAGCTTGGGGTCTCCATATAGTTTGGACATGATGGTGGTTCTAACTTCTAAAGCCATGAAATCCATCAATTTGGTAATATTTAACGGCACCTTTTGGACTTTAGTCCCTTGACATAAAGAAGATGGGATCTCCATTTTTTTGATAGGGTCAGGTAGTCTCTTTGTAAACATTTCTTCCCAACAAGAAGTGAGTACGTCCACTTTCCCATGATTCTAAGTCACTTTCTTCTTGGATGACACTAGGTATGGCTAAGGGTCTATGGACTTTGTGAGGTTGTTGTTACATAGGGAACATTGTGTCTGTAATCTGGATCTGCCTAGGTGCTGGCTCTAGATCCCTTTGGGTATCTTATACCAAACTCCTTAATTGCTTGACTTGCTCGATCTCCTCTGTAGGGTTTGGGTAAGTTCCTATCGTCTTCTTGGGTCCTGGCCATTGTGGCTCATGACGATCTTCCTTGTTGGTTTCTTTCCTAGTGGTCGTTTTGGTCTCCATGGTTTCACCTAAATCAAAATCCTCTTCAGTGTCATTCATATATACGGGGTCATCACCGGTCCCTATGTTGGTCTTTGAACTGGGGTCTGACGTCGCCGCTTTTTGCGATCTCTTCCTTCTTGTGAGATTGGAAAATTGATGCCGTGTCTCTTTCTTCACGAATATAATTTTGTTTTTGGAGCATCGATCGTGTGAGTACATTTACTCGTACCACATGTGTACTTTGTGATGGCTCCTCGGTAACCTCAATCAAGTTTAATGGCGTGATCTTCAGTGCATTTGGATTATTCGGACATTGGGCAATCAAATGATCTATGCCACATCGATTACACATGAGTATCGGCATTGTAGACGTGCTCGCTTGATTGGTTTGCATTAGTGTAGCATTCTTTTGTAGCCTAATAGGACACACAGCTACACGATGTGGACCTCCACACTCATAGCATTGAAGAGGTGGTCTCTTGGCAGTGTAATTAATATTTTGGCCTCTTGCAGCAAGAGCAGCTACTCGATAGACAGGTTTGACTTGTCTCCAATAGTCCTCCATGTAGTATTGTGGACTTTCTTCAAGCGCATCGATCCCATAGGCAATATTAGGGTCTATATCTTCCTCACAGCCTTCCAAACAAGCAATAGATGACTCACAACCCACTTGATTCACTGAAGTGATTCTTGGATGTGGTGGTTGCGGTCCTAGCACCGGAGGTGGTAAGAGTGTTGTTTGAACAACATTTTGGGCCCTAGGGACCATGTGTTGTGACATTTGTTCAAGAGGTGGGGCCGGCATCAATGCAGGCACTCGAGGTGTGTCTGTCCATGCTAAGGTTGGTCTATTGGCCATCGCGCGCTTAAATATTATGCAATCCTTAGCTGGATGACCATACCTCCCACATGCATTGCAATTCCAATTAAATTTTACTCTAAAAGTAGGACATTCACTGGTATTATGCAGACCATAGCAAACTGAGCACCATTGTTGCTCCCTTCTTGGATACATATGATTGTTTTGTGGAGCACGATTGTCTCTAAGAATCTCTTGAATGGCCTTGGTGAGATCTGCTAAAGTCATCTCAGATATCTTTGGCTCCTTATCAATAGGCTTTAGGGTCATTGGCTGACGTCCGAATGCTTGCGAGCTAGTAGATTTAGGCTCAACAAACACTCTTTCTCCTTGAATCGTTAAATTATCCTCCAGTTGGCTCTTATTGTTGGTGACTGCTTCCCAAGTGGTGATACCTCTAATGGCTAGGCCATTGTAGATATTCACTGGTACTATGCAGACCATAGCAAATTGAGCACCATTGTTGCTCCCTTCTTGGATACATATGATTGTTTTGTGGAGCACGATTGTCTCTAAGACTCTCTTGAATGGCCTTGGTGAGATCTGCTAAAGTCATCTCAGATATCTTTGGCTCCTTAGCAATAGGCTTTAGGGTCATTAGCTGACGCCCGAATGCTTGCGATCTAGTAGATTTAGGCTCAACAAACACTCTTTCTCCTTGAATCATTAAATTATCCTCCAGTTGGATCGCATTGTTGGTGACTGCTTCCCAAGTGGTGATACCTCTAATGCTAGGCCATTGTAGATATTCACTGGTACTATGCAGAACATAGCAAACTAAGCACCATTGTTGCTCCCTTCTTGGATACATATGATTGTTTTGTGGAGCACGATCGTCTCTAAGACTCGCTTGATGGCCTTGGTGAGATCTGCTAAAGTCATCTTAGATATCTTTGGCTCCTTAGCAATAGGCTTTAGGGTCATTGGCTAATGCCCGGATGCTTGCGAGCTAGTAGATTTACGCTCAACAAACACTCTTTCTCCTTGAATCATTAAATTATCCTCCAATTGATCGCATTGTTGGTGATGGCTTCCCAAGTGGTGACTAGGCCATTGTAGATATCCTCATGTCACAATCCCCTGATGAATCTATCAAGTAATTGGTTATTATTGAAGCAGTCATTTGGATTACAACGAGAATTAAAATTCTTCAAGCGACTAATAAAGTATCTCACCGACTCTCCTTCCTCTCATTGGGCTTTCTGGAGCTGCGATGATACACCCCAAAGCACTCCCTCTTGTATGTATTCTTTCAAGAACAGTCTCCTAAGAGTAGGGTAAATTATTTTTTCTTCCACCCTTAGGGTTCTATATCAATCCCCAGCCTTCCCACTTAAGGTTAGGCTTAAAGCATTACTCTTATGCAGGTCATTGTGTTCTCTTAGAGAATCGCAAATTTGTTCAAACACTTCGATATGCTTTCTCACATCCCCATCTACACTAAATTTTTGTGTGAGCTTTGCTATTTGTACTGCCTTACTTCTAGGCTCTCTATCAGGCATGTTACGCATATGCTCAGCAATAGATCGATCGATAGCTTGAGCAAATATTGCCAAGTCACCTAAGTGAGCAGGCACTGTGGGTGAAGGCGCTCCAGAGTACATGTGGAGTAGGTAATGGCATTGGGCTTGCCATGTGGCGGCCCAAAGTTTGTATGTGTGGCCCTAGGCATAGCAAATGTCGGATGTGACATGCTAATGCTAGCCAGTATGGTCCCATTGAAATAACAGCTTGGGTGTTGTGGTTGTGGAGCATAGGCTGTTGAAACAATGGGAGGGGTAGAAGCTACATGAATACAAGGACCCATAGGTGTATACAATTGGTACACACTTGTAGGTAATGTTGCAGGCAATAAGCTACCATGTAGCCGTGCTTTACTAACAAATGAGGTCCATGGCATGTTTCTTGGCATGCCCATCATTGGAGTAGGCATGGTAGCTGTGGTGTCATCAAGGGAAAGATGAGCTAGACTTGGAAAGGTAAAGCTATCACTTGTGGGCTCAGATTGCACTGAGACCCCTGGCAAAAAAACATATGAAGGATCAAATCGGACTTACCGAGGGAGTCTCCATTTGCGATAAGATTGGTTGTTTAGACTTCCCTATATCCAAGAATCTCATGAGGCCCGTTGAAGGCATGTGGATCCTCTTGTTTTGTCTCTCTAGCTCAATAACCCTATGGATGACCTAACAAACTCTTTGTTGTTGATCCTCTACACTAGTAGCACCCGTTGTGGATTGTAGGACATCTAACCAACCCACATGATAGGTGTGACACGTGTATAGGTCAGTTAGAGTTTCCGTTTGTAGTTCGTACTCCTAATTCTCATTTAGGAACACTCCATCTAGTATTGAGGTGCTAGGGGTGTCCTTTGAACTAGATGCAATGTGGCTCTCTATGGGTTGACCCTTAGTGGTTGCTAATTCAAGAGCACTTGATTGCTCTCCTACCAAAGATATTGACATAGGGGCTTTTGCTTTTAACTCTCTTTGTTACTCTGACTTGCATAAGCTCTCGATTTCCTTTTCCCTAGCTGCAATGATGTACCGCTCAACCTCTTGCACTTTGGCAAGGCTTGTAGCATCAGGTAATATAACCACAGAGGGGAATAGCTATGAAGCATCAGGGGGTGCAATGAATGGAGTATTCACGTGCACACTCTCCAGGAGCATGGGGTATACGTTGGTCATCAATGGAAAATTTACTTTCCCACCCCCCTCATTTACATCATTAGCCCCATGTTCGAAGCAAGTGGCTCTCCTAAAGGTTTTCTTCAAGCGGCTAAGCACGCTCGGCTTGGACCGTGGGCCTATGGCATGCATTCTTGGCTTGAGCTATCGGGATTAGGCATTGGGTAACCCTCCATGACGTCGTAGTCAGAGGAAGAGTCACTAGACGCAATATGCAGGTCCTAAGTGGGAGTGCCTTGATTTCTTGATGAGGCCCTAGAGCCTAAGGTAGAGGAATAATGAGTGCCCGCATAAACGGAGACACTCTCAATGTGCTCGTCCTCTAGCACATGACCAGAGCGTATGTGCTTGTGACCTCAACACTCTAGAGGTGTTGGTGAGTACCTGTGAAGGCCACTCACCTAGTTTTTTAGGTGTTTACAACCCAAATTTTTTGGTATTTTTGGTCCCTTTTTTTAACCGAGCAACAGAATATGACGTGCGATAGCTCAAAACAAGCGTCTTGGCTAGGGAGACAAGTCGTGCTTTACAGCCCCCGGTCTGGTTACGTACAGGCCCCAAAATCCTAAAACTAGTATTTTCCTAGTCGGAGAGAAGGCTAAAATTAGTAAGTCCAAAGGGTGAGTGTGAAGGAAATGGTGGAGGACTTGAGGAACTTGTCCCACATTCTTGGACCTGGTCCTAGACTTGGTCCTCAACCTGGTCCTCAACGGTCCTAGTACTCGACATGGTCCTAGTCCTAGTCCTAAACCTGTGGTCCTAGACCTCATCCTCAACCTGGTCCTCAACGGTCCTAGTCCTCGACCTAGTCCTAGACCTGTGGTCCTCGACCTGGTCCTAGACCTGGTCTTCAACCTAGTCCTAGTCCTAGTCCTAGACCTGGTCCTCAACCTTTTCCACCACACTACAAACAATATCTTTACAAAGTTTGCATTCTTCATCAAACATTCCTTTTCTACATGAATGATATCAACATCATATTCAAAGACACTAAATTCAAAATTTTCTTATTTGAATTAAAATTAGAGGGGCCATTTGAAGCATCCACATCCATAGCATAACATGCATTTTCATCTTTTGCATCCTCTTTTGCGTTATCACATGCAACTTCCTTCTCATGTGTCACTTATTCCTCAACAAAACCTATCTCAAGATTCCATATTTCATACTCCATCATAGGCTTACCTGAATGAGCTTCTTCTTCAAAGTTCACATTCACAATTTGCACACTCATCTCTTTTGCATGTGTTATCAAACACAATGTCGTCCTTGCCCCAAAAATATGCATACTCATCCACATGAGTCACTTTTCTACTTGCAAGCCCTTCACTAAAATCCAAGAGAGAATCTTTTATCTTTCTCCACCTATCACATGTATCATACATAGCATCATCCATAACATACCTTTGAAGTACCTACAAGAACTCAAATTTCCTATATTGGCAAGCCAACATAAAGAGAAAAACCTTGTGTATGGTCATTTTTTGTCCAACTCCCACAAGCTTCCAACTACCTCTTTAAGTGATCAAAATTTGGAAAAATTATCTTAGAACCAAGATTAGGGAAGGTCTAGGGTTGATTCGCAAGTGGACTCTAACTTAGCAATCAAAGCAACAAAACCCTTCTCTCCCCTCCTCGGTGGGGCCACCAATTTCTTTGAAGGATTGGGGGTTTGCCCTCTACAACACTTATAAACACAAAGGAAAGACGATGAAGTGAATATATTTTTCAAGAGGATATGGTCTGATCTCCACTCATGAAGTCTCTCAATCTTGCACACCTCAACCTCAACTAGCTTCCCTCTATAATGGTACAACTCCCACTATACTTGGTTGCACTAAAGGAAGCAAAGGGATCAATAAAATTAAAGACAAAAAGTGAGATTTCAAACAATGGAAATCTCCGCACTTTTGGTAATAAAACAAAGCATTTCACTTCTTTTAAAATGCCATTCCATGTGCTAGTAGAAACTCCACAGGTGCTCCCTTATATACACATAGCTTGACCAAAACCCACTCAAATCAAGCAAATTTGAAAACACCCAAATATATAAAAAAAGAGAATTAAAAAAATGATGAAAAACTTGGGGGAAACCTTTCTCTTTTGTATATGTACAAGCAAGGTATTGGAGCCCATAGTCTACCCTCGACTAGCTGCACCACGAGGAGCTACACACAACATAGCTACCATACCTCAAACCAAGATGAAGATAGGTCAATATGTAGAGCTAAGAACCAAATTTCATCAGCCTATTGAATGTTGAGATGTCGAGCTCTACATCTTGAGCTGGCATCCAGTACGGGTCTTGGCCGCTTACGGCATTTACTCACTGGTGCGTTAGGTGACCGACACGAAGGATCTCTGCCAGTGATTCTACAGCTGGACTACACTTATAGTGCCAGCCTAGT
Organism: Adiantum capillus-veneris; assembly: GCF_014529385.1. Taxonomy (NCBI): domain Eukaryota; kingdom Viridiplantae; phylum Streptophyta; class Polypodiopsida; order Polypodiales; family Pteridaceae; genus Adiantum; species Adiantum capillus-veneris. The sequence goes on from NC_140950.1 coordinate 29,576,284, forward strand.
ACGCTTCTAGCGAGTTCACACTTAGTGACCGCATGTACATATGTGCTACTTTTCAGTTTTAGCACTTAGTCATTTTGTACTCTTTTTTCTGTGAGAAGAAGAAGAAGCTTTCCATCTCTGTATGTTGTGTGCTTGTCTTGTGTAGCTCTCTTGCATCCTCATTCTTTACATGGTATCAGAGCCTGGTGCAGGCAAGAGAGGCTAAGAGAGCAAGAGCATCACAATCCCTTCGTTCGCAATCCACGACCACATGCCGAAGGCGCCCCGCGCAGCCTTCAAAATTTTGGGGGTTTTCGTACAAGTTTCTGAACAGGTCTCCAAAGTACAGTACACAGAGATTTACTGTACAAGTACAGTGGTTGTATGTACGCTTGATTGTGGACACTCGTTGAGTGTAGAAAGCGTTACAGGTACCAAGATAGCAGGTTCAGCAAATTTGCAGGTTTTTGCAGATTGCAGCTATTTTGTCTTAGTGCTTCAAGATGTCTGACGGTTTCAGTCAGATTGTTACTGAGAAGCTTGAGAAAAATAACTACCCTGCATGGAAGTTCAGAATAACTAATTTCCTAAAAGGAAAAGGTTATTGGGACTATGTAGAAGGAGACAATGAAAAGGAACCAGAGATTCCCGAGGCAAATGCTATAGCAGAACAAAGGAAAGCTTTGAGGGACTGGCAACAAAGCCAGAGCAAAGTGATGTATTGGCTTTCTATGAGCATCACAGATGGCATGATGGGCTATCTACAGGATGCTGAAACCCCCGCCATTGCATGGAAAAACTTAGGCAGAGTGTTCGAGGTGAACACCAAGGCCAGGAAGCTTCAACTAAAGTTGGAGCTAAATCAGGTTAAGAGGAACAACCTCTCCATCAATGATTATGCTTTGAAGATCAAGAGTATCATTGAGGCTCTTGGATCTATTACAGTCTCAGTGGAAGACGATGACATTGTCCGTGCATGCTTGGATGGTCTAAGAGATGAGTATGTACATTTTAGGTCTTCCATGAATACAAGAGACGACATCCCCGTGTTCCAAGATTTGATTTCTATGCTTATTCTTGAGGAGAAGAACCTTGGTCTTGACACGTCTTCTTCTCGTGGCAGAAATAGGTATGAACAGGCCTTCTATTCTAACTCCAACAGAGGTAGAGGTAGAGGTCGTGGTCGAGGCCCAAGGGGTTGCAGGGGCCAATTTCAAGAAGGTCAATCAAATCAAAACAATACAGGTGGCAGGGGAAACCAGTCTCAAGGCAGGGGGAGTCAAAGAGGTCGTGGTGCAGGATCAAGCAGGCAGCAACATACTGCAGATAGCAGAGAATGTTGGACTTGTGGTGAAAGAGGTCACATGTCACGTGACTGTCCAAAGGGAAAAGCAAGTAGAAAGAGAGAACATGGCAACTATGCATCTACTAGAAGAGATGCAGATGACAGCAAAAACGAGCGCATGGTTGTTATGCAGCATGTAATGAATACAATGACTGCAGAGAATTCCACCCAAGATGATGTTTGGTATGTGGATTCAGGTGCCTCTAATCACATGACGTCTCGTGGAGAGTGGTTTAGAGATATGCGCAAACCAGATGTGTCAGGCTATGTATAGACAGGAGATGACACAGCTCACCCCATTGCTCATGTAGGGGACATACCTCTAAATACGAAGAGTGGGAAATCAAAGTACTTAGCAGATGTACTTCATGTCCCAAACATTACAAAGAATCTTGTTTCTGTTGGACAAATGGTTGAGCAGGGTTTGCAGGTTCGCTTCAATCCAAATGGCTGTTATGTAGAAGATTTCCAGAATGGCTGTAAGCTGATCACAGAGGGCAAATGTGTGGGCTGAATGTTTACGCTGAATGTAGATATGCCTGAGGTAAAAGCTGCATTATTTGCACAGGGCACAGGTGTTGTGGCTGATGTTGACATTTGGCACAAACGCATTGGCCATGTCAATGAGCAGAGATTGTGCAGCATGCAATCAAAACAGATTGTAAAAGGTTTGCCCAAATTCAAGGTCGATGGTATGCATAAAGTGTGTGCAGCATGCCAGTTTGGAAAACAGTCAAAGGGCTCATTTCCACATGAGCGCAATGTATGTAAAAAGCCACTTGAGGTGGTGCACACAAATGTTTGGGGTCCAACCAATACTGCAAGTATACATGGTTGTAGGTATTATGTCTCTTTCATTGATGACCATACAAGGAAAGTATGGGTCTACTTCATGCGTAACAAAAGTGAAGTGTTTGGTCACTTTCAGGACTTCAAAGTCATGATTGAGAAGGAGACAAATATGCAAATCAAGACATTGAGGTCAGATGGAGGGGGAGAGTACTTCTCCAATGATTTTTCAGATTTTCTGCGAATGCATGGTATACACAGGCAGTTTACATGCAGATATACTCCACAACAGAATGGGATCGCAGAAAGGAAAAACAGGCACATTGCAGAGGTTGCACGTGCATTGATGAATGAGAAGAACATGCCTCATCATTTCTGGGCTGAAGTTGTAAATACAGTTGTGTACATTATGAACAGGACACCTACAGCTGTGGTGCATGATGTAACACCTGAGGAAAAGTTTACAGGTACAAAGCTTCATTTGGCACACTTGAAAGTGTTTGGCTGCATAGCTTACGTGCATGTACCAGATGAGTTGCGTAGGAAATTGGATCCTAAAGCAGAGAAATGTATTCTTGTGGGATATTCCCTTGAACAAAAGGGGTACAGGTGCTACAATCCTACTACACGAGAATTACGAGTGAGCAGAGATGTAGTCTTTGATGAGATGAGCAGCTAGTACAGTAATGCACATGGCATTATTGGGGCTGATGTAAAAGATGATGTGGTTGGACAAAATGTGAGGCCACAATCACAGGTTTTGAGTGGACCACAAGAGTCGTCTTCTCGTGGCTCTGTTGAGAAGCCATGGAATGGTAGACTACGTACGCAGGTTACTCCACCAGCAGGTACAGGGAATGTATCACGAAAAGGAAAGGAAAAGGTTGATGAACCTCCCTTTATGTCCGATGCATCATCAGTTTTTTCACATGTAGACATGGATTCAGATGGTTCTGAACAAAGTCTTGATGAGGAATTTGGAATTCCGGCTGTCAGGACACCTGGTGTAAGGAAAGTACAAGAAGATGCTAGAGGGCAAAGGAGTGACCCAGGACCGCGCAGATCTAACAGAGTCAGAAATCCAGTTCAGAAATTGACTTATGATGGGTATCTAGCGCATCACCAAGCCTACATGGCTAAGGTGATACAGGATGTGGAGCCCACATGTTTTGAGGATACGGTTGGAAATGTGCATTGGGATGATGCAATGAATGAAGAGATGGCTGCATTGGAAGCAAACGACACATGGGAGTTGGTGCCATTTCCAAGTGGCAAGAAAGCTATTGGCTGTAAATGGGTGTATAAAACTAAGCATAAGGCTGATGGCAACATTGAGTGTCACAAGGCAAGGCTGGTCGCAAAGGGTTATGCACAGACGTATGGCATAGACTATGAGGAGACCTTTGCTCTAGTGGCAAAGATGACGACTGTGAGAGCTGTCATAGCAGTGGCTGCATCTAGAGGATGGATTATGCATCAAATGGATGTAAAGAATGCCTTCTTGAATGGTGAGTTGCAAGAGGAAGTGTATATGGATCAGCCACCTGGTTATGTCGATCCAGGTTACCCAGATTATGTATGCAGACTTCTCAAAGCTTTGTATGGTTTGAAGCAGGGCTCTAGAGCATGGTATGACAGGATTGCCAAGTATCTTGTCAGTATTGGGTTTAGGAGAGCTCATGCTGATCATTCACTCTATGTACGTGAGAGTGATGTGGGGATTGTGGTCATTACCATATATGTAGATGACCTTATTATTGTGGGTGACAATGCTATGGAGATTGACCATGTGAAGGGTCTTCTCAAACAGGAGTTTGAAATGAAAGATTTGGGCGAGTTGCGTTACTTTCTTGGTATTGAGGTGATCACGACTCCAGAGGGTGTATGGCTGTCACAGAGACAGTATGCTTTGGACATGTTGTCAAACTATGGTATGGCTGATTGTAAGCCAAATTCTATTCCCTTGGATGTGAATGCAAAGCTGAGTGCAGAGAAGGGTGATGTTGTTGAGGATGTCAAGATGTACAGAAAGATTGTGGGTAGTCTAATCTACTTGACTATCACGAGGCCAGACATGAGCTACACAGTAGGCTTGGAGAGTCAGTTCATGCAGCTTTCGAGGAAGCCACATTTGGATGGAGTACGACGCACACTTCGGTATGTGCAAGGGACTCTTGACTACGCATTGTTCTATGCAGCAGATGCGCCATTAGCATTGTATGGGTATACAGATGTAGATTGGGCAAGTAGCATTGTTGATAGGAGATCTACGAGTGGCTTCATGTTCTCTTTTGGGAGTGTTGTTGTTACTTGGAGCAGCAAAAAGCAGCCTACGGTTGCTTTATCGAGCACAGAGACCGAGTACAGAGGTGCGGCAGTTGCGGCGTGCGAGGTAGCTTGGCTACGCACATTACTTGAGGACTTGGGAGTGCAGGTGGACCAGCAGATTGTCATCCATTGTGACAACCTCAGCAACATGCAGTTGGCTAGGAACCCAGTGTTCCATGCCAAGACCAAGCACATAGAGGTCCATTACCACTACGTTCGAGAGCGAGTGTTGGTGAGCGACATCGACTTGGTCTACGTCAGCACAGAGGAGCAGATAGCGGATATCTTTACCAAGGCCCTCGGAGCTAAGAAGCTTCGACGTTTCCGGACTATGCTTGGACTCTGCGACATGCAGAGCTCGAGGGGGAGTGTTGAGATGTCAAGCTCTACATCTTGAGCTGGCATCCACTACGGGTCTTGGCCGCTTACGACATTTACTCACTGGCGCGTTAGGTGACCAACACGGAGGATCTCTGCCAGTGATTCTACAGCTGGACTACACTTATAGTGCCAACCTAGTACGCTTCTAGCGAGTTCACACTTAGTGACCGCATGTACATATGTGCTACTTTTCAGTTTTAACACTTAGTCATTTTGTACTCTTTTTTCTGTGAAAAGAAGAAGAAGCTTTCCATCTCTGTGTGCTGTGTGCTTGTCTTGTGTAGCTCTCTTACATCCTTATTCTTTACATTGAAGAGAGACACACTCTCAACTCATCACACCAGGATCTCGCAAAGCAAAAGGGACACCCCCATAGCACAACCCACGCCTTTTATTGCAAGCTACCTGAACATGGAGCTTCTCCTTCTTTTTGTAATTCACCACTTAACTCACAATCCAAAGCTGAGAAGAAATTAGCTTTCTTCATATTTTAAGTGCACTTACTTACTTTGTAGTGTCTCAACACTTCTATTTACAAAAATAGCAAAAGTATTCCACATTTTTTTATATGTGTAGAGATAGCTAGCACACACCATCTTTGTACGCTTTTTACAAGCATGCTTTCTTTAAATCCGAGAGGTTCAAAAGCACTAAAAATTAATTATCAAAGTCTTCGGGGTGGCTTGCATTATTCCGTAAAACATATCACAACGTAACAAGCTCAGGTATAGCTACCTATGTAGCAACCAAGGGAAGGCATAAGAGTCAGTGTACAACTCTGCCTACTCTACTAGCATTCCTTCTACAAGAGGTAGAAATCTTATTTTTGTTTTACAATATAAGATCTTGGTAGCTAGGATAGATCAAGATGATAAAGTATTCTCAAGTTTAAGTATAGAGATGATCACATGACTACAAGGGTAGTGACCATTTCTCTTAGGGCACTTGATGTTAGTCACAAGGGTGGACAACGTGGTCCAGGAGCTTATGAATTCTAGTTTAGCCAAATACACATGATATAGAGTAAGTTTTTATGAGGTTTCTTCTTACTTTGTTGTAGAATATGTTAAGATACCTCCATGTTTGGTACTCATTTTTGGCAGGGAGACCAACAAGGATGTCTAAATTCTCGACATCAATATATTAAACATGAGGAGAATATGAGTTCTCATACACTAAGACACTGACATCCATATTTAATAATGGGTCATGATAAGTCCCATGGTGTTAGTCATTTTTCATTTGAGCGGACAATTCCATAGTTCAAGGTATTTGTTGGGCCTTTTTATGATGAAAAACATATACTCACAAAGAGTCATCTCGTAGAAGAAGCTTCATTTATCTTCTCCTTTGGATTATTTTATCCTCCTATAAAAGCCTAATAAAATCAATAAAATTTATACAAAGCATGTTCATACTTCTTTTGGAAATATTCATACTGACAAAGCTTCATGGATGACCCATGCATGGAGACTAGCTTCTCCATCATCTTCTCTAGAATGCACTAATGAGAATAATAGCCAAGCAAAGATGCTATTATAGATCACACACACACACACACACACACACACACACACACACACACACACACACACACACATATATATATATATATATGAATGTATATATATATATATATGAATGATAGTATATAAAGTCATAGAGCTTTCCTTTGAGTCCTGGGTTGCATGATTCTAACAACTGATGGAAAAGTTATGGTACTTTTTGAGAAGGGTTGTTCTACATGTGCAGTTGTCTACTTTTGTGAAGGAGAGAGCAATCTATATCTAAAACCACCCTTGATCCTCCCCTTTTAGAGATTCTTGGCTTCTCATAATAGCTTACTCTCGTGTTATTCTACCAAACTTATTTTGCATGCTATAATTAGCTCAAACCATGCAAAGTACTCAACCTTAAAAATCAAGCACTTAAACTTCACAAATTCACATACGAGGCTAGAATCTTCATCATGAAAGATTCTCTTCAAGAAAACGTAAAAAATAACACCAAATTTTTTAAAATAACTTTTGCTTTAAAGAGAAAAATGAATTTAAAATGTATTGTAATCATTACGTTTGGCGGCCTTCAGCCAATGTGCACTAGTAGCCCGGAGAGAGGGAGAGAGAGAGAGAGAGGGAGGGAGGGGGGGGGGGGGGGGGGGGGGGGGGGGGGGGGGGGGGGGAGAGAGATGCCATTGCTATAGGCGGCACCTCCAAACTAGTTGCAAATAAAGCACATTATGAAAAATCCAATATTCAAGCGTTGAGTTGTCATTAAGGGCTACAATGATTGTTACCTAAGTCAAGGGTTGAAACACAAAGACAAATAGAGGTGATAGGTCATGGTTCTAAATTTGGTCTAGACATGTGTTTATGATGGTGTATATGTCTTTTCTTCTCTTGTTTCCATAGGTAGCACGGCCATCGTAGGCGATGGTAGTCCCACTCGTGGTAATAATGTTGTAGAAATCATGCAAGGTATTAATTTATGCGCATGCATGACGCATGTGCATGTGTGCGTGAGCGAGAGAGAGAGAGACTCTAAATACACATCAAAACTACAAAATGGGCCATCTTAGGCACGTAAATATGTTGTAGAACAATGTGAGGTATTATAACAAAACTAATTATCTCTGGACACGTGCCACCAAAGAGTTGAATTTACATGATTGACAGACTAATATTAAAGAGAAGACCAAACAAAGGCTAGATGGAGACGTCCACCTGGCCAAAGAAAGAGAGTTGTCAATGTGCTGCATCTATTTCATAGATGTTGAAGACTTTATTTAGAGTTAAAAGCCTCTTCATTAATAGCTTGTGTCAACGGTGCATGTTTTTTCAAGCCTTAGAACAATAACTTTCATTAAGAATCTCACTCACAATTGTGAGTTTTGAAAAAAATTAAAAAAATCTCACAATTTGTGTGTCGACAAGCAGCACTTGGCTCTTGAAAACCATCCCGCACAAGAAGAGGTCATTCTTGAAGAAACACCTAGGTTCTCAGAGATTTTTACAAGAAAGCAAGGAAGCATTTGTCCCCACAGGGAAACGAATGAACTCTAATGAGTGGAACAAGGCAATTGACATTGTAATGTCTGGATAGTTATTTGAGTCTTTGCTCAAGTAGGGGTCATTCTCGAGGTGGCTCCCTTCTAAGCCAATGTATCTATGGGTGCTGGGAGACGTCATGGCTCAGCTCAAGCATAATAAGAATGTGTAATTTTTTGATTAAGCAAATATAATGCACTTACCATTGTGAGTTTTGCCCAAAAACAAAATCATTAAAAAGGTTGCCTTTGTTTCGTAGTTAGAGGGGACCTACATGCACGTGGGGTAGTTATTGCAAGTTACCCCCCAAAACTGATTGTGGACTCAGTACGAAGGATTACCCCCCCTCCTCAAGGGATTCTATGTGTAGCCACACGGTGATGATTGTTGAAGTCGATGCTATCAATTTGCATGTCAACCTTTTGCAGCAGAAGAGAAAGAGGGAGGATTGAGCAAAGAGACATGACGAAGGCTGGAGTTTTAGAGCTTAAATTATTACTACACGGGACTTGAAACATGTGTTGGGGTAAAATCAACTTCAAACAAGGATGTTACACAGATTCCAAAGCACATGATTGAGCATGGTATTGAGTGAAATTGCACATCTTGGAGCTCGAGTTAGCCTTACCCCCCTCTCAAATTACTGATAATTGAGTTTATTGTGTGTGTCTGTGAGGTAGGTAGGATAATCTCCCTTGAATTATAGATTAATGATGTGGGGGTACCTAAATAGAGATGGAATGTCTATCAATATAAGATTAACTATAAAATTGACACTACATCATTGACATATAGAGAGAGAGAGAGTCTAGAAGTTATTGTGGTGGAAGGGGTGAAAGAAGGCAGGTGCTTGGAAAGCTCTTTCCCCTTTGGCCACTTCAGCAACATCCTCTTGCGACGTCGAATCCTCGCGCGACTTTTTGTTCAATGACAGTGCACATAGGATTGCCGCTAGGTTTTTTTCCACCTGCGTCTTTCTTTGTTTCAGTTCCTCCTTACTCAGATTAGTAAGGGAGCTTTGACCACTATCAATGGCGCTTGGTTTCACAAGGTCGTCGGTCGGCTCGATAGTCTTGCGAGCGTCGAACAGTTCTTTGACTAAAACTGCTTCGGCATAGGACGGCTTAGAGAAGCTCGCCATGGCGCGGTGACAAGCCTCACCGACACCAAGTTACCCAAAGGGTTACAAAAAGATAATAAACCCTGATAATATTCGCCAAAGATAATATTCTGCGGGGGGGGGGGGGGGGGGGGGGGGGGGGTGGGGGTGAAAGAACCAATCAATCAATGGCATGGCTGGGAAAATATGCAAGTGGATTCAAAGGACATGGCAAATTAAGTTCTTCAAGACTGATCTATTCTTTGGTAGTAACAAGTTGGGAAGCCATGCTCTTCTTGTCTACATTCAAATAATCATGTACTACTTCTTTCACCATGTTTGGCAAGCAAGGAACTGCCGCATGTTTCAGGGGGATCTCGATGTGGCAAGCTTTTGTGAAATCATACAAGAGAGCAGCGTGACGATCCACATGATTGGAGGCAAACAAGCCTCAGAGGACTGGTCTAGAACAATACATGTCATGATGACATCTTGTAATAAGTAAAGCCTAGGAGTAGTTGTGGTTTCTCTGTCAAGCAAAAAACTTGTAATCCCTTGATCATCAAGGCTCGGTGGTTACATGGACTCACAGAGTTTTAGAACTTAGAACTTTAGAGTTTTTAAAGTGGGATTTACAGGTTAGAGATCTAGAGTTTTAAATTTGTATAGGGGTTCTGGAGCTTAAAGATGTAGAATTTTTAAAGTGGGGTGTAGAGCATAGGGCTCTAAAACTTAAGGAGGTAGAACTTAAGGGTGCTATTTTTTTATTTTTTTATTTGCAAAACTCACAATTGTGAGTAAGGCCCTTGTATCTTTAAGGGTGCTATTTTAATTCAATTCTATATGCTTATGTTTCTTTTTTTGGCTTTCTAAAAGAAACCCTTAATGTTGGGCTGGGTTACGGAGACTTTCATAGTTTTCAGTGCATGATGAAAACTTACCTTTCATTTCACATCCTGTCTTTATTTTTCTTGCATTCTATTGTTTTAGAATGCTAAAGTGACGTTTCACCTTACATAATTTTAATAAATTTTCACACACACACACACATATATGTTTTTTGGCCTGTGAAAGACCATAGGGTTCATTGTGCAAGGTTGTTGCAAGACTCAGGCTGTTGGATTCTTTGGTTGGATGAGTACCACATGGCAAAGGTCTTTGTAAAATAACTTTGTTGTCCTTTTTGTTTCCTTACATCACCTTCTTTGAGGGACAAGTGTTCCTAAGGGATTCAAAAGTCTTTTGAATAGAAAGCTATTCTCAAAGGGAGTTCTTTTGCATGCTTGAAAATGACTTTAGAGATCAAAACATTAAACAAAATATCCATAGGAGTTTGATCTTATGATGCAATCTTCGAAAAAGTCCCTTTTGTCTAAATGGCAAGTTTCCTCCTTATACAAATACAAAATGGAAATACTAGTAGAAATTTTTAAAGTTGCAAAATATTCGAACTATTTTCTAGTATATTTTATCGAATCTTTTCTTCTTTGCCATCCTTTGCAACCGACTAATCTCGATTTTCAATCGGTTTCAGCTTAAGCTCAAATACATGTTTCTCAACAATGAGGTATTGATAAACGATTCTCTCATTTGAGGAGTTTAAAAAAAATCACTTCACTAAATTGTTTAATTAATTTCTATGCTTATTTGAAAGCATTAAAATATTCTTTTGTTTTGATTGTTAATGTGTTTTTTTATTTTACTTCCTTTTTGTTTTATTTTGTTTCAAAATACTAATGTGCAATGTGCACCATTTACCTTATTATTGGGGCTCTTTCATAATATGTAAAGCCAATTGCGAGTAGCGAGTACCGACTAAAAGAACATTAAAAAATGGCTGATTAAGATTTACCTTAAATGTTAATTAAATTTTATTTGTTTTCTCTCACATAGCCATATGTAGACCATAATGACCTTTCACATTGTTTTTTTGGACTCCATAAGGCCATTGTAAAAGGGTTACATTTTGGGTGCAATTATGGACCACTGGTTACAAAGCTTGTTGATTAGTGATACATGGCAACAAAAAGAAGCCTTAGAGATGTATTTGGGTTAGGATATTTTCAATGTTTTAAGTAGTGATGATTGAGACTTACCTTAAATGTTATTTTGGTTTAAAAGTATTAAATGAATATTTTTATTTCATCTTAATTTTAGTAAGTTCTATACTACATACATACAGATACACACACATATATTAATTATTATATATATACATATACATATAATATAATATAATTATATATATATATATATATATATATATATATATATATCAAACCATGATAAAAAGAAGAAAAACTGGTGCAATGATGTCAAAACTTAGCTCAAAAATCCTATAAATTTCAAAAAAATTACTAGTATATGTATATTTGGTTTGCTACTTTGCGAGGAGGACACTCGATCGCTTAATAAAGAGACATTCTTGAATAGTGCTTCACCTTATATACTCAACCTAAAGATTTTATTACTTTGTTATTGTTCTAGAAAGCCATCATGATTCTTTCACTTGTTTTTTTAAAGCTTAGATATGTAAGCTTTTAAAGTGGGATCTAGACTCATATGAAGGCCTAAAAATGACACCTTTTTTTTTGTCAAATGTTATTTTGCCTATCAAAACAAATGCTTTAAAAAAACCTCATGTCAAGGATAAAGCGGCGGGTTGGTAGGGATGGCTGCCTTGATAGCCGATGTAATTTTGGTCCTTGGATGATGTCATGGCTCAACACAAGCATGACAAGACCTTGTAATTTTTTGGGTTGATCAATATAATTCACTCACAATTGTGAGTTTTGAAGGAAAAAAACCTCATATCATTTAACTGCTAGAATCTCAAAATTGTCTATCTTTTTTTGTGTTTATACCCTTGAGTTAATGTTATATATGGCAAATTGTATAAATTGATCGTATTACATAAAGCATATGAAAGAGGCCTTGAAAAATTGCATGTCAAAAAGGAATTTCTACTGTGCCTGGAAGGCCTAGTGATTTTATCACTTGTTTATCAAAGATGTGGTTATTAGTTTTTGGTTTTTCAATTGTTGCAGAATATGGGAAGGGATATTATCGTGCTTTTATCCCTGGGTTTTTTTCTTTGTCATTTAGCTGTTAATGTCATAAACCAAACATTGAGGCCATAGAGCATAATAAGCGAGGTTGAGGGGTGAGGGTGCTCAAGTGGATGACCCCGCTACTATAGGTAGAAGGCCACCAATCTTTTTTTTGCAAAACTCACAATTTTGAGTGGATAGTATTAAGAACATCATAAATATACACCAACCTCGACCTCAGACCGAGCCTTGAGGGACAAAGGATTACAAGAGAAGGCCACCAATCTTAAACTTTGCAAAGGCCCATGAGGTGCTATCCTTACTGAACATTCTATAATGTTTCCATTTATGGTTTGTAGGTAACGAGTGATCCCTTTCCTCTTCCTAGTCACTTGGCTATAATGGAGCCCATGGCAAAAATATAATGGTGCAACAAACTTCATGGATCCATTTCCTACTGAAAATGATGTGAAAGCCTTTATTGCATGCCATTGTGGCAGTAAAAAATCGAACTCGAGGGAGTGTCTCTATTCACAATTGGCATGACACCAAAAGAAAGTTTACACGTAAAGAGTAAATGATAAGTCATAAAAATTAAAGCTTTAGAAAAGCGACTAAGACGCTTTAGAAAAGGGGAGAGTAGGCTAGGAAGCAAGTTTGATTACAATGGGAAACTTGCGTGCACTCTTTTATGAATGATTCGCTAAGAAAATGATGGCCAAGTTAACCATTGTCTTCTAATATATATGGGAGAGGAATTAGCAGTAGAACTACTAAGACTCGGTTCACATCAAAGAGGTGGAAGAAGGGCTACTCGGTCATTTCTGATTAGAATTGGCCACTTGGAGTCGAATGTACACATAATGCAGAGGCATGCACAAAAGTTTCCTCCATGTCATAGTAGAAAATAGGGATTTGTCCTCCCCCCCTCCCTCTTCTCTCTCTCTCTCTCCCCAAAGAGTTCTTCCCCCCTTGCCAAGAAACATGCTAGCCAATGAGGTGTGTCCATACAAGCACACACATTTTTGTCTTCCTCCTCTATGTGTGAACTAAAGGCGGTGGAAGTAGGCCTTCAATCTATCGTCCACTTGGAAGTTCCTTGCACTCACTACTTTTGCTATCACATATTGTGAGCATGCCCTAAATTGACCTCTCTCATTATGTAGCTAACTTCTAAACTTCTTAATGTGGCAAGGTCGTGCAGGGTAGCACTCTCTTTTGCCTTCGGCAACCATTTAGCCAGTGTACACTGGTAGCCAGGTGAAACATGAGAGAGAGAGAGAGAGAGAGAGAGAGAGAGAGAGAGAGAGAGAGAGAGAGAGAGAGAGAGAGAGAGAGAGTCAAATCCTGCCCACCCCTCTCAAGCAGGGGAGAGAGAGAGAGAGAGAGAGAGAGAGAGAGAGTGACAAATCCCTGATTCCCAATACTGCCCTCTAGGCTCTCTAGCTTCAACCTCTATGCCCGGGCCGCTCACAATCAACTGCACTCCTTGGCCCGCTCCAGCTCTCTCACTCTCGTTTTATCGAGCTGGCAGGCACGTTGAAGAGAGACGATGTGGCTAGGTGTGAGCTAGCAAGAACTGCTCCGAGTGCGGCATCATTTTATAATCACAACAACCCTACCGTCATGCGTACCCTGTTAGATAAGGGTGGTCCCTCAAACTCCGTGGATGTGCTTGGCTTCATTGAACCTCTCCTTCAATCTATGAAGCTTTGAACGTTGTAACTATAGTTCCCCACCATAGCCGTTCTATGGCATGGGAGGAGCTCCCCTTGGCCCACATGTACTGCACCTGCTGCAAGGGTGCTGTATTTTTTGAACTACAACTTCCCTTGTCGTACCCTCAATGTAGCTCCTTCCTTCGATCCAAATACATCCTTGGCTTCTGCAGCTTTGTCGATACAATGCATATGTCTTCTATCTTTAGTGTCTCCCTCATGAATGCATATGTTCTCTCTCTCTCTCTCTCTCTCTCTCTCTCTCTCTCTCTCCTCCTCTCTCTCTCTCTCTCTCTCTCTCTCTCTCCCCCCCCCCCAAAAAAAAAAATCCAAAGTCCATCCCCGCATCACTCGCTCTCCCCCTTCCTAATTTTCTTTGCCTTCACAACTCCCTCTTGTCTGCCCTCACCCAGTGTGTCCATCGATGATTGTATTGGATCTAGTATATCGCTTTGTTTATGAGCAATTCAGGTAATATTCAATGCTCATGGTTGGCAGAAGAGATTTGAGTGTGGCCTACGTGTCATAAAGTACGTACATGGCAGAAGTAGGTCGATAGGAAATTGCAAGACCCGAGTATGGCAAGAAGCCAATGAGGTGGTCAAGGAGGAGTCTTGCATGGATGGGTAATGTTGAACACTTTGAACAGGACCCTCAAAACTTTGGAGCCTAGCCATGTGATGACGACTCTCTTTACAAAAGTCATGGTGCGTTCAAGGAGATGACCGCAAGGCAATGAAAAAATTCAAGGAAGTAGTAAGCTACAAAGAGTAGTTAATAAAGCTACAACAAGCTGGTGTAGTAACTTGTGGTGTGAATAGCTGGCTATGACAACTCAAAAAAGTGGAAATTTCAAAGGGTGGGGTTCAAAACTAAAGCTATGCATGCCAAGACGATCATAAGCCACACTGTTTTCATTACTTAGTTTACAAGTTTTGTCGGGTTGTGGACAGTGGGAGAGGGGGAGAGGTTTGCTACACTCATCCACCCAGTTATGTGGGTGTGATTTACACTCCAACTTGCCCAATTTAGAAAGGGTAATGACCTTCAAAGGCCCGTTTCTCACAACACTATTCTCCCACCCATTCTAAGTGTTGGGAAGGTAGGCTCTCTTTTGCTCTTTCACAGATTTATAAAGTCTACGCTGTGTTTGCCCTAGATCTCTCTCTCTCTCTCTCTCTCTCTCTCTCTCTCTCTCTCTCTCTCTCTCTCTCTCTCTCTCTCTCTCTCTCTCTCTCACACACACACACACACACACACACACACGCACACACGCACGCACAAACCCCTTCTATCCATTCTATAGTTATATGGTAGGAACGAAGGGGTGACATGGTACACTATAACTGGCATGGACTAGGATGTGCAGATGGAGCGGTTCAAGGGCAACCAGTGCAAAGGTGGACATGATGATAGTGGGCAACCTCATCAAGTGGTTCCAATGGGTTTGACTTGGGAAAAAACATGGTCAAGAGTGGCTCCGATAGATTAAAAGCAGCAGCAGAACTCTAGGGCTTAGGCGGAAAACTAGGATTGAGAGTAACCATGGCCCTAGCAATGCAAAAATGAGAACTATAAAAAAGAAGAGGAATCATGGCAAAGGCATTGTAGATGGTGTAGATGTTGTGGTAGAAAATGGTAAGCATGAGGCAGGGGAAAACATTATCGAGCAACAGACTTGGGTTGCTATTAGGGGCTGCAGCAAACCGTGGGGCGGGTCGTGGAAGGTGTGGTGCATTGTTCGTTCTTGTTGCTTACATGCTGACAATGGTTAAGGCTCACTACATGCCGCAATGCAGGTGGTGAATTTCTAACCAAGCCCTGAGGACATTCACATTGTAGGTAAAGTTAACCATGTCAACCCAAACATTGGTGCAGATAAATAGGTGCTTTATTGAATTAGTAAATGTGTGTTTGATGCATGTGAATAGAGCAGATGGATGTTGAGTGTGGTCACCATCGTGACACTGACTACAGATTGACTACCTCTAGCTCAAGTGTTTTGTATTCAAAGTGTTTTTGTGTGTGTGTGTGTGTGTGTGTGTGTGTGTGTGTGTGTGTGTGTGTGTGTGTGTGTGTGTGTGTGTGTGTGTGATGTGGCATCATAGCTCTACATTCTGTACGGATTTGAGGTGACATGTAAGAAAGTTTAGATACCATGGTGTGCATCCATTCACGTGTGTATAGTGCAAAGTTTTGTAGATTGGTGATGGCATTTTTTCAATTCTCCTAACAATTTGTGGGTGTCTTTTGGATGATGGTGGCATGTTTTTCAATGCACATGTAGTTAGTACTAACATGTGTCCTCTTCAAATATTGTGAGAATATTCAGTCTAACACCTAAAAGGGAAAGGGAGAAGTATGATTTGTAGCACTGCTACAAAGCACCCCATCCTCCCCTCAAATTGGACACTCACAGTATATTTGATCCAACAATGTAGAGTGTTAAGATAGGAGAGACAACTACTCAATCTACTATAGACTAGCTTCTCTCTTGGGAATGTCACTCCTCAACATTTCTAGGTAGATGTTGCTTAAAGTTAACTCTTATAAGTCAAATAGATTTCCTTTATGTTTTTCTTGGCTTACTAGATGCAACATGGTCTCCTATGTTCCCATTTGTGCTTAAGCACATCTCATGCATGACCACTCTTTTCAAGCTTTGATTTTTCAGGGGAATGGAGCTCAATGCACTGCCCGAATGGGCTTTATAGCAAGCTATATGACCAGGGCATGCATATGAAGCACGAATGTGAGCATATGTATGCATGTACAATAAAGAGGCAAGTTTGTTTTTTTTTCACACGACTTTCATGCCTATAAAAAAACTATTTTGAGTGGAGTTGCATGAAAGTGGCATTATCGGTGTTGTGTGATGCATAGGTGGAGTTGAGAAATTATTTGAAGGAAAATTTAGCGCATCCCATTGTTTGTAAGTGGTTGGGGGTATCCCTACATGCCTGGTGTTGTGTCGTACATCCCTCTTATAAAACCAAATTCATTATCTAAACTTAGAATGTAACAACAAAGAGCTTGTTGTCCACACACATGTCAAGAAAAGCGAGCTATGAAGGGTCTTCATGACCACCAACCCCCATATCACCTTAAATAACCAAACCATCACCTACTTGCAATTCTCACCCAATACATTGGTGTACTAGCAGTAGAGTGCAATTGACTGGAAGCGACGAGCACAAAATGGTGTTAGCTTGCAGAAGCCTCACACTGACCTGGGATTTGAATGTTTTATGGTGCAATGGGTCGACTTCTCGGAGAGCATATTAGAGAGAGGTTCTCCCTATGTACTACCTATGAGTAGTAAGTACTACCTCATGAGGAAGAGTCTCTAGATGTGTGGTCCCCTTCCTCAGTGCCTCCCTTTACCTTCTCCCTTGGTGACACTCCTCACGAGTGGGAAGAGAAGAAACATAGAGACATTTGAAAGTGATAATAGAGAAATGAGAGAGATATATTGTGTGTGTTTTTATGTGTGCTCATGAGTGAGCTTGAGAAATTGTATAAGATAGCCATTCAAAATCGTTGGTAAGAGTGAGAGAGACCCGTCGTGGGCAAGTCACGCAAGCTAGTAGAGAGCTAGTGGTCACAACTAGAAGGCAATCTTCATCTCTGCCCTACTTAGCCCAACATCATTTAAAGCTTCACATTTTGAAAGTAAGCTTTCTTAAACAAAAAACTTGAAAGTATTTACAATATGGGTGTCACTGCTTTTTTAAACGGAATCTGGCAAGATCCGTTCCTCCCTCCGTCCCCAAAATAGGCTCTCTCTCTCTCTCTCTCTCTCTCTCTCTCTCTCTCTCTCTCTCTCTCTCTCTCTCTCTCTCTCTCTCTCTCTCTCTCTCTCTCTCTCTCTCTTCCCTCGGTCGTCGCGCGCCATCGCTGTCCTGTGAGGTCCGCCTGCATAGCAGCTGCTTAGCAACATCTTGACTGGGGCGCAGCTCCCCCCGCCCGCCCCCACCGAGCCTGCTTCTGAACAGGACCTGTTGTATGCTCGACCCAGCTCCTTCGTGGTTTGCTGGCTTCAGCGCGTTCGCCCGCTGCCTCAGTCCTATTGCCCCCTTCCCCTCAGTCCACTGCCCTGCTAGTGCGCCCCTCAACTCCATGCCACCTACCACATAGCGTGTGACATCCATCTCTCTCTCTCTCTCTCTCTCTCTCTCTCTCTCTCTCTCTCTCTCTCTCTCTCTCTCTCTCTCTCTCTCTCTCTCTCTCTCTCTCTCTCTCTCTCTCTCTCTCTCTCTCTCTCTCTCTGAACAGGACCTGTTGCATGCTCGTCCCAGTGGTTTGCTGGCTTCAGCGCGTTCGCCCGCTGCCTCAGTCCTATTGCCCCCTTCCCCTCAGTCCACTGCCCTGCTAGTGCGCCCCTCAACTCCATGCCACCTACCACATAGCGTGTGACATCCATCTCTCTCTCTCTCTCTCTCTCTCTCTCTCTCTCTCTCTCTCTCTCTCTCTCTCTCTCTCTCTCTCTCTCTCTCTCTCTCTCTCTCTCTGAACAGGACCTGTTGCATGCTCGTCCCAGTGGTTTGCTGGCTTCAGCGCGTTCGCCCGCTGCCTCAGTCCTATTGCCCCCTTCCCCTCAGTCCACTGCCCTGCTAGTGCGCCCCTCAACTCCATGCCACCTACCACATAGCGTGTGACATCCATCTCTCTCTCTCTCTCTCTCTCTCTCTCTCTCTCTCTCTCTCTCTCTCTCTCTCTCTCTCTCTCTCTCTCTCTCTCTCTCTCTCTCTCTCTCTCTCTGCGCGCCATAGCACTCGCAGAGGCCTCTCCCTTATGGCTGCAGCTTTGGTATGCTGGCTGAAGATCTCCAATAATGGACCAAGGTGCAGTTAGTCTCTCCATGAAGGTTCCCTCCTGCTTTGATTGGGCGTGTCTTAAGGATGCAGAGAGACTGGGAGAGAGAGAGAGATCTGCCCCTAGCGGCCTTCTGCAATCTGTATCTCACCCACACGCGTCTTCAGACGAGAATGGCCCTTGCCTGCACGCGCAGAGACAACCACATTGCCCTCAAAAATATTTCTCAACTGCCTGCCCAATGAATGCCCGCCACCTATTCCGTGCCTTCCCTTTTCCCCCTCATTCACTTCCCATTCAAGAAAGTATCTCGATTCTATATAAAAGAAATGAAAAAGTCGTTTTGGGGACCTAGTGGGATGGGTTCCACTACTTAGCCCAACATCTTTTATAGCTTCAAATTTTGAAAGTAAACTTTCTTAAACAAAAAACTTGAAAGTATTTAGAGAGGAAAGGTTCCACTACGTGGACAGGCGACCCTCCCAAAAATAACTAGAAGCGGGACCAAATTATGAGAACCGAAACATGAGAGTCTTCATGGCTAGTGCATTAGAGAAGGCCCCTCGCAACCATCCGTTTGATTCACGCACGTAATAATGACCTTAAATTGGGTCGCAACACTTGTGCTAATGGTACCACTTTTTCAAACATGCGATTGTAGAGAATCCTATTGATCTCGACCTATGAAGGATTATTTGTGCCATGTCTTATGATGTAGCTAGATCTTGATTACTGCTCCAGATTGTGCCCCTCCATGCCTAAAGTGGAGAAACACACAAAAAATCCACTCATCAACAGCTTAAGGGTCCATAATGTATAGCTAGGACTTTGGCCTTGGATACCATGCATGCAAAATGTTGAACTTTTAGCTTCTCCTTTTCTCTCTTTGTCTATCATGTAAATTTTCTTGACAATGCTCATTATGAACTCATTATCTAAAACCACAAACCAAGGAAGTGTATCTCACCCTTATAGCCTCGAAGGATTGGTTCTCCCTGCTTAACAAGCAATGGGGAAAGCACTGACCAGAGTCAAGATGGGAGACAATTGTGAATAATATCTGGCACCCACAATGGCCACATGGGATGAAGGTATTTTTATGGAAGGTTTTATGGGGAGCCATGCCAATTGGGGTAAAGATCCTCACCAGGGGAATTGTTCATGATAAATGCTCGCAATGTAGAATAGCTAGTGAAGACCTCCCTCGCCTTTTCAAGCTAGTGAAGACCTCCCTCACCTTTTCAAGGAGTGCCCATCAATCTGCAGCTTAGCAGGGAAGATTTGCAAATGGGTACACAAGACATGGAAAATAGGACTCTTCAAGAATGATATATTCCTAGGAGGAAAGGTGTTCAAGAGCCAAGCATTGCTCATTGCAATGCAAATTGTGAGATTTTGTCACTTCAAACATGTTTGGAAGGCAAGGAGCTATTGGATCTTTGAGAACACAATGGAAACAACTAAGTTCATTGAGATAATTCAAGAAAGCAGGGGGGCGATCATCGCCATCCATTGGGATGTTACCATATACATGTGGTAGTGATGTGTGTGAACACACTAGGACCGCCGGGGCATTTTTTCCCTCTTTAGGAGGTTTTTTCCCCCGTGCATTGTATATACGCCCATCACTCTAGGGCTATCTATCTTTCCATTGCACACTAAGGAATACACTCTCTATTGTGTGCCTTGAGCTTCCTTCGTCTTCTCCAAGCTGTGTGTGTTTCTCTGCAACCCTAATTCCAACAATTGGTATCAGAGCAGGTCACGTCCTCCCGGGCTTAGTCGCCAGCTGCTCCAGCACACGCCTGCTCACTTTCTCCGATTTCAGTGAGCTTTGGCGAGCGTTCGCAGGTCGACAAATATTTTGGGAAAGCTCGAAGAGCTTGGTCTGCTCAGAATTTTGATTTGGGCTCATTTCGGCCTCCGTTTCCACTACGGGCAGTACTGCACAGGCTATTTCGTCATTTTGTGCAGATTTTCTGTCAGTGCCGTTTTCTGCATAACAGGTGCCTTATAGTCTTCTACGGTTTGTGCTATATAGCACAAGTTGTTCCCGCTCCATTTCTCCTATTTTCGGGCAGTTTTCACATCAGGTGCAGCATTTACCATGGCTGACAACAACAACACAGATGTGTTCAAGATGTTTGCTGCTGAGGACAGGTTGGATGGGGACAACTACCCTATGTGGGCTTATATGATGCAACACGTTCTTGTGTCAAAAGGTGTCTGGAACATTGTGCAGGGCATTGATGTACGTCCTGGTTCTGAAGATGTAGGCGATGTTGAGGATGTTGCAGGTCTTGCTGCAAGGATTGCAGCTGTTAGAGTTGTTTTGCCTACAGCAGAACAAGCTCGTTGGGATGTTAAGGATGCGCAGGCTCATGCATTGATTGCGTTGTCTGTGAAGCGCACCATTATTCCTCACATCCGTTCAGCAAAATCTGCAAAACAGGCTTGGGATATTCTAGCAGGTCTTTATGCAAGCCGCAATGAGGCTAAAATTGCTTTGCTGCGTAAAGAGCTAGAGTCGAAGATTATGCATGAGGAAGATGATATGGACACTTTCCTTGCTAGTGTCAAGGATATCAATGAGCAACTCATTTCTGCAGGTGAAGTCATTTCTGACAGTTCCCTTGTGCAGACTGTTCTTGATGCCTTACCAGATTCCTACCAGACTTTTGCTAGTACTTGGAGACTGATGACCCAAGGAAATCCTGAAGTTGTCAAGTTTGATGCATTATGCACATTGCTGTTGCAAGAGTCACTTTCTAGAAAAAACAGGACTAGGCAGCGTGCAGTTGAACAGGCTTTTATTGCTTCTCAAAGAAAGGGTGGTAACAGTAATGCAGCCACTTCTTATGGTTCTGCTGCGAGTGGCAAAATTTCTGTTCCTAATGCTTCTGCTGGCAGCACTTCGTCTGGCAATTCTGGTGATAAGGGCAAAAAGAAGATGCGTTGCCATTATTGTAAAGCCAATGATCACTTGATCAAGTCGTGTCCTAAGTTGAAGGCCAAAGAGGCTAAGAAGAAAGAGGGTGGTTCCACTGCAAATGCTGGTTCCACTACAAATGCAGCCATTGTTGAGTCTTCTGTGAAAGGAGATTGTGATGCTGATGTTGATGCAGAATGGGCTTTTAGCGCAGAGTGCACTTACAATCCTGCTGTCCATGATGCATGCTTGTCAGTTGCTGCAGATTCACATGTGTGGTATTTCGACAGTGGTGCTACAAAGCACATTACCTCACATCGTGAATTGTTTACCTCTCTCGAGTCTGTCCCTCATGGGAATTCAGTCACTTGTGCCAACAACGCCTCTTATCCAGTTCAGGGAGTTGGAAAGATTGTGCTCACTGCTGCTAATGGCAGTTCCTTCACACTTGTTGATGCACTTTATGTACCTGGGATCAAGAAGAATCTATTGTCTGTATCCGCACTTGCTAGACTTGGACTTGTAGTCAAATTTGTGGATGACAGATGTACAGTTCATGATCTCAGTTTTGGTGATGAAATTGTTGCATCTGGGCTTTTGTGCCGTGGGCTGTATAAGCTCACTTTGTATGACAAGTGTGGACAAAATTTTGCAAATGCTGTTGTAGATTCAAGGGCTATTTCAGATGCAAAACTTTGGCATGCACGTTTTGGTCATCTGAATTTTGCCAGTTTGCTGCGTTTGCAGAAATCTGATATGGTTGCTTCTTTGCCGCCTCTTGAAGCACCTATCAAACATGTTTGTGAAGGCTGTATTCTGGGTAAAATGCAGCGTTCTAAGTTTCCAAAGGATGGTTCAGTTAGGGCCACATGCAGGTTGCAGCTTGTGCATAGTGACGTTTGTGGGCCCATGCAAACTCCGTCCTTGGGCAATTACCTGTACTTCGTGACTTTCATTGATGATTACTCCAGGCATGCATGGGTATTTCCGCTTAAAGCGAAGTCCGAAGTTTTTATGTGCTTCAAACAATTTTTGGCTATGGCTGAAAATGTCTCAAAATGTACTATGGGCACCCTCCGTTCCGATCGAGGGGGGGAGTATATGTCTCATGAATTTAATGCATTTCTGGCTAGTCGTGGGATAAAACACCAATGTACAGTGCCTTATACACCTCAGCAAAATGGTGTTGCTGAGAGGAAAAACAGGTCACTAACGGAAATGGCACGATGTATGGTCAAAAGTCAAGCTTTGCCGCATTCTTTTTGGCTTGAGGCCATCATGTGTGCCACTTATGTACTTAACAGGTGTCCTACGAAAGCTTTGCAGTCTATTACTCCATATGAAGCATGGCATGATAGAAAACCTTCTATTGAGCACATGCGTGTTTTTGGCTGTTTGGCATATGCTTTGGTGCCACAAGTGCAGCGCAGAAAATTGGATGATAAGGCTGTCAAATGTATTTTTGTTGGTTATAGTGCTGAAAGCAAAGGTTACAGGTTGTATCATCCGCAAACAAACGTATTTTGGTTTCACGGGATGTAGTGTTTGTGGAAGATTCTGTTCAACCCTTGCTGTCATGTACTAGAGACAGTAATGTAAGCTCACAGGACATTTATGACACTTTGTTGCCTCTTTTCAGTGGTGGAAATACGAATGTAAGTTCCAATGAGGCAAATGTACAGCCTATGGGGGTTTCTGAAAATGTTTTAGAACAGCCTATTACTGATGCAGATGTACATGATGTACTTGATGAGGAAAGGGCTGAAAATGAGCAGGCTAGAGGTATGCCAAAATGGCTGGTGCACACTTTGCGTGACAGTAAATTGGATGCACCTTTATCTAGTCGTACTCGTTCAGGCTCTCGCCATGCATCTTATGCATCAGATTGTTATGCTTTGGCTGTGTCTAGTTTACATGATGTTGAGGAGCCTCTGTCTTTTGATGAAGCACAGAATTCAGAAAATTGGATTGCTGCCATGAAATCAGAATATGATGCACTTATAGAGAATGACACATGGACTTTATGTAATTTGCCTCCTGGCAAAAAGGCCATTGGTACGAAGTGGGTTTACAAGTTGAAACGCAAGCCGGATGGTGAGATCGATCGCCATAAGGCTCGACTTGTTGCAAAGGGTTATGCACAACAAAAAGGCATAGATTATGAAGAGACTTTTGCTCCCACTTGTCGTATGACTACTGTGCGTTTTCTATGTGCATTGGCAGCTCATTTTGGTTGGGATGTACATCAATCAGACATTGTTACTGCTTTCTTGAATGGTGACATATTTGAGGAAGTTTATGTAACGCAGCCTCGCGGTTTTGTCATAAAAGGACAAGAGGACAAAGTGTGCAAATGTAACAAGGCTTTGTATGGGTTGAAGCAATCTCCTCGTGCTTGGTATGAGAAAGCTGACACTCATTTGGTTAAACGAGGCTTTCGTAACAGTCCAACAGAAAGCACATTGTATGTAAAGCGTGAGGATGATGTATTTCTCATTGTGGTTCTTTATGTTGATGATTTGCTGATCACTGGACCAAATGAGAGACATATTGCTGAATTTAAGGCTGATTTGAATGCTACTTTCAAGATGAAAGATTTGGGGCTGTTGCATCATTACTTGGGTATACAGTTTAAGCAGTGTGATGGTGGTATTGCCTTGTGTCAGAAAAGTTACATAGAGACATTGCTATGTAAGTTTGGACTTGAGGATTGCAAACCTATTGCCACTCCCATGGAAACAGGTTTGAAGTTGAGTCTACATGATGCTGGCGATCCTGCTGATGTCACTCTTTACCAAACTGCTGTTGGCTGCCTCATTTATGTATGCAACACGAGGCCAGATATTCAGTTTGCAGTCTCGCAGGTCAGCAGATTTATGCATAGCCCAGGGTCTAAGCATTGGCAGGCTGTCAAGAGGATTTTCCGCTACCTTAGTGGCACTTTACATCTTGGCTTGTTTTATCCCAAGGGGGGATCATTGCCGCCAGACTTACATGCTTTTTCGGACTCAGATTGGGCTGGTTGTTTTGACACGCGAGTGTCCACAAGTGGTTTTTGTTTCATGCTTGGCAGTTCATGTATATCATGGTTGAGCAAGAAGCAACCTACTGTGGCCACTTCGAGTTGTGAGGCTGAGTACAGGGCAGTCTTCACAGCTACGGTTGAGTGTGTATGGCTCAGACGCCTTATGGCTGACTTGGGTGTTGGACAGGACACTGCCAACACTATCTACAATGACAGTCAGAGCGCATTGGCAGTTGCGAGGAACCCAGTTTTTCATGCTCGCACAAAGCACATTGAGGTGCATTACCACTATGTCAGGGAGAGGCTCTCAGCAGGAGAGATCAGCTTGGCTTATGTGCCAACACAGGACAACCTTGCAGATCTTTTCACAAAGGCATTGTCTCGTGAGAAGCTTGAAGCTTTCCGCAAAGCTTTGGGCTTACTCCCCTTTGTGGACTGATCCTGTCCTCAGGGCTTGGCACTTCCCTTTACTCATGTGCTAGCTCTCGTTCACCGCATCACTCCAGGGGGGATTTGTTACCATATACATGTGGTAGTGATGTGTGTGAACACACTAGGACCGCCGGGGCATTTTTTCCCTCTTTAGGAGGTTTTTTCCCCCGTGCATTGTATATATACGCCCATCACTCTAGGGCTATCTATCTTTCCATTGCACACTAAGGAATACACTCTCTATTGTGTGCCTTGAGCTTCCTTCGTCTTCTCCAAGCTGTGTGTGTTTCTCTGCAACCCTAATTCCAACATGGGAAACAGATGAACTCATATAAATGGAACAAGGCCATGGTAATCGTCTGTTCCAATGGAGATCATCGCCATTAAGAAATAGATGAGCTCAGATGAATGGAACAGGACCATGAGCGCCGCAATGAATGACTCACATGGGTAAAGTATGGGCTCATCCATTATCGTGGGGTGGCTCTCCTGTCAGCCGATGTATCTAAGATCCATTGAAGATGTCATGGCTTGGCACAACGTGGCAAGAATTTGTAATTTGTTGGTTATGTTCATATATCTACTCACCACTATGAGTTTTGCAAAATAAATATATCAAAAGAAATCTTTTTTGGGGCCAAACTCACAATTATGACCACAAATTTGGCACATTGGGCCTCTGCATGGTGGGTAGCAGGGTTAAGTACCCGGATACCTCCTTGCTCAATTGCCCTCACGACCGACTCCCATTTGGACCATTGCCAGGGCACTGAGTCTTTGGTGTTCCCGACCACAAAGACGGTTTGAATAGTCATTTTCTGAGAGAGATCAATCTTGACTTTTCAATACTACACTTTGACCCTGAGGCAGTGGCAAAAGTTTGCACAATCTCCAAGGCCTTCCTAATCACATGAGGATAAGCTTTCAAAAACAACAGGGAATCTTTTGCGAAGAGCTTTGCCAAGATTTGGTCATTATTAGGTAATGATAGCCCTTAGATCTCCCCTCTTGTAGCACTAGCTTCAAGCATTGTAACTCGTGGGTGAGAGTTGATGGCGAACAGTAGCGGGGCTAGAGGGATTCCTTGCTTGATAGATCTTTTCACTAGGAAAGCGCCCACAATCTATTGTTAAAAAGGAGTTCATAATGGATTCCAACGCCAAGGATGAGGACCAATCAACACATCCGCGAACCAAAGCCCCATCAAAATCATGACATCTTCTATGAAGGATAGTCAAAGGATTTGTTCGGGTCAAGCTGGAGGAGGATACACTCTTGCTTGGTGAAGGCTATGTATTTGATACCGACCATTGTGGCACGAATGATGTCATATATTGGCCTTCCTTTGATAAATCTTGTGTTGATGGGGGATAATGGCTTTGTCCAGGAGGGGGAAAGTCTAAAGGCAACAAATTTGGAAATAATGTTATAAGCCATTGACATCATAGTGGTACCATACAATGTGATAGTGATGTGTGTGAACACACTTAGGACCATCGGGGCATTTTTTCCCTCACTAGGAGGTTTTCCCCCCCATGCATTGTATATACGTCCATCACTCTAGAGCTATCTTATCTTTCATTGTGCACTAAGCAATACATATACTTTGTTGCATGCCTTGAGCTTCTTCGTCTTCTCCAAGCTGTGTGTGTTTCCCCACGACCCTATTTCCAACAATTGGTATTAGACCAGGTTGTGTCCTCCCGATCTTAGTCGCCAGCATTGCCAGCACACGACTGCTCACTTTCTAAGATTTAGTGAGCTTTGATAAGCTTAAGCATGTCAAAAAATACTTTGGGTAGGCTCGTAGAGCTCAAACTGCTCAGATTTTCCATTCAGATTGATTTCGGCCAACGTTTCCACTAAAGACAGTACTGCATATGCAATTTTGTCATTTTGTGTATAATTTTTTTCAGTGCCATTTTTTTCATAACAGGTCCCTTACAATCTTCTTTGGGTTGTCCTATATAGCACGCGTTAGTCCTGCTTCATTTCTCCTCTTTTTGGACAATTTTTACATTAGGTGCACGTATTCACAATGGTTGACAACAACACAGATGTGTTCAAGATGTTTGTTGATGATAAAAATTTGATGGGGATAATTATCCAATGTAGGCTTACATGATGCAACATGTTCTTGTGTCAAAGGGCATTTGGAATCTTGTGCAAGACATTGATGTACACCCTGGTTCTGAGGATACATGCAATATTGAGGATGTTGCAGATTTTGGTGGCAGGGTTGTTGCTGCCAAAGCTATTTTGCCTACGACTAAGCAAGCTTATTATTTTGGGATGTTAGAGATGCACAGGCTCATGCATTGATTACGTTGTCTATGAAGCACACTATTGCTTCTCACATTCACTCAACTAAATCTGCAAACTAGGCTTGGGATATTCTGGCTGGTCTTTATGCAAGTCGCAATGAGGCTAAAATTGCATTGTTGTGTAAAGAGCTGGAGTCAAAGATTATGCATGAGGAAGATGAAATGGACACTTTCCTTGCTGGTATCAAGGATATTAATGAGCAACTTAGTTTGCAAGCGAAGTCATTTCTGACAGTTCCCTTGTGCAGACTATTCTTGATGCTTTGCCAGAGTCTTACGAGACTTTTGTTAGTACTTGGAGACTTATGACCCAAGAAAATCCCGAAGTTGTCAAGTTTGATGCATTATGCACATTGTTGTTGCAAGAGTCACTTTCAAGAAAAAATAGGGCTAAACAACATGCAGTTGAACAAGCCTTTATTTTTGCTCTCAGAGGAAAAGTGGTAGCAATAATGTAGCCACTTCTCATGGTTCTTCTATGAGTGGTAAATCACCCGTTCCTAATGCTTCTGATGGAAACACATCATTTGGGAGTTCTGCTGAAAAGGGCAAAAAGAAGATGCATTGCCATTATTATAAGGCTAATGATCACTTGATCACGCAGTGTCCTAAGTTGAAGGCAAAAGAGGCTAAGAAGAAAGAGGTTGGCTCCACTACAAGTGCAGTTATTGTAGAGTCTTCTGTGAAAGGAGACCGTAATGCTGATGTAGATGCAGAATGGGCATTTAGTGCATAGTGCACTTTTGATCCTTCTTTCCATGATGCATGTATGATAGTTGTTGCAGATGCTCATGTGTGGTACTTTGACAGTGGTGCTACAAAGCACATTACCTCTCATCGTGACTTCTTTAGCTCTCTCGAGGATGTCCCTCATGGGAATTTAGTTACTTGTGCCACTAATGCCTCTTATCCATTCAAGGGAGCTGGAAAGATTGTGTTGACTACTGCAAATGGAAGTTCTTTCACACTTGTTGATGCACTTTATGTACCTGCGATCAAAAAGAACCTTTTACCTGTATCTACACTTGCTAGACTTGGTCTTGTTGTCAAATTTGTGGATGACAGATGTACAGTTCATGATCTCAATTTTGGTGATGAAATTGTTGCATCTAGTATTTTATGTCGTGGGCTATATAAGATCACTTTGTATAACGAGTGTGGGCAATATTTTGCAAATGTAGTTGTGGATTCAAAGGCTGTTTCATATGCTAAATTTTGGAATGCACATTTTGGGCATCAGAATTTTTCCAATTTGCTGTGTTTGTAAAAATATGATATGGTTGCTTCTTTGCCGCCTCTTGAAGCATGTTTGTGAAGGTTGTATTGTGGGTAAGATACAACATTCAAAGTTTTTAAAGGATGGTTCAATAAGGGCTACATGCAGGTTGCAGCTTGTTCATAGTGATGTTTGTGGGCCTATGCAAACTCTTTCCTTAGGCAATCACTTGTACTTCATGACTTTCATTGATGATTACTTTGTTTGTGGAAGATTTTGTTCAACCTTTGCTATCACGTACTAGAGATAGTAATGTAAGCTCATAGGACATTTATGATAGTTTGTTGCCTCTTTTCAATGGTGGAAACTTGAATGTAAATTCCAATGAGGCAAATGTATAGCCTATGGGGGTTCCAAAAAATGTTATGGATCAGAAAATTTCTGATGCAGATGTACATGATGTACTTGATGTGGAAAGGTTTGAGAATGAGCAAGCTAGAGGTATGCCAAAATGGCTAGTGCATACTTTACGTGACAATAATTTGGATGCACCTTTGTCTAGTCGTATTCGTTCAAGTTCTCGAGATGCATCCTATGCATCAAATTGTTATGCGTTGTTTATTTCTAGCTTATGTGATATAGAGGAACCTCTGTCTTTTCACGAAGCACATAATTAAGAAAAATGGATGACTGGCATGCAATTAGAATATAATGCACTTATAGAAAATGACACATGGACTTTATGTGATTCGCCTCTTGGGAAAAAGGCCATTGGTTTGAGGTGGGTTTTCAAGTTGAAACATAAGTCGGATGGTGAGATTGATCATTACTAGGCTCAATGGTGCAACAAGTTATGCACAACAAAAAAGCATAGATTATGAAGAGACTTTTGCTCCCACTTCTCGTATGACTATTTTGCATTTTCTATGTGCATTGGCAGCTAATTTTGGATGGGATGTACATCAATCAAATATTGTAATTGCTTTCTTGAATGGTGACGTATTTGAGGAAAATTATGTAATGCAGCCTCGACGTTTTGTCAAGAAAGGATAAGAGGACAAATTTTGCAAATGTAAGAAAGATTTGTATGTATTGAATCAGTCTCCTCGTGCTTGGCATGAGAAAGATGACACTCATTTGGTCAAACGAGGCTTTTGTAACAGTCCAACAGAAAGCACTTTGTATGTAAAGCGTAAAAGTGATGTACTTCTCATTATTGTTCTATATGTGGATGATGTACTGATCACTGGATTGAATGAAACACATAATGTTAAGTTTAAGGCTGATTTGAATGCTACTTTCAAGATGAAAGATTTGGGGCTATTGCATTGTTACTTGGGCATACAATTTAAGCAATGTGATGGTGGTATTTCCTTGTGTCAAACACGTTACATAGAGACATTGCTATGTAAGTTTGGACTTGAGGACTGCAAGCCTATTGCCACTCCCATGGAAACGGGTTTGAAGTTGAGTCTTCATGATGCTAGCAATCTTACCAATGTCACTCTTTATCATACTGCTGTTGGATGTCTTATTTATGTATGTAATACGAGGCCAAATATTCATTTGCAGTCTCATAGGTCAGTAGATTTATGCATAGCCCAACATTGGCACGCTGTTAAGAGGAACTTTCACTACTTGAGTGACACTTTACATCTTGGGTTGTTTTATCCCAAGGGGGGACCGCCAGATTTACATGATTTTCAGACTTAGATTGGGCTAGTTGTTATGACACACGAGTGTCCATGAGTGGTTTTTGTTTCATGCTCGAAAGTTCATGCATATCATGGTTGAGCAAGAAGCAACCTATTGTGGCCACTTCCAGTTATGAGGCTGAATACATGGTAGTCTTCACAATTTAGATTGAGCGTGTATGGCTTAGATGCCTTATGGTTGATTTGGATGTTGGAGAGGACACTACCAACATCATCTACACTGATGGTCAGAGCGCATTGGCAGTTGCAAGGAACCTGGTTTTTCATGCTCCCACAAAGCACATTGAGGTGCATTATCATTATGTTAGGGAGAGACTAGAGATCAGCTTGGCTTATGTGCCAACATAGGACAACCTTGCAAATCTTTTTACAAAGGCGTTGTCTCCTGAGAAAATCAAAGCTTTGCTTTGGGCTTACTCCCCTTTGTGGACTTAGTCCTTAGGTCATGGCACTTCTCTATACTCTATGTGTCAGCTCTCGTTCATCACATCACTCCTACGGGGGATTCATTACCATACATATGTGGTAGGGATGTGTGTGAAAAAACTTAGAACCACGAGGGAGGTTTCCCCCCCTGTGTATTGTATATACGCCCATCACTCTAGGGCTATCTTATCTTTCATTGTGCACTAAGCAATACACGCTCTCTGTTGCATGCCTTGAGGTTCTTCGTCTTTTCAACGCATAGTGATGGGTCGCCAATGCTTCAGTTGGGAGCAACATATTTGCTTAGGAATAGGTTTGATGGGGCCCCTTTTTACGCTTGCATCCACATCTCCTATGAGAAGGGCTTTGTTAGCCATATGCATGATCAAGGCCTTAAGATCCTCCCAAAATTCTCTAAAGAACTCCGCAATCGTTCCATCCCACCAAGGGAACTTTTCCTTGTCTAGAGCTTGAAGCGCACGAGAGTATTCATCTTCAGTAAAAGCCTTCTCCTGCAAGTTGGCATCTATTTGAGATATTGTCTTCTTGGTGCTCCCAAAGAGAGTTGCTCTGGCTTCGTCCACTTTGTGGGAGCGAGTATTGGGATGGCGTATGATTTGACCTAAGTAATCCAACATCAACTTAGCCATTTTGTCTGGGTCGTGCACTACATTTCCTTCCCCATTTGTGAGCGATTGAAGGCCTCAACTCCTCTTCACTTTTAGGGCCCTGAAGAAGTGCGCTTGATTGACAGTCTCCAGCTAAAGGTAAGTCTCTCTAGATAAAAGACGTGCCGTCCTCACCTCCTCGAGTTGCTGATCAATCAACTCTGCTTTAGCTTCCAACCACCTCTTGTGCTCTGCTTCAAAGGATGACCCTTCCCTGTTTTTTATTAGTCAGCTGATCAACTTCATCTTCTAAATACTTCAGGTACTCCTCGTGGGATTTTTTCAATCTAGGACAACACTTTTCACTTTTTGGATACCCTTGGCAAAGCTATCCCAGGCTTTAGGGTTTGCCTTGTCGACATCTCTATTAAGCATCCTCAAATATTTTTTAGTCAGGCTTTTAAAGAGTGGGTCTTTCAAGAGGTAGTCACCTGTGATAAGTAGCTTCTTTGATCCTTTCGAATGTTGCCCTTCCCCTTTGAGTTTTTTGAGCTTTATGCACAACAACAGGTGGTCTGATAGGCATTGAGAGGTCACCATCTTCATCTCAAAATGAAATGAGGGGCGGCAAGAGTAGGGGAGGGGCCAAGGTGGCTTTGGCCTTGTTTTTTAACAAAAAAGGGGCTTAGGCAACAAAGCACACACCTAGAGTGAGTGGGTAGCCCAAAGGAGATAAAGTGCATAGTGCCTATGTTTGAGCATTGCCTTAGATTTTACACTGGAGAGGAGTGCTCCTCTTTGGACGCCTGACAAGAGAGGGAATCGAATAATATTCCACAAAATGAAAAGTGAGAATGGAGCAAGTCACACAATTGGTTAACATAGCCAAATACCCACAACAAAAAGCATGTGTATTTCAAAATATTCAAACACCTTAAATAATGACTTCTTCATAGAGTATCCCGATTTTTCATAATGTATGGTTTTAACAAAGACCCATCCAAGTAAATAGAGAAAATAAACGATGACAAAGATTGGTAGAAAAAAGAGAGAGATGTGAGATATTTGGAGATGCACGCAATTATTTTTTGCAACGAAGAGCTCAGAACAGGAGATAGAAAGGACACAATTTAGACCAACCAGCAAAATCTTAATTGTCTTTTAAGGTTTTTAAGGTTTTTAAGGTTTCATGACAACTATATAGAGTGTCATCAAAGCACACACAACAACTCAATCAGGGAGGCAAACCCATAGCTAAGATTTATGTGTGACAATGTGCACGCGTGTGTGTGTGTGTGTGTGTGTGTTTCAAGAGGCTTGAAGACCACTATATGGTGGCAAAAACTATCTTTGAAAGGCCTTGTGTCCCTTTTAGGAGAGAATACTTTAATAGGCTCCCAGATTAGTCCATGTTTCAAGAGGCTCCACAATTTGTCCATGCTAGCACACTCAAACACTAGTCTGTGTCTACATGGAGTTATGCAATCATTCCATGTTGGCATCATGAATGTTTTCAAGAAGCTCCCAAACTGCTCTAATTAGTGCAGAGTGGTCCAAGTGGCTCTACAACTAGTGCGTGTGGTGGTAGAGCCTAACCAAAGGTTTCTAACCTATCAGTGCCAATACAATATAGTTTGAAAGGCTCCAAAACTTGTATATGCCAGCCCAAAGTGTTTCAAGAGTCATTCCATGAAACCAAGATACGCTTTCTTTGCAGATGGTACAACCTGTAACCTTTGCTTTCAGTATTATAACCAACAAAATGCATTTGACAGCCTTATCATCCAAAACTTGTATATGCTAGACAAAGTGTTTCAAGAGTCATTCCATGAAACCAAGATACGCTTTGTTTGCAAATGGTACAACCTGTAACCTTTGCTTTCAGTACTATAACCAACAAAAATGCATTTGACAGCCTTATCATCCAATTTTTTACACTACGTTGTGGAGCCAAAGCATAGGCCAAACAACCAAACACGCGCATCTAATCAATAGATGGATTTCGATCATGCCATGCTTCATATGGATTCATAGACTGCAAAGCTTTTGTAGGAAACCTGTTAAGTACATAAGTAGCACACATGATGGACTCGAGACAAAACAAATGTGGCAAAGCTTGGCTTTTGACCATACATTGTGCCATCTCCGTAAAGAGACCCATTTTTCCTTTCAGCAACACCAATTTGCTGAGGTATATACGGCATTGTACATTGGTGTTTTATCCCATGACTAGCCAAAAATGCATTAAACTCATGATACATATACTGCCCCCCTCGATCTGAACGAAGGGTGCCCATAGTACATTTAGAGACATTTTCAGCCATAGCCAAAAATTGCTTGAAGCACATGAACACTTCGACTTAGCTTTAAGTGGATACACCCATAGAAGTTTTCCACAGGCTCTACAACTACTCTATGCTAGCGCATAGTGTTTCTAGAGGTACCCAAACTAGTAGGTGTGTGCACAAAGTGCTTCAAGAAGCTCTACAACCAGTTCATGCAGGTGCGGTGTTTCAAGAGGCTTCAAGGTTAGTATGCATTGACAAGGAGTCATTCAAGAGGCTCCAAATCTAGATCATGTAGGCCCTGAGTGTTTAAAGAGGCTCCACAACTAGTTTGTGATGGCACAATGTTTTCAAGAGGCTCTGCAATGAGCCGTTCTAGCATGAAATGGTTTAAGAGGTTTCAAAACTAGTCCGTGCTAGCACATAGTGGTTCAAGAAGCTGAAAATTTAGTTCGTGCTGGTTTTTGGAGGCTTCGGGTGGAAATGTAGCTAAAGGAATGCACAAGACAATGGAGAAGAAGCTCAAGAGCACACAATGTAAGAAGTGGTAGCATTTAGTGCACTAATACAAAATTAAAATTTACCCAACTGATGGGTGCATATACAAGCTAGAGGGGGACTCCTAGCGAGGGAACAAAGTGCCCTTTCAATCTTGAGTGTGTAACTACCATCAAATGGTAACAATTCTCCCCTACAAGAGCTAGAGTGACATGGACTGGCACCCATGTATTAGAAAGTGCCATACCCTAAGTGATTGGCATGTTCATCCCGCATAGGCACATAAGCCAAGCTAGCCTATCTTACATAGAGTTTTTCCCTGACATTATGATAATGCATAAGGGAACACTGTGGTATACCTATTTGACATTCGGACTTGTTGCAACTTTTAGGGGCCTTCATGTTTTCATGCTTCACTAGGATGAGCGCACCTATCATGCCCTACTTACACCCTATTCTTCACCAGTAACTCCTTTCATAGCCATTTTCAATTATATTCTGAAATAATGATACAAAGATTAAATGTTTTATTCCGATTGTGGTGATAGATATGTTGATAGAAAGTGATGCACCTTTTCTTATTTGCGAGATTCAATGGCTTTGTGTGGAGTTTGTTACCTCATTGCAAGCTTGCCTTGGTAATGCTAAACCCTAAACACAATTTAGGATTTAGATGTCATCTCTTGGAGTATGTTGATTCCAGGATATTCCCCACATGGTCCCATTTAGAGAGCTCTAGCCTTAGGGAAGCACAAAATTTCTTGATCTGATTCGTTCTTGGCTTCTCGTATTTTAGAGCATGCTAACATGGTTGTGACAAAGGAAGTTTGTGAAAGGGCAAGGTAGTTGCCCAAATATGTGGTCACCTTAATGTATGAGGTCTAGAATGGCCAAAATGTAGACGGTAGTGTGGAAAGTGAAACAACTTCTAGTGCATTGCAAGAGAGAAGTGAGGTGAACAAAATGCAAGTTTGGCAAGCCTAAGAAGCTATGAGCTATTCTCCTAATGCAAAATCCTTGGAAAAAGTAAAAAATTTTGGTGATTTTTTCTATGAGTTCTTGCTTCAATTTTAGTCCGTGATATACTTTGAATATTGTAAGCTTGTAGAGAAGTAGAAAATTGTAAGTTGTAGCCCCAGCTAATGTGTGAGGGCATGGATTACTCTGAGCCATTCCATGAGGCTCTGTTGAAATGAATGATCGATGTAGGTGCTCATGACCACTTGATTTTTATTCAACCCTTGCTCATGGTAGGGGTACCTTAAATATTGTGGTTTTCCACATAAGTAGAGACCGTCGAGTTGTAGTTGAAGCTAATACATGAGGGCATGGTGTATAGCTATCCATTCAAAAAAGCTTTGTTGAAATATATAAATGATGTAGTGCAACCATCAATTGGTGATTTTAGCAAGATTTTTAGCTCCTCAATCCGTACGGGAGGGTTGAAGGAGCCATGTGCACCAATTAGTTTTTTTTGCGAGGTTGACAAGAGCGACCAAGGGTTGCTACGGCCAAGAGTAGGAGAGAACCTGTGTGGCAAATTATTGATGGTGATGATTGAAATTCATGATGAGATTGCTAGTCAAGGACTGTTGTAGAAACATACCTTGCTTAGCAGTGCTTTGGTCAACATGGATGCTACATGTGATGTTCTTAGGGAAGCACAAAAAGTTCTTGATGAACTTCCTATATGGGATATCTCCTTGAGCACACTGGTTGCAAGATACTCCCAACATCATTGCGGTAAGGAAGCTATGGGCCTTTTTGACAGCTGCAAACTAGAGCAATGTCCTGTTAGGATAGCGACATGCAATGATATAAATACAAAGATAGTGAAGTGAGTGACTGGAGTGAATAGAGGAGCAATAGAGCAATTCCTATATATGGCAAGAATAATGTGGGCCATTGTGTGGAGCCGTTGCAAAAACTTTTGTGGCGAGAACTACTTGTCGATGAGTCTGGCTGATTGCCTGGTCATAAATGCATGGCAGAGGTAGGGGTTCTTGTGGGATATGTATGCTAGGTTATGGAGAAAATACAGAAAATGCATAGGTGTAAAAGTGTGACATTTATGCAAGGAAAATAGGAAGTCATGCATTGATAGCTTGGTTGTGTGGAGTTGTCGCAACAACATCTATTTATAACTAAAACTGATTGTTGATGAGCCAACTTGATTGCTTGGTGAAAAGTGCATGGTAGACTCGAGATTCTTACAAGATATGCATGTCAAAATATGGAAGAAAAATAGTGAATTGCGGGTGAGCAAGTATGCAAATTTGCGTTGGGAAAAAGGGGGCCAAGTGCGCATGGATAGAGGAGGCATTGGAGGTACCTGGAAAAACTTGTGGGTGCTCGTGGGATGTATCATTTTGAAGCAAGGTTACCATGATGCCACTGTTTTTGAGAACTTGAGGGTAATGAATTCCTCATGTTGCATTGCAGATCTTAAAAAAGGAGACCCTCATATACTGAACTAGAAGCAAACATGACCCTTCAACACTGGAGGGGTAGCATATTGTGACCCTTCAACACTAGAAAAGGAAACAACTATGTGAGGAAAGGGCACGTTCCCAATGGTCAAGTGGGCGAGGACAATGTCATCTCCCCACCGTATGTACATATGCCATTTCTTTTTCTTTTTGTGGGCACATTATGCGAGCATGTAATGCATTGATCATAATCTTTTGAACCTATGTTAGAAAAAATTTATTGCTACCGATATCTTTTGACTTCTAATTTTCTATTCTTGTGAGGTTTGATGATAACTTACATGCACTTTGGGATCAATTTTTGACACAAAATACAGGTACATTACTACCCTTCATTAAAGAATACTTAATAATGATACAATTCATGAATGTGACTTGAATTGAATCATTCCCTACGAAGTAATCTTGACACACTAGTTAAGTTTGCATGGATAACAATGGATACGTAATACGTGTCCAAGGCTAACAAAATCTATTGTCTTGCTTATATGGATGCACGTGAGAGTACTATCCTTGCTTGAAGAGGTTTAGTTTAGTTGGAGTCAGGCCTTGAAGATGGACATAATTTATCCACGAACTCACTTATTGTCATGTTGTGTAGGATACTTGGAATGAATCTTAATTCTGAATAAATTGTACAAAAATGTTTCAGATACAAAAATGTCTTTGTGCAAATACTTCTTATTGTATAGAGCCATATGTAATTTGAACATGGTGTTATTTTGTGCACAAATATTCTATTTAATACAACAACACACACATACTTTCAAAAAATAAAATAAAAAATATATATACATACATGTTCTCCCACACACACATGCATTCAAGTTCTTTTTGTCCTTAGATTCCGTGATTTGTTTATATACTCTCACACTCATTTGTACACATGTACAAGGATGCAAGTGTACATGCACGCACACACATACATGAATAATACATATTAAGCACATGAAGGTATTCATTATACCTATGTATTGGAGAGACTAGGCTTATGTTGTGTGCACTTTTGGGAATTGCATGCTAGCTGTTGAAATCCTTCATGTGCCGACAATATTGATCAACATACACAATCCCAAGTTAAACTCAACATTGCACCACTTGACTCTCTTTATTGTGAAATTTCCCAACTACCCAATTTTGGATAGATTGCTCCAGTGTTTGCATTGTTTTTTTTTGGATATTAGAGATCTATCTATCAATATTTAGACAAATTTTTATACCAATGATAGTGGCATTTATGTGAACATATAATGATTCTTTCATCTCGAGAGAACAAAATACCTTCTAAAATCCTAGTTCTCCCCCATATGGCGAGCTGTGGATGCCAAGAGCCATTGGGGAGCATTGATTATCTGGGAAGGACACCATGCTTTCTTTCCAGCCTTGAAGAGTTGGGGGAAGGGGGCCAATAGATGATTATAGCTGATGACTTGGTGGGCTCTTGCCGACAAGCATGCAACGACCACAAGCATTTTTTCTTGCCAGTAGTGTTCAGACGGCTCAAAGGGGTCCCCCATAGGCCCTAGAAAGGTGACATTGGAGGGTCCTCTATGTCTCTAGAAGGTGCCCCATACTAAGGAGTTTGATACGAGAGGCCCAATATCTCAAAAAGCGGAGTCACCGCTACATTTTAGTTGGGGGTTTGGGGGGGGGGGGGGGGGGGGGGGGGGGGGGCTCAACAACACCCCACATGAAAGGTTTCACCTTTTGCACCGGCAACAAGAAGTTTCCAATCATCACCATCGACACACAGATCGAGTAAAGAGTGTACAAAAAATTACAGGCAAAACTTTAGGCAGCTGAAAATTGGCAATGCTTAAACAACAAGGAAGAAATTGAGAGCATAATTAAAACTGAGACTCGTGAGCTTTGATCGTTTAATGTTCTGTTGATGAGCGTCTTGCAATCGTCAATAGGTAGCCGGTGAGCCTACGCATGGATTTGGTGGGGTATAATAAATCAACAAGACAAGGACTCAGGGCACACACATTCTTAGAGAGAGAGAGAGAGAGAGAGAGAGAGAGAGAGAGAGAGAGAGAGAGAGATTTTGTAAAACCCTTTGTAATTGGTTGCCAGTAGATGTATGGGGTGCTCATCGCTTGCATAATGGGTGCTCTACAGGAAAAAGGACCCATTAATTTTCGTAGCAAATCGCACACATCCCCTCCTGCGAATTGATACGAACGTCCTTATGAGTGCACAAGGTCGCTTGGTTGCCTTTGAACCCATGACCACGTAAGAACAAAGACTCAACCAACCAAGTTAGCACCCATTAATTTTAACACCATTTAAAGGGGAGCCCTCTCTGAGTACACGCTCCTTGACCCGTGACCTTGGCTGGGGTAAATTTCGTTATGGGAATTCTCCCAACAAATTTCCAACTACGATGGGTATTTTGGGAAATCTGGCGTGCATATTTAGTGATTTTTCCAGGTTTTAACAATCAGCGACAGTGCAGCTAGTGAGCTGCGATGGCAGCTCCTTCGCGACCCAATGTTGCCAGAGCCAGGTAGTCCGCGATGGTTTTTCTCACCAAAGGTTCTTCCACACGGCGGGCTCTGGTGGGTCTGTGTGTGGCAGCCTTGTTCCTTGCCTGCATCTCATTACAGACGCACATCTTCTGGTCTGCTGATGACGGGGCCGCCAAAGAGCACGAAGAGCACTGGATCTCAGCGAAGCACCCTCACAAGTTCAGCTTCGTTATCAAGCTTCTCACTTACGACCGCCTTCACTCACTCATTCGATGCCTTAATTCTCTTGCCGCTGCGGATTACGGTATGCAAGTAGTTAAGCTCCATGTGTATATTGATCACTTCCCCCACAGTGATATGTCGCTGTCATCGCCGTCGTCAAAATCATCATTACCTTCTGGATCATCTGTAGAAAACAAGCTCCAGGAATCGCATGCCATTCTTGATTATGTTGATCAGTTTACATGGATTCATGGTCCCAAGGAAATACACTACAGAACACAGAATGCAGGTCTGCAAGGGCAATGGTTGGAAGCGTGGTGGCCAGCTTCAGACCATGAGTTTGCTTTTATGGTTGAAGATGACATGTTCGTATCCCCACTTTATTTCAAGTACCTCAGACGAGTCATTGAAACCTATTACTATAATCCATCCAATTATGACCCCACTGTCTATGGAATCTCTTTGCAACGCCCAAGATTTGTCCCTGGTAAGTCCCCGTTGTTTTCTCATGTCTACATTAAATGGATGTATGATGTCCATCGCTGCACATCACAGATTTTCAGTCATGTCTTTCCTTGTGTGTGGGAGTACAAATAAGCGGTAAATGTGATTGAGTAGCATCAGTGGTGTTATGCCAATTCTAGTGAACATCCATACATAGCTGTGAAATCAGCAAGTCTTGAGGAACGCTTCGCCAGGGCGTAAGAGCTTTTCAACGGTAGCGTTTTGAGATGCTTCTTGAGAAGTGCTCATGCGCTGGTAGCAAGCCACTATGCCACACTATGCTCATGAGTGTTTTCGAAACTCAAGGGCTCAAAGAGAGCATGTTGTCTTGCTTGCTCCGGAGTCAGCATAGTTAGATGCTTGGCAAATGTGTAGCCTTGTGCCAAAGCGGTATCCACATATTGTGGGCCTCTTCAACGGCGATGAACCAAGACCAACACCAACTATTGGCTATGGATAGCGCATCTACCAGTACCTAGCTAGCAGCCTATGCACAAACAAAGTTCTCAAGGAAGCCGTCAATTTTTTTGGCTCGGGATTGTGAAGCCAAAAGCAAATGTACGAGTTTGCTAGAGGAAAGAGGCAAAGGCAAGCTTGACATTAGTTAGTTGCCTCAGTACCCTCGAGGTCTGAGAGTTGTCGTTATAAATGCGAGACGACGCTTTGTTTGGCTCGAGAATGCAAAAAGCAGGAACTCACAAAAGGACAAAAGGCAAAGGCAAGCTGGATAGAGATAACAACGATAAAGATTTGATGTAGGAGATTGGCATTGTAAGAGCCTTGTGCAACTAAGAGTGCTTATTCGTGATTCAATATTTAAAGAACTTGACAAAATATTAATCACAACACTTCAAAGAGACAAGAGACAAAATGAGGGTTGAAGATAGACACCCCCCCTTCCCAAGGAAACATATTTCTGCTCACTCCAAGTACCTTAGGATTGAGCTCAGTTACAATCAACCCGAGAGTGAGTTTAAGTAGACTCACACTCGCAGATCATGCAAGATGTCATGTGCACATGCATAAAAGCAAACTTGAACATAAGTAGACTTCTCAAACATATGTACAAAGAGAAAATTCAGCTGCTGCGTGTGATGGAGAAGAGATCCAGTGTTTTGGTTGCTTGTAGGATGTGTAGAAGAGCGCAAAATTAAAGGGGGAAAGCAGGTTGGTTGCCCGGTAATCAGCCTGAGAGAGAGAGAGAGAGAGAGAGAGAGAGAGAGATGCTTCTTGAGGATGAGGGAATAGTAGAGGTAGAGAGAGATGGTGATTATAGTGAAGGGGGCTTCTTGGGCTGATGGTAGAGGATAATTCAGCAACTAAAGGGAAAGAGGCTTTCTTTATAGGGAAGTTGCCTCAAGAGGAAAAGGGAAAAGTGGACAAGCTTTCGGTAAGAGAGAAAGTTGGTGTGACAAGTGTCCACACACTTGTCTCTTCCTATGAAAGCTTTTTGACAAGTGTCTCATCTTCTGGAAAGTTTGTGACAAGTGTTCCGCCACTTGTCCTCCTTTTTGAACCTTCCTTCTAGAATCTCCCTTCTAGAACCTCCTAGAATCTTCTAGAAGCTTCCATCTTGGAAGTGCTAAAAACATACATCGAAATGGGTATCAAATGAAAGCTGTTTCCGAGTACAATACGACTTCTGTTTCAAAACGTGGATTTAATACTTCTATGAGGAGATAAAAGCATTTGATGCATTCAGTCCACACATGTATAATGAGCAATCTTCATGATTATGCCATCTTATTGATTGTAACTATCTTTTCTAGCGGATCTAGCCCACACTCCAAGGCATTAATCCTTTCCGTGTGGAAGTATGTAACAGACTTGGACACTCCAAGTCAAGAATCAATCACGACAGCACCAAATAACCACTTCAAACAATTCACATATCACAATAGATTTGCACTGGCCCGGTGGAGTTTCGTGCCTAGAGATATTGGTCCCAAAGACTGGCGCCCCTTTCGGTATTTCTTTTTGTATTAATCAGTTCAAAGTACAAGAGAGTGGCTTCAGATTCACTCTCAGACTCTGCGTCCAGATGCTCTGAGAAGTGAATGCCCAAACCACTTATTTAAAGTTACAAGGGATGCCCAAAAGCAGAGCCCCAAAAGCTTGAAAGTAAAAGCTCTTTTCCCTCTCTCAGAGAGAGCTTCTGAAAGCAAAGCAAATTCTCTCTCTCTCTCTCTCTCTCTCTCTCTCTCTCTCTCTCTCTCTCTCTCACTTAATGAGAGCAATCAAAAAGCACTTATGCTTTTCTGGCCAAAAGCTGAGATTTGCGTCGCTCAAAAATATCCCCAAAAAAAAAAAAAAAAAACCTCCACAATTTCCGGAAATTAGGGTTTGCAAGTTTTTAGGGTTTTTGTTGTCCGCCACGTCATCACTTTGTGACATACCCCCCTCTTGAAAGCATTGTAATCGACCGCGATTACGCTTGCAAAACCGACAAAAGCCATAAACCGTCTTAGCAGACATTGACTGTTAGTACCTACGTACTAGGGGGACACATCTAGCACATGTACCAAATCGAGTCACATCACACGACATCACAGGACATCACCAGACATCACAGGACATCACATGACATTCAACATTCATTCGGATCTTAGACCATGATTTATCGGCAATGTAGCTAGCAATCGCATCTAGGTCCAATCGGGACCTCATCGATGTCCGATTGACTAACCCCTATTGCAACCATGTCTATTCGAGATCAATCAGACCAAAATGCTGCAGTCATTTCGGCTATCAGTTCGTGCACTCAAAAGAAGTCGAGAACAAATCAATATCATTATCAGGAATTCCATTTCATAAAGTCATCCAGCAGAATACTGTCAGCTCTCAGTATCCCTGAAGCTCAAAGAGACATCAGTGACTTTAGTATCAAAATCAAGGCATCTGTTGACAAAGGAGCGGAGTAACTCCCCTCTTGTGCATCCCACTGCACTAGATCTTCGGCCAAGCTGAATTTCTGGGTTCCGTTTGGAGTAGACTATGCTAAACCAAAACATCGAGGTAAAGTTTCACAATCCGAGGAGTATCTGCTAGGGCCTTCCTCCATCCACTTCGCATCAAATGCAGGAAAGTTCTTGAACTTAACCAAGAACCGCCTTCGGACTTTACCTTTCTTCGTATCACTGTGTTCCAAAATCTGTTCAAGAACAAGGGTCTCCTCGTTTTCTTCCATTGCCGGTTGCTCATTAGGCTCCCCATCATCAGGCACATCACCCTTAACAGGTTTCAAGAGACTCACATGCAATGCATTGTGAATCCTCCAAGTATCTGGCAGTTTCAACCAGAAGGAGACATCATTTATCTTTTCAGTAATCTGGAAAGGTCCGTAGTATCGCATACTAAGCTTTGGAAAAAGCCTCTCCTTTCCCTTTTTCTTTCTTAGGCGTGCCTTCTCAAAACGTAAGAGCACCCAATCATCCTTCTTCAGTTTCAAGTCGCGACGATGGCGATCCGCTGCCTTTTTCTGTCGTTCTTGAGACTTCTACAAAGTCTCGCGAACCTTGGCAAAAGCCGTATCCAAATCTCGCGAGTATTCATCCGCTTCAAATATCTAATCTTTCGTGCTCAGGAAGGATGGAACCTTCGCAGCACTTTCAACAATCTCAAATGGCGTCTTCCCCGTCGAAGAGTGTATCTTGTTATTGTAGGCAAATTCCACCAAAGGTAAGTTCTTTTCCCATTGAGTCTTCTGATCCGAGATACAAGACTTCAATAAATCTAAAACCATTGAATTGGCAATCTCAGATTGCCCGTCAGTCTGCAAGTGGAACGGTAATGAGAACTGCAACCGTGTGCCAATGTTCTTCCAAATTGCCTTCCAAAACAAACTAATAAATCTTGGTCTCTGTCTGAGACAATCGTCTCAGACGTGCCATGTAATTGGAAAATCATCGTGATCATTCTATGTTCTTGGGAGATCAAAAATGAAATCCATTTCAATATTTTCCCATGGGCGGGTGGGTATGGGTAAAGGCTGTAACAATTCCTGTGCCTTATGCCTGTCAAACTTGACCTTCTGGCATACTGCGCACAAACTCTTTCACATCCTTTTTGAGTCTCGACCAAAAGAAGTATCTCTCTACCCCTTCATGGTGGTAGCAATGCCACGGTGACCCGGAAAAGGTGGACGTGGCATTCAGTCATGACCTTTTCCTGCAACGGTTGTGTAACGCACAACATAGTCTTTCTCATCAAGTAGCCTTCTCGAAGGGAGTATCCAGCTACTGTCTCCCCATCCCGTATCCGTGTGAAAATATCTGCAAAATTTGTATCTGTGGCATACTGATCGAC
The DNA here is from genome assembly GCF_014529385.1 of Adiantum capillus-veneris. Taxonomy (NCBI): domain Eukaryota; kingdom Viridiplantae; phylum Streptophyta; class Polypodiopsida; order Polypodiales; family Pteridaceae; genus Adiantum; species Adiantum capillus-veneris. The sequence continues at coordinate 29,620,284 of NC_140950.1, forward strand.
CATATCCTCGAAGCTCCTATGATGTATCGCGGAAAGAGCCAGAACCAACGGCTTCCGAGACAAAGCATCTGCCACCACATTCTTTTGTCCCTGCACATTGACAATCTGGAAGTGAAACTATGACAAGATGTTCGCCCACCGCATCTACTTTTCCAAAAGCTGCTTCTGTGGCAAGAAGTAGCGCAAACTCTGATGGTTTGTAAAGACAGTAAAATCCGCTCCGAGTAGGTAATGCCACCACTGAGTAAGAGCATGGATAACCACCAAAAGCTCTTTCTCATAAATCTGTGCTGTCATCTCCGGCCTAGAGAACAATCGGCTCTCGTAAGCAATGACATGGCCTTCTTGCATCAAGACCGCACCCAGACTACGACCATAAGCATCACAAAATACTTCAAATGACTTCTGCAAGTCTGGCAAAGTCAAATCTGGTCCTGTAGTCAATTTCTCTTTCAATGTCTGAAAGGCAGTCACCTCGGAGATCCCCACGAGAAAGGGACTCCTTTTTGTATCAAGATATGCAAAGGGGAAGCAACCTCTGCAAACTTTCGAATGAACCGTCTGTAGTACGAACACAGTCCCAAGAAGCTTTCAACTTCATGGACATTCTTCAAATCGGGCCAATCACGGATAGTGTCTATCTTGGCCGGATCCATTTGCACTCCTGTTGCTGAGAGACAGTGTCCCAAAAAAAAAAAAAAGTATCTCTGAAGCATATGATCTCTGTGGTTTGCTTCATTCTTGGAGAAAATAATGATATCATCAAAGAAAGTGCCAACAAATAGTCTGTACTCTTGAAAAATCCTATCCATCATCCGATTAAATGTCACAGGAGCATTGGTTAAGCCAAAAGGCATCACCAAAAACTCAAATAACCCAAAAGTCGTCCGAAAGACTGTCTTGTAGACGTCTCCCGACGCGATTCGGATCTGATGATATCCACTCTTCAAGTCAATCTTGCAAAGCACGAGGATCCTTGTAACTTGTCGAGTATATCATCGTGATGGTGATTTCGTTGAGAGTGCTATAATCGAATCTCGATGCACATTCTCCAAGATCCGTCTTTCTTCAAATCCAACAACAGTGGAGAGCAATACGGTGAAGTACTATGCTGGACAAGACCCTTTTCCAAGAGGTTTTTCACTGGGTTCATAATCTCTTCATTCTGTACTCGGCTCACACGGTAAGGTGGCCGGTTCGGTGGCGTGCTTCCAGGTATCAGATCAATGGTTTGATCTTCAGGCCCTCTGAAAAGCAATCGGCATGAGTCTGGACAAAAATCTTGGCGTTCTTTTGATCAGGTCAAAACATATTCAACCTTTATCCATCGTTCAGTTCTCTCCCAAAAGAATGAGTAAGAAACTGAAGTTCATCAAGTACAATCTCTAAGCCCTTCATTTATCAAAGTCGCTTTCTCGGCCCGATAGTCAACCACGGCGTAGTTCTTGTGGTACCAAGGGATCCTGAGTAGAACGTCATTCGCGTGCCCTGAACACCCCTGTCATTGCAAACGAAGTTTGCCAATGCTCGGTGTAATGGCAACGTCCCATCCGGGTGCCAGTCGAACTACCTCCGCCTGTGGCGTCAGTCTGTCGAGCGTAATTCCAAATCGAGCCGCCAATTCCAAGTGAAAAGAAGTTGGCATTGGCTCCTTCAAAAGAGCTTCTTGATCCTTCACTTTGCCCCAAAAGCGGCAAAGTTTGTACTTTCATTCATTAGATTCGGTGCAGGTCCCACGCCATGTGGTACCAGGTCTGATTTTCTATCTGCCTTTTCTGCCACGTTTCTCAGCTGCTCTCGAACTCTCAGGCCTGTCGTTGTCTTTATCATTCTATTCTTTCTGTGCCTTTTTAGGGCACTTCGTGGAGATATGTCCATGTTCCCCGCATCCAAAGCACTTCCCCTCTCTGATGACGCGAGCTCTCTCCTCAGGAGTAAGCTTGGGTCGTGCATCCTTTTTCTTTGGGTTGCTCTTTTTCTTTCTACTTTCATTCCCAGAAGTCTGTTCGGCTCGTTGTGTCATGGCCTCATTTGTGGGGTAGGTCAGACTGCCAGAGTGAATGGCAAAGCCCCGCTTCGCATGACTCATCAACTCCTGAATAGAAGCTGACTTCTGTTCCAAGCAGTGATCTCGGATCTCTGTAGGTAGACCCAATGTAAACTGCTCAATCTGTTCTCTGAACGAGATCTTCTACAAAAGAGCTCCAGAATCTTTCACAGTAAGCATTGATTGTATCTTTCTTGGTCATCCGAAGATGGTTCCAAGCAGCTCGTATATCTCGTTCATATTCTTGCGTCAACCAAGAAGAAATAAAAAGCTTCTTAAATTTCAGCCATTTAATTGGCGCAGTCTTGTTTAAAAGAAGCGTGGACCACCAAGTACGAGCATTTTCCTTAAAGTAAGAGGTAGCTCTCCGAATCTTGGAGTGCTTTGAATAGCGTCCTCCCACGAAAGCGATGTCAAACTGCTGTATAAAAGACAAAGCCTTCGAAGCATCTGAGTATCTTGAAAAAGTATCAAACTTGATCGAGTGGCCACCTTCCTTAAACTCTCGAACTTTCTTGCTTTTATCTTCGAGAAAGTCATACTGGTTAGCTTTGTAAAAATTCTTCTTGTTCGCATAAAAGTTTTCGTCATCGGAATCTGAGCCGTCTGTAGACGAGTCCTCAGTAGAACTGTTAGTCTTTGGGCGAGATGTAGCCTTCTTTGCCTTTTTCTTGCCCTTTCCGAAGCTTTGTTTCATGCTTCGCTTTTTACCTTTTCTGTCTTCTTCGCTTGAATCTGAAGAGCTAGAAGAACTGTCAGATGAAGAAGAAGAAGAAGAAGAACTGGGTACTCCTTCAAATCGAACATGCTTTTTCTGTTTCTTTGCCTTGTCAAAAGTTGACGGACGACCCAAATATCCTGGGAAGTCAGTGCTTTTCTTCTGCTTTTTGCCGTGCTTTTTGGCTTTCTTTTGCGCGTCAAAAAGCTGAGCAATCCGTGCATCAACCACCTCTTCTAATTCCTTCTCTGAATATTTCTTGTGAGCAGAAGGTTTCTTGAGAGTGGATGTAGTGGTTTTCTGCCACTGCTCATGCACTTCTTGAAAAGAAGTCTCGCTCATATATTTTGCAAATTTTGGGTCCTTCGCAAAATTGAGCATCATTTTCGTTGCATCATCGATCAACTGGCGATGCTCTATCTCTCGCCGCTCCACCTGAGTAGGCCGAGGCGGGCCATACTCTGTCGGAATCTTCGTTGTGATCCCTGCCCGCATCTCTAGATGCAGAGGGAGTCGACTGATCCTTGAGTGAAGCCATAGGTGCCGCGGAAAAAAATAATTGGGGATCGGATTTCTCGTAGAAGAGAAATTGGCCGTGCTCTGATACCACTGTAACAAACTTGGACACTCCAAGTCAAGAATCAATCGTGACAGCACCAAATAACCACTTCAAACAATTCACAGATCACAATGGATTTGCACTGGCCCGGCGGAGTTCCGTGCCTAGAGATATTGGCCCCAAAGACTGGCGCCCCTTTCGGTATTTCTTTTTGTATTAATCAGTTCAAAGTACGAGAGTGTCTCGGGATTCACTCTCAGACTCTGCGTCCAGATGCTCTGAGAAGTGAATGCCCAAACCACTTATTTAAAGTTACAAGGGATGCCCAAAAGCAGAGCCCCAAAAGCTTGAAAGCAAAAGCCTGAAAGCAAAAGCTCTTTTCCCTCTCTTATAGAGAGCTTCTGAAAGCAAAAGCAAATTCTCTCTCTCTCTCTCTCTCTCTCTCTCTCTCTCTCTCTCTCTCTCTCTTAATGAGAGCAATCAAAAAGCAATTATACTTTTCTGGCCAAAAGCTGAGATTTGCGTCGCTAAAAAATATCCCAAAATAGAAAATAAGAAATATTATTATTATTTTTAAAAAACCTCCGCAATTTTCGGAAATTAAGGTTTGTGGCAGAAATTAGGGTTTGCAGGTTTTTTAGGGTTTCTAGCAGAAATTAGGGTTTCTGCTGTCCGCCACGTCATCACTTTGTGACAGAGTATGACCCTGATATGCAAGAGTTACAAGCCATAGGCGCCCCGTTTGAGCTAGCTAGGTGGGAGTGTGCATTAGCGATATTCTAACCCATTGTGTGGGTCCACCATAACCTGTGACCACTCATCAGTGACCTACTCAAATGCACTGTTCAGGCTATCTTTCAAAGAGGAAAACAAATTTCAAATGCAAAAAATAAGCTTTATCACAAAAAGGATACAAGATCTTTTTCTATTGAGTTCTAAAAGCTCCCCGGCTCTTGATTAGCTCTCTTCAGCTGAAAAGCTTGAAGCTTCTTCGTATCATTTGATTTTTGTCCTTCTTTAAAGGTTGAACTCCCTTCTAGATTTGCAAGCCTCTTTTTATCTTTATATGAAAGGTTGTTACCACAATTATGCTCTTATCTCCCATGTTTCGGCATGGTCTACAAGTTTCCTAAGAGTAGTGCAAGAATAATGACTTAGAGCAATACGAAGCTTTAAGTGTAAACCTCCTTGATACTTCCTGAGTTTTTCGGAGTGACTGATCTTCTTGGAGTGTTGAACTTTCAAGAGCAACTCCCAAAATCTCTTTGAATGATCTTGGAGTGTCTTGCCATAGTCGATTCCATTCCATCTTCACATCTCTCTTGAAATGAACAGGCAAAAATTGAGCCCATAGCATGCAAACAAAAGATCTCCACGATCTTGGAGCAGCATGATCATACTCCAATTCGGTCCACCAATTGTGAGTAAACTTGATCTTCTTCTCAAGTTGTGAGAGTGACTTTGTCTTCTTCTTCTTGTGCTGTAAGGTGCAGCGGAAGTGAATGTTGAACTTTGCTCAAGATGAATGCTCCGAACTGTGCTCAAGGGTTCCTTTTACTTACGGAAGGGAGAGCCTTCCGTTCCTTTAGTGAGAGAGTGCAGTGGACACAAACAAAGTGGTGAACACTGTGAATGAAGGTGCATGAGATTGAGAGATAGAGAGAGAAGAATACCACACCAGAATGTTGTCAAACCCTCCTCCGAAGGCCCCACTCTCTATGGCGAGAGCGGTCTACTTATGATTGCACAAATCTCTACAATGTTTTGGACTTGCCGACAATGTCGACGACGATGAGACGGGCTGAAATCTGAAAATGCTAATGGCTGAAATTTGCAAATCTTTATCTGCTGAATTTTGGCTCTATGTTGGTGACGATGTCGATGACGACAATGCGACGACAACGTGCTGAAAACGCAGATGCTGAAATCTGCGTTTTCCTGGCTGAAACTGTAAACCTTGATGAATCTCACTGTGCGGTGAGGATCTACTGTGGGAATGTGAGATCTGCGAGGTTTGGGGGTTCTACTGTGGGTACTGACTGCTGAAAACTGAAAACGCTGAGTCTAGGGCTGATTCCGTCGCGAAGATCTGCAAAAACCTTGAGGTGTCTTATAGATGCAAAAACGCTAGGGCTGAAAATCTTCTTGCGGGAAAATCTGCAATCTGCTATGTGAATCTGATAACGCTGGGAGTCTTCTGCTTCTTGCTGTCGCCAAGCTGTTGCCAATGCAAAAACACTGGCTGATCTTGTCGATAAACGCCAGCCTTCTACTGTGATGCAAAAACGCTAGGCCTTTCGGGGGTTCTGCTGAGAAGTTGCTTGTTGAGCGTGTGCTCCTGCTGCCTCTTCTGCCAGAAAGTGCAGGGCATCAGAGCTAAAGAGATGGGGTGCACAGCAGAGGCAGGGTTGGCATGTCCTGGCCACTCAGAGTGTGTTACTCCCATCATTGGAAAGGTGCGTCTGCATATTCAGTCTTATGTGGACACAGAAGAGTTCTACATTATGCCGTTGGAAGGATGTGACGCCTTGTTGGGGATCCCGTGGATGCTCCAAGTGCATGGAGTCTTGGATGCCTACAACAAAAAGATCACTGTACAACATAGGGGCAAAACTCACATCTTAGATGTAAAGCTTAAAGGAGAGTCAGTCGCTGCTGCTATCACTTCTGTAATAAAGAATCATCTTTCTGTGTACTTGATTTTTGCGTGTGATGTCTCAGATAGTGATCAATCAAATTTATCTGTGTTAGATAAAGAAAGGTTAGCATTTTTGCAAAAGTTTAGTGAGTGTTTTTTGATTCATTACCGTCGCAATTGCCGCCAGAGAGACCTGAGGACCATCGAATAGATTTGGTGCCAGGGTGTAGCCCACCAAATAGACCTCCCTACAGGGTTAGTGCGGCGCAGCAGAAAGAGATTATGGGCCAGGTTGAGGAGTTATTAGAGAAGGGAGTGATTCAGCCTAGTTCTTCACCCTTTTGCTCCCCAGTGCTCCTAGTGCAGAAGAAGGATGGCTCATGGCGCATGTGTATTGACTACTGTGTGTTGAATAAGAATACCATCAAGAATAGGTTTCCTATTCCTCGAATTGATGATATTATCGATCGTTTAGAGGGTGCTGCAATTTTCAGCAGGATAGACCTTAAGAGTGGGTACCGTCAGATTCGTATAAGGCCAGAGGATGTGCACAAGACTGCGTTTAGAACGACATTTGGTCTTTATGAGTTTCTAGTGATGCCGTTTGGGCTAACAAATGCTCCTGCCACGTTCAACAGAATGATGGACCGGATTTTTCGCTCACATCAACAGTTTGTTGGGACGTTCTTCGATGACATGATAGTGTATTCGAAGAATGAAGAGGAGCATAGGCGTCACTTGACCATTGTGTTCGAAGAGCTGCGCAGTCACAGGCTACTTGTCAATCCTAAGAAATGTGAATTCTTCTTGGAAGAGATCCACTTTCTTGGCCACATAGTCTCAAAGGATGGTGTTAGAATGGATCCCGCAAAGGTCGAAGCTATCAAGACATGGCCAGACTTGAAGACTGTGCACGATGTCAGAAGTTTCTTGGGATTGTGTTCCTACTATTGAAGGTTTATGAGGAATTTTGCAGAGATAGCATCGCCTCTTCACGCATTGCAAAAGAAAGAGGTCACTTTTAGATGGACCCAAAAAGAGATTTCAGCTTTTAGTCTCTTAAAGGAAAAGTTGAGCAGATCCTGTAATTGTTTTGCCAGATCTTAGGAAGTCATTTGTGGTCCAGTGTGACGCGTGTGGCAGTAGCATCGGAGCAGTGCTAATGCAAGATGGACGGGTAGTAGCTTATGAAAGCCGAATTTTACAAGGGCTAGAGAGGACTATGCAAGTCTATGAGAAAGAGCTCTTGGCTGTCATTCATGCGCTTTCTAGCTGGAAGCACTACCTCTTAGGTGCTGATTTTGTTGTCCAAACAGATCATCAGACCTTGCGATACTTCTTGACACAGTCAAAGTTATCCGAAAAGCATATGCGATGAGCAGACATTCTTTCCATGTTCCACTTCCAGATTATGCATGTGGAAGGCAAGAAGAATGTTGTGGCTGATGTGTTATCAAGAAAGCCACAAATTTCAGCTGTGTCAATTCCTTATCATCATGAGCTAGATGACATGAAGGAGCAGTATACTGATGATGAAGATTTTGCAAGGATCTTTGAACAGTTACAAGAGGGGCAACATCATGAGCACTACCTCCTTAGAGATGGTTTTATGATGACATGGCAGACTTTGTGTCACTAGGCCACTGCGACATAAGGTCATGGAAGAGGGTCATGTCCCATCGTATGCAGGGCATCGTGGAATTGATGCGACAATTAAAGCGGTAGAGACATTCTTCTATTGGCCTACCTTGAAGAGATGTGGATGCCTTTGTGTGAGCATGCATAGTTTGCCAAAAGGTCAAGTTTGACAGGCAAAAGGCACCAGGGTTGTCACAACCACTGCCAATTCCGGATAAGCCATGGGAAAGCATTGCTATGGACTTCATCTTTGATCTTCCAAGAACGCCAACAGGGAATGATGGTATATAGACCATTATTTGCAGGTTCAGCAAGCAGGCCCACTTTATCCCTGTCAGGAAGAAGATAAAATCTGATCAGATGGCACGCTTGTTCATGTACAATGTGTTTAAGTACCATGGTATGCCACAATCGATTATCAGTGATCGTGATCCTCGCATGACCAGTTTGTCCTGGAGAGGATTGTTTGAGAACATGGGCACTACGCTCAAGTTCTCGTCTTCGTTTCATCCACAAGCTGATGGATAGTCAGAAGAGGCTAATTCTACTGTCTTAGATCTGCTGAAATGTTATGTGGCAGATAATAAGGGCAAGTAGGAACAATATTTACCTATGCTTGAGTATGCGTACAATAATACGGTGCATTCGTCTACTGGCAAAGCAGCTTTTGAGATTGTTGAAGGCGGCAAATAGGTTCCTCCCATTTTGCATACAAAGGACAAGATCTTTGAGGCAGATCGATATGTTGAGAACATGGATGAAATGTAAAAGAAAATCAAAGTTGCCTTGGAGAAGACTCAGGTAAAACAGAAAACGGCTGCTGATCGTCATCGTCGTGAATTGCTGTTATCCCCTGGTGATTGGGTATTGTTAAGGTTCGAAAAGGCAAGGTTAAAGAAGATGAAGGGCAAGGAATGGTCGTTTCCTAAGCTCAGCATGCGTTACTATTGGTCTTCTCAAGTGCTTGACAAGATCAGCGATGTGGCTTACAAACTGAAATTGCCTGATGCGTGGAAGATTCATAATGCGTTTCACGTGAGTCTTCTAAGACCCTTCGTGGGTGATGTGCCAGAAGATATGCCAGATGAGGATCAGCCAGAAGTTGAGAAACTTGATGAGATCCTGGTACCTGAGCAAGTTTTGGCACATAAGGACAGAAAAGTTAAAGGACAGGTTGCAAGACGTTATTTGGTGAAGTTCAAGAACTATCTGCCTATGGATGCAAAGTGGATGGAAGAGCACGAACTGTCAGAGTCACCAAATGTATTGCAGCTTTACCTTGAAGCCTTTGGGTTACAACCTACCTATGCCCCAACCCAACGTGTGCAAAGGAGGGGTTAATGATAGAGCTAGTACATCAAATGTACATATGAATTCAGTGTAATAGATGGAAATGACAAAAGTATGAAGGTCTCATTAAGTCATTTGTATCTATGTGTTACGACCTTTCTTGCGGATACAGAGTGTTGATAGTACAAGATCATCGGTGACGTGTATTTATGGTATGCAATCGAGGACGTTTGCGATTTCAAGAGGGGGGTATGTCACAGGGACGTGGCAGCTGTTAACTATGTCACGAGGACGTGGCAACTGCTAACCTTAGTTGTTGGTTTCTTTCCAATGATTTTTGTTTAATTTTTGAGACCCTCTTTTTGAAGTAGCAAATGGTTGGACATTGTATGGCCAATGTGAACGGTAGTTTCACCTGCAGATGGTAAGTGGTCGGCACTGGAATTTGTATAGTAAGAGGATGTCTAGGCTCAGAGCAAGATCATATAGATCCCCCCGTCGCACTTAGCAAGTTGGTGGATACTAGGAAGTGAACTCAATAAAGGCATAAAGTCAAGGTGGGACCACCAATAGAAAGTATCCGACAATTGGGCCACATTGCACTTTTGGATGCGGTCCCAAAGAGGATAGACGGTCAGAAGACCATTGGGAGCCCAACGGAATCATTTCCTAAAAATTAGGAACTGTGATTTTGGGCTGTGAAATGTGTTCGCGTCATTACCTCCGGTATGACTAGGGGAACATTTTACAACTCTGCCGCAAAGTCAACTGAGCAACCAGTCGGGAGATTTTTAGGCGGCAACCCTGAAACGGGCAAATGCTTGTAAATGCGCCAAGTGGCAATTTTTCATGGACTTGCCTCTTACAGAAAATTGGGCGCTGAATTTCAAGCTGGGAGGAGGCTTCATTTGGTTTTTGTCACAAGTTAAGAGCTATGAAGTGCTTTCTTGCCCTCTCATGTATAGTGTGGTGCTAGGAGTGATGCCCTGCACGCTACACACTGCTCTCTCTTTCCCCTATGTGCAGTTATGTAATGCCCCACAAGAGGGCTCTTCATTTGACTGATGTACAACTGTATGGTTTCATGCTTTTGTGCTGAGGCAAGAGCCTCCTTGAGCAGGAATAGGGGTAGCTAGCTACTACTCCAAGGCAGGCACCGGTGAGGGTCATAACCTCACCATACAGGTGCAAATTTAGCGCTGTGTATGCGCAGAAAATTGACTGTTTTTCAGCCGTACGGACGCCAGAACCCTTGGGAATTGTGCTCCACTGGCAGAGGACAGCTAGGGGACTGTTTGGGGCTGAAAACAGGGCAAAAACCAGTAAATACAGCGAGCTGAATTTACTGTTTTTGGGCTGGAATCAGAGGGTATATGCCAGTGGAAGTGAGTTCTAGCAGGGGAATTGGTTTCGCGCAAGTTTTGGGGCTGTTTAACTGGCGAAATTTGGCCACATCAGGTAGTATCTAGAGGGATACAGGTAAAGGATTCCTAGGACTCTACTTTGTAATTTACCCTCTCAAAGAATAAAGAAATACCGAAAGGGGCGCCCATTTTGGGGCCTACAGGTTGTCGGCATCTGCTCGAAGCATTCTAGCTTCCGAGCCGTATGTGTGCTTAAGTGTTAATTGCTGTTGCAGGTTTCCTCCGCACGTTCTCTGTGTGAGTGTCTAGAGTAAAGAATTTCGGGTGAAAGCCAAAGCCTACTGCCCCACGGGCTGGTTTCAGCCAATCTTTCTTCGGGTTCACGTGCTATGGCTGCCATTCGTTCTTCGTATTTACGTTCTATCGCCGCCATTTCTGCGTCGCTTTCTAGCTTACTGTCCATCATCATCTTGTCGAAAGTCTCCATAGGAGTCAGTGCAATCCTTGGCGTAGATGGGGAAAATGGGTGATGACCATCCACTGAAGTGGTGGGTTCTTAAGTTCACGAGGAACTTGGGTTCTTGTGGGTCTTGGGTTCTTGAGGTTCTTGAGGGTCTTAAGGGTTCTTGAGTTTCTTGGGGTTCTTCTTTAGCTTGCAATCTGTGTTAGAGAAGGATCTTCTCTTCACCCGAGTTCTGCTCTTTTCCGCGAGTGCACCCCTTGGCGGCCTTGCGCTCACACCAAGGTTGCTTTGTCCCACCTCACGTCGATTGGCCGGCCGCTAAGTGCACGGTCCGCTCTCAATGAGTGAAAAGAGGCACAAGGGGAGGCTCGACAAGCCCTTCTTTCTTGGGTTTCCTGTCACTCTTCAAAAACACGATTAGGAATCGACACGCCCAAGAGAACTTGGGTTACGTGCGACCTCAACAAGCAAAACATTTTTTTGTGGTTCTTTCCTTGAGTGATACAGAACACTGCCAAAGCTTTGATACCAATGTAAGGTGCAGCGGAAGTGAATGTTGAACTTTGCTCAAGATGAGTGCTCTGAACTGTGCTTAATGGTTCCTTTTACTTACGGAAGGGAGAGCCTTCCGTTCCTTTAGTGAGAGAGTGCAATGGACACAAACAAAGTGGTGAACATTGTGAATGAAGGTGCATGAGAGTGAGAGATAAGAGAGAGAGGAATACGACACCAGAATGTTGTCAAACCCTCCTTCGAAGGCCCCACTCTCTATGGCGAGAGCAGTCTACTTATGATTGCACAAATCTCTACAATGCTTTGGACTTGCCGACGATGTCGACGACGACGAGACGGGCTGCAATCTAAAAATGCTAATGGCTGAAATCTGCAAACCTTTATCTGCTGAATTTTGACTCTGCGTCGGTGACGATGTCGATGACGACATTGCGACGACGACATTGCGACGACGATGCACTGAAAACGCAGACCTGCATCTGCGTTTTCCAGGCTGAAACTGTAAACCTTGATGAATCTCACCGTGCGGCGAGGATCTGCTGCGGGAATGTGAGATCTGCGAGGTTCGGGGGTTCTACTGCGGGTACTGACTATTGAAAACTGAAAACGCTGAGTCTAGGGCTGATTCCGTCGTGAAGATCTGCAAAAACGCTGAGGTGTCTTACAGCTGCAGAAACGCTAGGGCTGAAAATCTTCTTGCGGGAAAATCTGTGATCTGCTATGTGAATCTGATAACGCTCGGAGTCTTCTGCTTCTTGCTGTCGCCAAGCTGTTGCCAATGCAAAAACACTGGCTGATCTAGTGCCAAAACGCCAGCCTTCTGCTGTGATGCAAAAACGCTAGGCCTTTTGGGGGTTCTGCTGAGAAGTTGCCTGTTAAGTGTGTGCTCCTGCTGCCACTTCTGCCAGAAAGTGCTAGCGCTAGGTTTGCTTATATACAAACTTAGCAAAATTGCCCTACCTAGTTGCCAACAAAAGTAACTTAAAAATAATAAGTGAAAAATGTCAAAAATAGGGAAATAGGTTTAATGCACTGGAAAATTCCCCTGATGGATTCTGATGAATTCTGATGGGAATGCTGATGATCATGCTGTGTGCAACCGGAGGATATGCATCTAATCTAAGTGACTGGCCATGCACGGTCTGCGAACAGACTCACAAAAGTGCCAGCTCACTTCCTATTCTAGACTGACTTGACTAAACTGAAACCTGGACATGCTGTAGCTTGTCCACGGACACATAGGGTTGGATGTGTCACGTGACATCCCCTTCTTTACAAAGTGAGGTATTGGTACCGAACTGTATGGCGTCGAGGGAGATCGCCAACAGTGTCTGGAATCCTGGGAAGGACTCTTCGCTGGCCCACTCTGATGCATGGGTCATGCGATACTTGAACTTCATAAAGGTCTGCAACGCTTGCTTCTTTGGGCTGCGCCAAAAGCGACACAAAGTCTTCTGTGGTTCCTTTGATGCTTCAACTTCGTCTAGAGTCATGCGTCTACCTTCTTCAAGAATCTCGGAGGCTGAAAATTCGTGAAACCACTTTCAACACAAAAACATGAACAAACCCTTTCCATGTAAAGTGACTAGAAAAAATCTCGTCTTCTCTAAAGACTATGCATGCAATGTAGATGAACATAGAGACGGAGTGTCAAACCGTTCATCAAACACATGCAAACAATGAGATCAAATCTTTTCTTTCTGATCTAAATCAATCAACTATGGCAAATCATAATGGAAATACCGATGCTTGATGCTCAATCTTTCTTGTGCTCTTTCTACGATTGTGTCGTACCAAGGAAGAGACATGGAATGTGACCTCCCTGAATGCATACCTTTCAGCTTTTCATGAGAAATCCGCATACATCCGTGCTCATTCATGAGTGAATCATGCTCAACGTACAATATATCATGCCTAGGAAAAGGGATCACATAAAGACGACTGACTAAAATACAGGAAACAATCACGAATGAAACACTCGAACAATGCGTGCTGACTAATTATTCGAACACATAGTACTTTCTGTAAGGGTTCTTTGGACCTAGGCTCGAGAGCCAAGATCGGTTCGTCGTGTTTGGGTCGAATCTGCCTGGGGGTTTACTGTGGACCTTGACTCGAAAGCCAAGATCGATTCTTCGTGATCGATCGAATCTGCAACGAGGTTAGCTTCGCTAGAAAAAGCATCAACTAAACCATCATCCCGGTGAACAATCACATCATCTTCATGCAAATCATCATGCTTGTCATTATCATGCAATTTATCATGCTTGTTATTATCATTCAATTCATCATGCTTATCATTATCATTCAAATCATCATGCAAATCTTCATGTGTGTCATGCTTTGGAGAAGAAGAGACTGCGAGAGTCTCCTTCTCCTGATTCTGTTCAAACTGTGCCTGCACAATTGAAAAGAGTCGCAAGAACTCTTTCATGTATTGGTCGCTTTTCTCTTTTCTTGCTTTGTTCTCGCGATCAAATTCTGCTTCTCTTGCTTTGTCCTCCAAGCGTACTTGCTCGTACTTATGTTCGATGGTTGCCAATCTTTCTTCGGGTTCACGTGCTATGGTTGCCATTCGTTCTTTGTATTTACGTTCTATGGCCGCCATTTTTGCGTCGTTTTCTAGCTTACTGTCCATCATCATCTTGTCGAAAGCCTCCGTAGGAGTTAGTGCAATCCTTGGCGTAGATGGGGAAGGGGGAGGGTCAGAAAAACCTCTTGGTGGGGAAAAGTCTTCGTCGCCACTCCCATGCTCACCACCTCCATGCAAAGTATCCATTCTGCTTCGGGTGACGACCATCCACTGAAGTCGTGGGTTCTTAAGTTCACGAGGAACTTGGGTTCTTGTGGATCTTGGGTTCTTTAGGTTCTTGAGTTTCTTGAGGGTTCTTGAGTTTCTTGGGGGTCTTGAGGTTCTTGGGGTTCTTCTTTAGCTTGCAATGTGTGTTAGAGAAGGATCTTCTCTTCACCCGAGTTCTTCTCTTTTCCCCGGGCGCACCCCTTGGCGGCCTTGCGCTCACACCAAGGTTGCTTTTTCCCACCTCACGTCGATTGGCCGGCCTCTAAGTGCACGGTCCGCTCTCAATGAGTGAAAAGAGGCACAAGGGGAGGCTCGACAAGCCCTTCTTTCTTGGGTTTCCTGTCACTCTTCAAAAACACGATTAGGAATCGACACGCCCAAGAGAACTTGGGTTACGTGCGACCTCAACAAGCAAAAAAATTTTCTGTGGTTCTTGTGGTTCTTTCCTTGTGATACAGAACACTGCCAAAGCTTTGATACCAATGTAAGGTGCAGCGGAAGTGAATGTTGAACTTTGCTCAAGATGAGTGCTCCGAACTGTGCTTAATGGTTCCTTTTACTTACGGAAGGGAGAGCTTTCCGTTCCTTTAGTAAGAGAGTGCAATGGACACAAACAAAGTGAATGGACACTGTGCGTGAAGGTGCACGAGACTGAGAGATAGAGAGAGAAGAGAATACGACACCAGAGACGTTGTAAAACCCTCCTCCCAAGGCCCCACTCTCTATGGCGAGAGCGGTCTATTTATGATTGCACAAATCTCTACAATGCTTGGACTTGCCGACGATGTCGACGACGATGAGGACGACGACGAGACGGGCTGAAATCTGAAAATGCTAATGGCTGAAATCTGCAAATCTTTATCTGTTGAATTTTGACTCTATGTCGATGACGATGTCGATGGCGACGATGCGACGACGACGCGCTGAAAACGCAGATGCTGAAATCTGTGTTTTCCGTGCTGAAACTACAAACTTCGATGGATCCCTCAGTGCGGCGAGGAACTGCTGCGGGAAGGTCAGATTTGTGAGGTTCGGGACTTGATCTGCGGTGTCTTAAGGGCTGTAAACTGAAAACGCTGATGCTTCTGCTGATTCCGTCGCAGAGGAACTGCAAAACGCTAGGTGCTTTTCTGTCCCAAAAACGCTAGGGCTGAAATTGTCTTCTGTTGCAAAAACGCTAGGGGTTCTGTTGTCTTGCTGTTGCCGGGGCTGATCTGCTGTGCAAAAAACGCCAGGCTGCTTGTCTTGATCCAAAAACGCTGACTGATTTGGTCCAAAAACGCTAGGCCTCTTGGGTTCTGCTGAGAAGTTGCCTATTGAGCGAGTGCTTCTGCTGCCTCTTCTGCTAGAAAGTGCTAGCGCTAGGTTTCTACTTATACAAACTTAGCAAAATTGCCCTACTTACTTTTCAACAAAAGTCACTTAAAAATAATAAGTGAAAAATGTCAAAAATAGGAAAAATAGCATAGTTATGCAGAACGGGAACGGGAGGGTCCGCAACAGGACGGGAACAGGGAGGAGGAGGGGGGGCCGGAACGGGAACGGGGCGGGAACGGTTCACCTAAAGTAAGGATTGAATTACCTCCGTTCAGCTTAGTCTCAAATAAACTCCTAAACAACCCCAAAACTGCCCCCCAACCTGCCCTCAAACTGCACCAAATATGTTCCCCGAACAGCCCTTAATCTGCCCCCAAAAGCACACTTTTTTTCCCCCAAATGCCTACTTTTGCCCGTTCTGCCCATTCCGGAACACTGTTCCGATTACATCCCGTTCCGGAACGGCGTTCCGTTCCCATCTCCGTTTCGGGAAAGGGACTCGTCCGGAACGCTGTTTCGGAATGTTTAGGCTGTGTTCCCCTCGTTCCATTTTATAGTGGAAAATAGGCCTATGCACTGTAAAATGCTACTGAGGGGATCTAACTGGAATTTGATGGTCATGCTGTGTGCAACCAAAGGATATGCATCTAATCTAAATGTCTGGACATGCACGATCTACGAACAGACTCACAAAAGTGCCAGATCACTTCCTATTCTAGACTGACTTGATTGAACTGAACCCTGGTCATGCAGTAGCTTGTCCACAGACACATAGGGTTGGATGTGTCACGTGACATGTAAGGTGCAACGGAAGTGAATGTTGAACTTTGCTCAAGATGAGTGCTCCGAACTGTGCTCAAGGGTTCCTTTTACTTACGGAAGGGAGAGCCTTCCGTTCCTTTAGTGAGAGAGTGCAATGGACACAAACAAAGTGGTGAACACTGTGAATGAAGGTGCATGAGACTGAGAGATAGAGAGAGAAGAATACGACACCAGAATGTTGTCAAACTCTCCTCCGAAGGCCCCACTCTTTATGGCAAGAGCGGTCTACTTATGATTGCACAAATCTCTACAATGCTTTGGACTTGCTGGCCATGTTGACGACGATGAGGACGATGACGAGACGGGCTGAAATCTGAAAATGCTAATGGCTAAAATCTGCAAATCTTTATCTGCTGAATCTTGACTCTATGTCGGTGACGATGTCAATGCGACAATGCGACGACGATGCGCTGAAAACGCAGATGCTGAAATCTGCGTTTTCCGGGTTGAAACTGTAAACCTTGATGAATCTCACCGTGCGGCGAGGATCTGCTGCGGGAATGTGAGATCTGCGAGGTTCGGGGGTTCTACTGCGGTTACTGACTTCTGAAAACTGAAAATGCTGAGTCTAGGATTGATTCCGTTGCGAAGATATGCAAAAACGCTAGGGCTGAAAATCTTCTTGCGGGAAAATCTGCGATTTGCTATGTGAACCTGATAACACTGGGAGTCTTCTGCTTCTTGCTGTCGCCAAGCTGTTGCCAATGCGAAAACGCTGGCTGATCTGGTCCAAAAATGCCAGCCTTCTGTTGTGATGCAAAAACGCTAGGCCTCTTGGGGTTCTGCTGAGAAGTTGCCTATTGAGCGTGTGCTCCTGCTGCCTCTTCTGCCAGAAAGTGCTAGTGCTAGGTTTGCTTATATACAAACTTAGCCAAATTGCCCTATCTAGTTCCCAACAAAAGTCACTTAAAAATAAGAGAAAATGTCAAAAATAGGGAAATAGGTTTAATGCACTGGAAAATTTCCCTGATGGATTCTGATGGGAATGCTGATGATCATGCTGTGTGCAACCGGAGGATATGCATCTTGATTCTAATCTAAGTGACTGGTCATGCACGGTCTGGGAACAGACTCACAAAAGTGCCAGATCACTTCCTATTCTAGACTGACTTGACTGAACTGAACCTTGGTCATGCTGTAGCTTGTCCACGGACATATAGGGTTGATGTGTCACGTGACATGTGCCTTCTTCCATGCCTAGATCTCGAAGTAGAGAAAGACGAACTTGTCTCCGAAGATGAAGAAGAGGGTGAAGAGTATCGACATCTTTGCCTTCGATGAGATTTTTTGTATAAATGAGGTGTCTCCTTGTAACAAACTTGGACACTCCAAGTCAAGATTCTACCGCGACACAGCAGAGATTCACTTCAAACTTATTCATAGATCACAAGAAAAGTCGACACGGCCCGGCGTAGTTCTATGCCAAGAGATATTGGCCCCAAATACTGGCATCCCTATCGGTATTTATTTTTATATTAATCTTTGAGCAAAGTACAACTGAGCCCGCGGGTGCTCGCTCTCAGACTCTGCGTCCAGATGGTTTGCAGAGTGAGCCCTTTGGGTTTAATTTAAAGGTTACAAGGGATGCTAAAAGCAGAGCCCCAAAAGCAGGGAATCTCAAAAGGTCCCAAAAGCTACCAGCGCAAAACGCGGAACGTCCATATTGCCGTCTGAACCACCTCTTGAAGTTCTTGTTTTGTGAATATCCTTGGAGAAGGAGGTTCCTTGATTGCTGGTTCGATTGGTGGTTCGGTGGCTTTCTGCCAGTGAGTGTGCACTTCAACGAGGGATTGCTGAGTCAAAAATTTTGCAAACTGAGGGTCTTTCACAAATTTAATCATTTGCTTTGTGCACTCGTCAACCTGCTGGCGACGCTGCATCTCTTGAAGTTCATACTGAGTAGGCCGAGGTGGCCCGTCTCTTCCTCTGTTAATTTGTTTAAATCTTCTGCGTGGTATCCTCCCGCATTAGCAAATGCAAAAGAAGTTGACTGATTCTTTTCGGAATCCGTAAGTGTCGCGATAAGGGATCAGATTTCCCGGTAGAAGAGAAATCGGTCCTGCTATGATACCACTATAACAAACTTGGACACCCCAAGTAAAGATTCTATCACGACACAACAGAGATTCACTTCGATATTTATTTTTATATTAATCTTTGAGCAAAGTACAACTGAGCCCGTGGGTGCTCGCTCTTAGACTCTGCGTCCGGATGCTCTGCAGAGTGAACCCCTTGGGTTTAATTTAAAGGTTACATGGGATGCTTAAAGCAGAGCCCCAAAAGCAGGTAATCTCAAAAGCAAATTGTCCCAAAAGCTGACAGTGCAAAACGCGGAACATTCGTCCTGCTGTCCATAAAACGCGGAGCGTCCGTACGGCTTGCGACGTCAGCCAACGTAGATTGCGGCGATCCGTACAGCCAGTCCGCCAACGCATTTTTTAATTTTTAATGTCCCTGGGCCCCCTCGTCCCTTGGCCATAAGTTGGCACAACTTTATTGGTCATGCCACGTCATCAGTTTGTGACACTCCTTGTTGCTTGATGGTGGCCCATCTGAAGAGCCACTAGATGAATTTGACGAAGAGGATGTACTTTGGCTTCCATGTCTTCTCTTCTTTGAGATAGAGCGTCCTCTTGTGCTTTCACCATTCTCCTTCTTCACAGCTGGCGGACTTCGTGATCAGCTCCTGCCCTCACGATTGCGTTGCTTTGCTGGACGCTCTTCCTTGGCTTCATTGGGCTTCTCATCTCTCTCAAGTTTGAGAAGTTGTTCTCCGATGGAGCGGTTCGCCTTTTGCAAACTTTGAAGAGCTTGTAAGATAGCAACGTT
The DNA here is from genome assembly GCF_014529385.1 of Adiantum capillus-veneris. Taxonomy (NCBI): domain Eukaryota; kingdom Viridiplantae; phylum Streptophyta; class Polypodiopsida; order Polypodiales; family Pteridaceae; genus Adiantum; species Adiantum capillus-veneris. The sequence continues at coordinate 29,639,282 of NC_140950.1, forward strand.
TGTTTCTTCCATTAGTTAACAAAGACATGCTCAGGCAATGTGGACACAAGCAACTATAAGCACTAGTAGCGTAGGGATGAGGATCAAGCCAAAGCTCTGATACCACTGTAAGAGCCCTGTGCAACTAAGAATGCTTATTCGTGATTCAACATTTAAAGAACTTGACAAAATATTAATCATAACACTTCAAAGAGACAAGAGACAAAATGAGGGTTGAAGATGGGCAACCCCCCCCCGCCACCCACCAAGGAAATATATTTCTGCTCAATCCAAGAACTTTAGGATTGAGCTCAGTTACAATCAACCCGCAAGCGAGTTTAAGTAGACTCACACTCGTAGATTATGCAAGATGTCATGTGCACATGCATAAAAGCAAACATGAACATAAGTAGACTTCTCAAACATATGTTCAAAGAGAAAATTCAGTTGCTGCGTGTGATAGAGAAGAGATCATGTTAGATTTACATCACCTGCTGCTTCACATAGGTGTAGGGCACTTCCTTGTAGGGCGAGTGTCTCCGGGCTAGCCATCCATAGCATAGGTTGTACCTTGTTCAATTGCTCGAGTTTGGGGCCAACCACCCACCTGAGTTGGGCACCCACCTTGGGCACCTATATATGGAGCAAGGGGGGTACTCATTTCATAGATCACAGATCTCATCTGGTCATTGTGTATTGGGTCTTCTGCTCATGGTAGTCATGGGGGGCTGATCGCCCCCTCTTCACCATATCTTGTTTTTCTCTCTCTCTCTCTCTCTCTCTCTCTCTCTCTCTCTCTCTCTCTCTCTCTCTCTCTCTCTCACGCTTCCGCACACACGTTCTCACGTGGTATCAGAGCTCAGGCATCACTCAACATCAGAGTCTCTCCCAAGAAGACCAGACCAGCCAGCGTTTTTTTCAACAGCAGCATTTCTGCAAATTTGTCTACAAGAGGGGGTGGCGCCATCTTGTGGACAACTTCCATCGCGAAGGAATGCTTTGCCATCTGCGTTTTTGCAGGAAACCATCAGATCTACCGTTTTTCTTTCTAGCGCTAGGGTTTGGGACCCTTTTCCTCTCCGGAAATGTCCCTTTTCCAGTCGCGTTTTTGCAACCCATCTGCGTTTTTGGGAGCATCAGCGTTTTCAGCATGGAGGGGCAGCGCTCAGCTTTTGGACCCTACAGATCTTGCCTTTCCACCCGGCCTTGCATCCAGTGCATTGCCGGCGAGAATCCTCTTCATCTACTACTACATATTTCAGCCATTCTCCACCGCTGCTTTCTCTGTTTTCAGCCCACTTTGGGTTGCTACTTTGGTTCCCCACCCTCCCCAGACCCTTTGCACCGCTTCGGACCATGCCGGGAGCGTACGAGCATGCTGAAAATCGCTGGACAGCAGCGTTTTTATAAATGAGTGTCCATATCCATCTTTTGTTAGTTGGAGAAGATGCTCTCTATACAAAGCCATCTTCGTGCCCAACTCTTGTACCGGCTGTATCCATGTGCTTTTGGTATCTAGCTGAATCATATCCTGACGTATAAGTCTAGTGATCTTTGTCCGTGTAAGAGAAAGGGAGGGTGCATCCAAGGAGTGCAGTCTATCCATGCAGAAGCCATGTGACTGAAACCATGCTGTCATCTGCCTATACCAGCATGCTGTGTCCCCTTGTAGTGCTAGTTGTCAGGATGACTCAAGGGCTAGCCGAGCATATCTATTCCTTTGGGGAGGTCCTATAAATGATGCATGAAGGAAACTGGTCTAGTAAGGGCCTCAACTACGAGAGGGGGGGCAGCTAGCTCGGCTCGAATAATCTCATGTGGCACTGAGGCCTTAGCTCAAATCAGCCGAGAGATCATAGAGACTAGAGGCCTCTCCATAGATCTCCATTAGTGCTACCAGATCTTCCATGGTGGTCTACTGAGCGTCCCCAAATCTGAGCCCCATAAAGCATATAGCTGAAGCCACTAGAGTGTCAAAAAGCCACAGCTTTGTTCAAGGTTCCTGAAACTGAAGCTGCGAACACATCTTCTCCAATCCTCCCAAGGCTGCATAAGCTCTTGTCAATCTAGTCTCTACTGCTCTTCTAAATGAAACCGGTCCACTGAAGACTACCCCAAGATACGTGTATCAGTGTTGCCAAGAAACGCGTTTCTTCACTCATGAAACGTACGAAACGTTTTAGAAACGTTTCTGTATGAGTTTGGACGTTTCAAAGGTAAAGTCAAGGCTCATGTTACATGTAAACCTTGAAGCCTCTTGTTCTTTTTTCCAGTCATGAAATCCTCAATGTCATGAATGTAGCTTCTGTCTTGCTTCTAATGATGAAAGTTAGTCCTATTCTCCCTCTTTTTCTTGTCTAATTGTAAGGCAATGCTTAAAACATAGTTCTCAGCTTGCACGAAACTTTTGTTTTGGGGTTTCTTTCTCGGACAAAACCGTTTCGAAACTTCTGAAAATTGTTTCAAATGAAATGTTTCGAAACTCCGTGGCAACTATGACGTGTATGCATCTGTATACTCCACCGTCTCCTAGCCATATGTAAAAGTGGGTGTTGACCTCGTGGCCCACTGTGGTGTGGTGTTAAACACCATAATCTTGGTTTTTCCCAGGTTAACAGACAACCCACTATCGTGGGCAAATGTGTACAAAACATTTAAATGACGTTGCATTCCCTGCGGGGAGTTAGAAATCAACTCGATATCATCAGCATATAACAATAGTGGGATCCATGTCCCTGCCAATTGTGCTCCTCTATCACAGTCCCTCTCAATGTAGTCCACAATCTCATCCACATACATGCCAAATAGTGTAGGAGATAGCGGGCAACCGTGTTTCATCCCAATAGTGGAGTGAACCAAATCGGAAATCCCCTTTGGAGTGCGTACATGCCCCGCTATTGACTTGTATAGAGCATTGATCCCCCAGATCAACTCTTTGGGTACTCCCATCTCCTGTAGTCTGCGCATCAATCTAGCTATGGGCACTGTATCGAAAGCCTTGCGGAAGTCCACAAAGCAACAATAGAGCCGTCTCCCATGTGATCTCCCCTCCTCAATAATGGCTCTGAGTGTCAGAATATGATCAAGAGTAGAGAAACCTCTCCTGAAACCCGCCTGTCCTGCTGCCCGTACATGTGTGTGGGCATGGCTCCGACGGATCTGAAAGAGGTGGCTTCCCTAAGGCTGTGTAGAGAGATGATGCATACTGACCCCATACCTCCGTAGAAGTGATGACTGGTGGGGGAGAGTGCTCACGGAAGGAGTCGCCATGCCTCGCCTGAATCCTTGCTCAAAAACAATTGATATAAATTCTTCTCTAGTCGAGCTAGAAATGCCAAACACCCTCTTCTTCCGTCGTACCAAACGCCGAGAAGCAATCCGTGACTGCCTGTGAGAAATGATTCCTAGAAATACCTCCCTCTAGAGTCGGGCTCTAGTCTCTCTGCACTCCTTGTCATAGCAGCTATTCTAGGGTATGCTCCCAGAACATCGTCGTTGCCCAGGCTCAGTGTGTGGGTATGCCTCTACTACTGCATCCTGTCGTGTCTGTCAATATATAATTGAGCTCCCCTAGAGGTCTCCCCGGATCCTCTGCACATAAGCGTTTGTAGATGCCATCTATGTAGACAGAATCAGTCTCCGAAGTAAAAGTGTATCTGGTATGTGTTGATGTCTGTGCTAGTCGAGCTGTGCTGGACCGGAATGAGACGATAAACGTGAGGAGGGCATGATCTGCTGCTACCCCAATAGGCCTGGGCCCGGCTGTAAAGTCCTGAATAGAGGCTATGAAACTGGGCTAAGCCAAGACATAATCCATTGTGCTGGCCCCATGTCTATGAGGAAAACAAGTGAACCCACTCGACGCTGGAAATTTCTGGAGGCCATTCAAGATGGCCAGTCCATGTGCAGTCCCCAAATGTGTCAGATATCCCCCATATTCTGTGTGCTCTTCATCCTGCAAACACCTAGCCAATCCCTTATCACTGACATCCAATTCTCTCAACATTTCCTCGTAGGTATCATAGAAAGTTGTTTGAGACTGGCCCGATCTGGCATTAAAGTCTCCTAGAAGAATGACATCTCCATCCTTAGAGAACTCCCATATGTCCTTATCCAATATCCTGTAGGGTGACTGCCCCTTGAGCGATGCATAATGAGATGTGTTGGGGGCAAAATAGCATATTGTGATAGAGTGGCCTCCCTGTCTCCGCTCACTCTGACCCACATAAATAAGCATGAGGGGTTGAAGCTCCTCCCTGAATAGGACTGCCACACCTCCTGACCCGGTCCTCTATGCGCTGATCTCACATCCTGCCTACAAGTAGTCTCCCAATGGTATCCCGTCACTCTAGGTAATTTGCCGCCAGGAGTTTGATGCATTTCCGAGTAAAAAATAATATCGCTTCCCTTAAAAGCTATCCTCAAATGCGCCTACATCTAGCTTCATTGATCCATTACAATTCCATGCTGCCATTTTAAGGCTGGTCCCATAGGTTTCGCACCGTCATGCATTGCGTTTTTCCAACACCACTACTCTCCCTCCTCTATAGAAATCAATTTTCCCTTTTTCCCTCGCCGCCTTGATCGTTGGCATCAGCTCTTGCATGTGTGCTACCTGTGTTAGAGTGAGGTCATCACCCAAAAATATCCCAGTTTGCTAGAGTGTTGGTCTCTTCTTCAGGAATTCCTTCCTAGTTTCCAGCGTAGGGAAACGTATAATGAGTGCTCTTCCTTGGGTCTTCCTTTCTCATCACTTCCCTTCTTGCCAACTCTTCAACCCCTGTGTGTATAGGTTCAGAAATACCCATGCGCTTCAAGAGCTCTTGCACCTCTTCTTCTACTTTTCCAGTGTTTTTGAGACCTAAAACATGCACATGAAGGGCTCTAGTCTTTCTCTTTTGCCCCTCCTCAATTGTCATATTGATGATAGTGGATGTCGGTGTGGCGTCGGACATCTTATCTTTTCCTTTCTTTGCATCCTCGATCCACTTTTCAGCTTTATCAACCTTCTTTTTGCCATTATGGTTTCCAAGAATAGATCTAATTGGTTGAGCCAGTTCTACATAATAGGCCCTTGCAGTATTCCTTTATGTACTAACAAGCACACAAGGTGCAAGCACAAGAGTTTCAGAGGGATAAGGACAGTGCATACGTGGTGTAGAGATGATTTCCCTCAAGATCACTTGTCACGTGCACATCTAACCCTATGTGTACGTGCACAAGCTACTTCATGACATGGGTTCAGTCAGCCTAGCTTAGGAAGTGTTCTGGCACTTTTGTGAGTCTGATCGCAGACCATGCATGTCCAGCCACTTAGAGTAGATGCATATCCTCTGGTTGCACACAGCATGATCATCAGATTACCATCAGAACCGTCTGGAGCATTTTTACAGTGCATAGACCTATTTTCCCTATTTTAGCCATTTTTCACTTATTATTATTCAGTGACTTTTGTTGGGAAACTGGGTAGGGCAATTTTGACAAGCATGTATATAAGAAACCCAAAGCCATCATGTGAGTGTCATATAGTGTACATAAAATTCGCTTCCAGGCAAATATTTATGTTCACCTTTTCACGCCTGTATGAAGCCGGACGAGCTAGATTTGAGTAGATTCTATTTTGAGAAGTGGTCCAAAAGAGCTGAGTGAAGTTGGGCTTTGAGTGGAGGGTGATGCCAGTCAACAAAGAGTGACCTCTTCTTTGTGGGAAGAGGGGGAGGAGTTAGCTTTTCTGTCTCTGAGTTGATTGTTTGTGCTTAGACTGCTAAGAAGGGCTTGAATTTTGTGTAGGGCCATAATGCCATCAAGTTTGTGTCCCCTTCTAGATTCAAAAATTTCAGTTGATTGCTTAATGTAGATAAAAAACGTAATCTTTCGATTTATTTTGATGGTAATAGGATCAGCTTCCTGCCTGTGCTTATTGCCATCGCCAAAGGTTTATTATGTTTACATTGCAGGTAAACATGGTAGCCAGTTAAGGGTGGATGATGCTACCCATCTTTTTCTGTATCAACTGGTAGGAACTTGGGGGCAGCTTCTGTTCCCAAAACCATGGAAGGAGTTCCGCCTTTGGTATGACGTTCTGAAAAGCAAGAACATAAAACCTGTTTTGGAAGGGATGGTGACAACAGGATGGTACCATAGATCAAAGGAAAGGATCTGGACTCCTTGGTTCATTAAATTTGCTTATTCCAAGGGGTACTTCAATTTATACACTCATTTTTCAAATGAGCAGGCTCTGAGTGTCTCATACAGGGACAAGGGTGTAAATACAAAGAAGGAAGCTGGACCAGATTCTACTCTTATAGGAAATGAAAATGTGTCAGGACTAAATTCCTGGGAGATGAAGCCTTTGGACCAATTGAAGAGGTATGATTTTTGTTTCCACGAGGTCAAACAGGGTAGGCTTATAGAGAATGCTCAGGGTGTGAAAACAATTGTACCGTCATTTGAAGAAAACGGCACAGTTATTCTTGTCGATGCAGTGGGCTTTCGTGAAGAGGTCATAAGAAATTGGCTTTGCCAATTTAGCAAGTTGAGCATCAGAAACTTCGTGATTCTCATTCAAGATCGTGAGCTTGAAAAATCTCTTTTACGCCAAGGCCATGCAGTTATGCATCTTGCTCCCGAATTGCTTGAGAAAGAAATTCACCGAACTCTCAAACACCCAACTCTCAAAGATAAGATCGTGTACATTGAAAGAGCTCTAACTGTTATTCAAGCAGTAACAATGATTACACACTCTGGTTACAATATATGGTTGACAGACGTAGGTACACTCTGGCTTGCAAATCCATTTCCTCTTGTTCATATTGACAATGCCGATATACTTGGATTCACTTGGGGGACAGGAGTATCTAGTGAGCTTTTGTACATCAAAGGCTCTAAGAGGATGATGTCCTTTTGGGGGAATCTTTACAGGAACGTCTTACATCAAGCTGATTTTGTGGCAAATTCCATTAGTTCAAACTATAAACAGAACTACCTAGGGGTCATGATAGGGAACAATATGTCAAAAGGCACGCTAAGTTTCAAGCCATTGTCAACTACACTCAAGGTAGATTTGTCGGTAGCTTACAGCAATGAGTCTGATGGTCCTCCAAAGTTGGCAGCAGCATTGCTCGTAGGCATTCCTAGTAATGATTCATATGCAAGTGCCTTAAAGTCTTTTGGGTTGTGGAAGCTGGATGAGGAGCTGGTCTGTACAGGTGTCTATTGTTAACCAGAGGCATTCTTCTGCTTGGGCCTTACCCTCTATAAAAGAAAGTTCATTTCCGTGCTGGTGCTGAGCATTTGGTCTGCTTTTCTACATCCTGGATGCAATTGAGGTGGTCTTAGTATAAATTATGACGTGAGCCATGCGGTTTCTTCATTTTTGCTATTCGACACTCACGACTTCCCAACCAATTTGTGCAACAGTTTTGGATGTCATTACAAGCTTGAACCAAGAAAAAGTCCAATATATCATAAGCAGATGAAATCACAAGCTGAAGAGAGGCTCTGGCTGCCCCTACTTAAGTGCAAATCTTCCACAGCAGTGGAATATAACGGAGATGTTGGGTCGCCACTGCGCCCCCTCTTGTACTTCTCCACAAAAGGGTTCTTGATACTTCTAGAGGTGTGACTACCATTGATTGGATGTCTTGTCAAGCTGTGGCTTTGTCCACTTTACACACTCGTTCTGCTGATTCATAGTCCTCCATGAACCGTAAGGAATGAATTACCTCAGCTGGTAGTGTAGATGTAGTGCACTTGTTATTAAAACTTCTAATCAAATTCCAACTTTTGGTTGTGTGAGACCATATGAAATATTCCTTCAGCTCTGCATAGTCTCTTTGGCGTTCTGGATGCAAATTCTTTGTATGAACAGGTTGTTGTGACTGGTAATATGTTGTGCCTCAGGCTATTATTGTTAAAACAAGAGCTGCCTTGAAGATCTGTAGCTTGTCAATGTTTTACTGCTTGTAACTTGCAAAAACATACACAATTTCCGAGAATGAAAAATCCTTTCAAACAACTAAAATGCAAAGTCACATATTTCTTAATCTCTGCTTCCACCTCTGGCTTCTTTGACAAGCACCTTCTTTTAGGCCGTCTTCCTTCCGTAGCATGAGCACTTGGGTGTCTGAGGTTTGCTCTTCCTGCCGTGGTTTCGATTCTGCCTCTCACGACAAAGAAGCAAGGGTCTCTTGCAGCTCTCTCCTTTCTTGTCTTCGTGCTGCAAGGATGCTAACAGGGCCACCTTTTGTGTGATTCAAGCACAACAATGGCATTTACAGCATCGGCTCCAGATTGTGGTTGTCAGGTATGGTATACAGAGAGCTGCCATGGTGCTCAATCATAACAGAAGAGCAGGGAGAGAGGGACCTCAGGGTAGAGGGGCCAGTAGTGAGACTTTTAACTTGCCACAACAGATTTTCAACATCCATGGACAATGTTGGGCTGCAAGGATGCTGAGTCAGCACTAAAGGGTATTTAATGAACCCCAAGCCATGGGATCCAATGAGAAGCCAGTATGTAATTCATGAGATGCCTAGGACCGCAAGAGTTTCGCGCGAGTAAACTAGGACGACAAAAAGTAAACTCGGACACCTTAAATAAATATGAGTTGCCCACTAGGTCATGAACCCTGGCATAGTGGATAGGACATTAGCCTTGAGATGGGGTGACCACGGTTCAATCTGGGGCCTGCAACCCAAGGTTGATTTCTTTGGAGCGCTCGTCTGCCTCGAGATTCCCACATGCTGATCTCCACTGTAGATCTAGTGTTGAGGCACGTATGCTCCCGTAAGCCAACCACCCAAGCATCGCTGTGCTTCTTTTGGGGTGTGTTTAGTGTTAGTATTGGCACCCGACTCGCTACCGGCCCCTCTACCCTAGAGAGCGAGAGGGCAATGCAACAAGTCTTCATCCTGGTGTGAGCTCGATGGCGAGGAGAGCCCAGCGGCCAGGGCGAAAGCAAGGGTGAGAGGGCAAGAGCAGGTCTATAAGTGAGGATGCTTTGATATGCCCACCTGGCTACTGGTTAGAGGGCTCCCCCCAGGGCCCCCACACCTGATATAGGGGGCCCTTTAACAAAGTAATGCGGGCCTTCTTCAAAAGTGAAGGAGATAAAGGGCCATTCTCCAAAATTTCATCTCATCAAATGTGGAGGTGGCACATTCTTGTAAAAAATACTTGAGGATATTCTTGGAAATTTATCACTCTGCTAATTGAGGGAGGGGGGGACAGCTGATAGGCCAGCATTCACCTATGGTGAAAGCCGTTTTGCTGTAATTGATGAAACAAAGTGTGTCTCTTCCATACTACATCTCTCTCCTTATTCTTGTGTCTACTCAGACCCTTTCTTAGTGGACACTGAACAATGCTATGGACAATGTCCCTCCAACAGAAATGGGATCAAGGTTATTGTGAGTGCAGGGTGAAACCAAATGGGGTGGAAATAGGTGTAAAATGCAGGTGAAGAGGCAAGCGCACTCAACTTCAATACTAAAGGCGATGGGCTATTGAATGAAGCCTTAAGGGGTGTCTCTTGCTATTCATACAATGCATAACATCATGAGCTTTTGCTCGAGAGGCACGGCATACCTAGCTATGTACACTTGGGGGCAAGGAATCACCGCCCCCCCCACCGGACCGACGGTCCGTTGCCCCTAATCATACGTAGCTAGGTATGCGGTGCCTCCTTCAGAGAAGCTCATGATGTTGATGTAGGAATTATTGTGAGAATTTGTCCAAAACTTCTTGTGTATTAAGGTATGATGTAGATTGTAGCCTTTTTGTTCTTGACGTGTGGAAGCTATGAAAGCACCTCAACATACCATAGGAATAAAAACCTCAGCATTATGTAGACACTTTGGCACACTCATGTTACAATGCTACTAAGTTTTATTTTCATACACAATTTTGGATTGTGTGCATGATCATTTGACTTGCATTCCTGCTGTTGTATTTCCAACATGTATTGCATAAAAAAGAAATAAGAACTAGGAAAGTTTTTGGAGAAATTCCAGTTAAAATTGAGCAAAGGATTGAGGGAATGTCTCTACGATTTTGGATTGTTTTTTTAGGGCGAATCTGGTGAGATCCTCTTGCTTGGATAGAGGGAAAAGATAAGAAAATGAAATGGGTGTGCGTGCAATGAGTTGACATCGACGTGGGCAGGGGCAGCAACCTGTCAGGTGGCGCCAAGTCCCGCGGGGGGGGGGGGGGGGGGGGGGGGGGGGGGGGGCGGGGGTAGTCGGGTTTGTTGTCGCACCATGCTATTGATGTCGACGATGAGGTGCTAAGCTGGGCAACGATGGGGTTTCTTGCTATGGAGAAAGAGGGGATCAACGAGAATCTAAAGAGATTCCGCTTATTGAGAACTAGAAAGAGCCAAATATTACAACTTAGAGATCATCTTCAAACATGCATGCTATGAGCAAAACAATCAGAGAAAACTTTCTCTCTCCACCACCCTATTTTTTTTCTTTTAGTGCAAGGGAGAAGGTGATATTCTCTTTCTCTCTCTCTCTCTCTCTCTCTCCAACCAACCTTTCAAAGATGCATCAAATAGTAGCCTTCGATTTGAACAATGAACCCTTCAAAGGTGCAACCATTTACTCACAAGCACCATGTTTTGAAAGGAAGTTGGCCTAGTGGTAAATGTGAGGGCTTTAAGCGCACCCACTATGGTTCAACCCGTGAGACATGAGGGGTGTGGGTGAGTAGGAGCAATCCCATAAAACTAGTTGAAGTGAAGCTTTAAATGGCATTTTAAAAACAAAACTTTTAAATAATGTCAAAGCTTCTAATGCTATTGCTTTCAGCCCCAATGCATGTGTCAAGACACTCTTTACTTGGTGAGCCAAAGGTCATTTTTTTGGATCTTTGAGCCCACAAGTGGCCCCTCGGCATGATCGAAGCCAGCTTGAATCGCAAGAAAAAAAACAATAATAGCACTGCTTTTTATTACTTGTGCTACCCCAACACGTTCATGTCTGTGTTCGTATCATCAACACTTCCGGCAGCTCCGCTGGGTATGGTTCCAGCAATTTCCATCAAGTATTGCCTTGCAGTGGGTAGGCAAAACCTGGTCTAAAGGGCAAATTTAGCCTTCGACCCTAAATTTTTTGTTATTGATCAGAGAGAGAGAATAAAAAAGGTTTGCAAAAGGAGTTCGAGCATGAGGCTAAGTTGAAAGAAGAGGACCAGGCACCTATCAACCTTGGAAATAGCTACTAGAATGTGATAATGAAGAACATGGAAAAGCTTGCAACATGTTGGCGTGAGGAGATGGCCAGAGGCAAAAAACTGTTGTGGCCATATCCACAAAAGTCTAAGGTCTTTACTTGGTTGGCCTAAGGCCTTTTTCGGCATTCAAGCCTCTAGACGTGGACACAGCTTGGCATAATCTAGGCCATTGCCCTCGAGAAAATTTGCATTTCAATTCAGCCTTCCCGAGGCTCTATGTCCCTTATGACAGAGGGAGTATGATAGAGGAAGCTGCATCAAAGATTTGCAAACAGAGCTTGAATAGGAGACTAAGTTTAAAGAAGAGAAACAACATAGAAACATTGGTGATGGTAGACAGGATAGCAGAATTGAATTCCACAGTTGACGCGATGATAGAAGTTATAAAAGAGATGATGATGGAGAGATCACTATAGACACGATTGACTTGATGATGGAGATCGAAGTAGACATGGTCGACATGGGAGAAGGCATGTGTGAAAGACAAAGAGAAGGTGACAAAGCTGCTCACGGTATAGACATGAAATGCCACTTGGTCCTCCTCCTTCTTTAGGGCAACTGTGAGTGGTGCAATTTGTGGTTTGATGTAAGCTCCGCCATCCCGCAACACCTCTTTCATTTTTGTTTCAATGCAGTTTCTCATAGGAGAATGTAATCGTGATTCATCAATTAATGGCAATGCCACCCTCCGCCCCTTTGTCATCCCTTGGAACACCGTGTTCTGTTCGGCAATCTTGTAGAAACCCCCTATCATGGGTAACCTTGCCCAAATGGCCTCTATCAGGGAGGTGAGTGAAAGAGGAAACACCCAACACATGGATGTGAGAGTACAACCATCTGTGGTGCCCATGACACAATGAGGCCCTTGTTGTTTGGATACATTGTACAAAGCCAGGCGGAAGCATCGATCTAACACTCGTTGATGCAATGAATGATCCACAAGAATGGCTGCAAACATGCCTTCAAGCCCAATGCCAGTTCTATGACTTCCTTCCCTTATTAGAGAGACAATACTCTCAAATGCTACATACACAACAGAACCAAGGGGTTGCCTATCGATCCAGCTGAAACACCCAAGTCATCTTTGCGGTAGAGTACCGTGATGTTGCTAAACTGAACCATGTGTAACATAGGGGCCACTGGGTAGATTTATAGCCCAATCGCTTCGAGTGTATCTAGAGCCTCTGCTTCCACTTCAAGTGCAAAGAAGGTACTACACATCACCACCCAACGCAGGCTTTGCTGTGTTGGAGGAAATTGAGTCCATTCAGCTTCTCTGGAGTACGTCGGAGGAAGTCCACGGGGATGTCAACGACGCGGAAGCCCTTCATCAAACCTGGGATGATTTCAATGACCTCATCTTGCATACCCTTCGAATATCTTTGCAAGCCAATCAAGAATTCTTGAATTTCAAATAGAACAAGAGGTAACAAGAAGCTTCTAGCTCAAATATTGCCAGTCGAGAAATCACCTCCAGCTTTTATAAAGAAAGATGCAAAGAGCATTATCCATTTCCTAAAGGACCATCTGGTAGAATTTGTTGTCAGCTTGGAGGTATGACTACATTGAGAGGTTGCATGGAGGTATGACTACATTGAGAGGTGCAGGGGAGAGTTGAAGAACTGTTGACTATACTTTTTAAGAGGTGCGTGCAACATGTGGGTGATCTTAGTTGGATCTCCATCTTGCAATGGCTGCACCGATCTATATCACCTATGCTTTCATCTTGAAGACATGTGGCATTGCCTTGGTTGACATGTATGTTTGGAATGCAGTCTCTTGAAATGCACTAATTGCGGGATATGCCCAGCAAGGACTAGGCCACAAAGCTCTGGCTCATTGTTTTTAGGATGCTAAGCGATAGCATTTCTCGCACTACGTAGGACTGCAATATGTCTATGATCTAGAATAAAAAGTTAGCTCTACTTCTTTTAAAGTTTAATCTATATCCTGCATCTTTTGTATTTGTCTTAACGTGTGTTTTGTGTCTGCTGACAGAAAGGACATATATTCACGACAGTAGACGTTTCGATTGCATAAGCACGACCCCAGATCGACAACAATGCAAGTTATGTTAGTTGCATCCAATTCCCCATGCATATGCATTTTCTTGGTGCAACATAGAAATGCTACGGGGCAAGGCACGACTTCCGTTTCTTATAATTTTTGGAGAGGAACACAATGCCAACTCTCCACCATACATTTGTATGGCACTTATGTATGACATGCATTGTATATTTAACATTTTCACTGTGTAATGCTTCATTGCAAGACAAAATGTTTAACTATTTACATTGCTTTTATGTAGCTTGACTCAAACATTATTCTCTAGCTTGCACAATTGGACGACACCCGTACATGGGTGTGTGACACATTTGCACCACCACAAGTGAGAAAACGCTCTACTTTAGAAGCCTACACACTTGACATCATCGATTCTGCCCTCTCCCAACTCTATAAAATAAGCTCAAAGCTACACACTTTGTATCCCCTCAGTAGCCATCATATGCACCTACTTTGTACCCACTTTGTATATAGCATTTTCTCTTAATCTAATCATGATTTGCCATTAGCATTAGTGTTAATATCTCTCTAATCTCTCTTATAATCAACACTTTATTTACACAATGAATGGCTCATTACCGTTTTCACCATAATCACCATTCCTTCAAGTGGTATCAGAACTTACGGCTCATACTTAGACCTATTCATCAATCTTCGTATTTTCATACCTATGCTTGATTAGATCCCCATTGGTTAGTGTGAACACGTTCTAGGGTTTGAGTCCCTCGAGCCACTACTCTCCTAGCCAATTAGGTGGCTAATTAGCATTAGGTCTCAATGTGTGTAGGCCCATTGCATTCAGCCTCTTCTATGCTAGGTCATTCAAGCCCCATCCTTGCTTGATTTTGACCTCTACTCATACCTCTTGCATCACATTTAGGTGTAGGAATAAGAATTAGGTTATTGTGTGTATGTGTGATCGAGTGATTAGAGCACCACGTGTGTGAGTAATTGAGCCATTTTTAATCCATATTCTGAAGAATTGATTGTGTGTGGAGAGTACCCTTGCATAGGGCTTCCAAATGATCCCATGTATGCTTGATTTGGAGCTCATTTAAGCTCCTACTAGCCTTTGTACAAAGAATATAATCTACAGAGGTCGCTCCTTTGACAAGCAGGCAAAATGGGCGTCGTGGTGTAGGGGAATCACCCTTTTCTTGGCTTTCCACAAGGTTGTGGGTTCAACCCAACCTAATTTTTAGTTTATTCAACTTGGCTTGATGATGTTGGCAGGTCTGTTAGCGATCCATCACATGCACTCTCACCTTTACCCGAGAGAAATCGGATGCCAACCACTCCAAATTCACAGGCTAGCCCTTTTGGGTCCGCAAGGGGAGGATCTCACACTAAGAAACATTACCAAGGACCAGATCTCCCAAGGGAGTCTTCCCACAACAATAGAGAAAAGCTCAAGGCTACAATAGCTTCAAGGCAAGAGAATCTTTGCATGTGAAATATATGTGACATTTAGCATTGCACATGTAAGCAGGAGACCAAGCAATGTATGTAAAATTCAATTCCGAAATTTTGCAAACCTCACATTTGCACAAACTCTTTTGCAACCACATTTGCACAAATATAAAGCACAACCATTTGCATTCACCTCTTGCACTGGAACAAAGCAAGACTTTTGGATTCATAAGAACAAACTTGTATAAGGATCAGACATCGCCCGACATCGGGTAAGACCATCCTTACACAGACTTGCACGACAATCTATTTTGTATGCCATGCTGACATCGGCATCCTCTTTGATTCTGACAACGCATTTGAAGGGAAGGAGCATCAACAACAAATCTTAACACAAACTTTGAAGATTTACAGTAGGACTTCACCTTTGACAAAAGCCCCATTGTATTTTGATTTGGCCTACCACCTAGTTGCCTACCATTCTCTAGGGGAGGTGCACACTTTGGTCCTACACCCAGTTGACAATTCTCTCAGGTGGATGTTGTGACTTTGGTCTTACACCCAATTAACGATTCTATGGGGAGGATAGCTTTGTACTTTTGGATGCTACTATATCACACACAACGAGGAGGCTTGTTGGGTGTGTGACACATCCGCACCACCACAAGTGAGAACACCCTCTACTTGATCAAAATTACAACATGTTTTTGGCATATCTCTCACACCCGGACTCGGATATATGTGATCTAGGAGTCTATCCTGAGGTTTTGACACGTTTCAAATGCACAAGTCCTATCAAAATCTTGAAATTTTGAGTGTTGAAGTTTTTGTAGCAGCCTGCAGGAACCTCAACATATTGAAGTTTGGCAGTTTGAATCCTACATTGCAAAGTATTGTGCGGTTTGCACACTGTGGTGCTCTTTGAGAGGGAATTCACCTTGCTTTTGTGTATACAATTGATTCTTTGGAACGTGACTTTCGGATTGTTACACATCCGGGTGCGGTTTTGTATGCATTGTATGACTG
This sequence comes from Adiantum capillus-veneris, assembly GCF_014529385.1. Taxonomy (NCBI): domain Eukaryota; kingdom Viridiplantae; phylum Streptophyta; class Polypodiopsida; order Polypodiales; family Pteridaceae; genus Adiantum; species Adiantum capillus-veneris. The sequence continues at coordinate 29,654,996 of NC_140950.1, forward strand.
TGTGGGGCATTCTAGAGAGTGGTTTTTGCACTATTCTGTGCAATTTATGCTATGTATGCATTTGCGGATACAACTTGAGCTAGGTATAGCTTGCAAATAGTAGGTTCATAGGTATACAGGTGTTTCACACAGATGGAGTTGTCCATAGAGCTACTCGTGCAAAAGTGAGCTCGATTGCAATGCGTATGCTACATGTATGTCATATCTGGATTTTCGATTGAGACAAATTGGTCTCAAAAAGGTTTATGCGCTTTTTGATTACGATGTACACGTTTTGTCTTGCTTCTCTCCCTCATGGTTAGAGAGCGTTTAGTCACTTTTGACTTGGTGTATGACATATGTGGATGAGAGATCGACTCTCTATTTTGCGCATTATCAAAACGGCTTCATTGATGCATTTTACGCATTGTTTATGCTTATGATTGTTTATGCTTATGATTGTTTATGGCTGAAATGTTTTGATTTTTTACTCAGTTTATAGGGGAAACTCTGCCATATTTTTTCCAGATTCTTGTCATGTTTTATGTATATCTGCAATTTTTCTCTGTGATGATTTAGTGGTCGAGTGTTTTACTCACATTTTGATAGGTTTTGTCAACCTTGTACACACTCGCGCAAGAGTGAGAGTTGCATATGCTCGTGTGGCTACAGACTTTTCCAGTCACAAGTTTCATAGGTTTTGCAAATTTTTGCAAGCATTTTCTCTTGTGGGATGCATTTTGAGCAAGTTTTCTCACTACTTGCATATATGGTTATGCGCTTTACACTCGGTTGAGCTGCTCCACCCACATCCTATGTTCTCTCTCTCTCTCTCTCTCTCTCTCTCTCTCTCTCTCTCTCTCTCTCTCTGTGCACACGCACCACATTTGCACATTGTTGTGTGCTTGCAGAGATAGAACATTCTGGAGCTGCTTTTATGCATATGTTTGATGCAGTTGATCATGGGTTTCATGATTGTGAAGTAGTCAAGTTTTCTCCCACTTTGTTGCCAGTTTGACATGGTTTATGGTAGAGATTATACTAGAGTTTTTTTTCTCAATTTACAGGGGAGACTCTACCAAATTTCTCCCATGTTTTCTCGCCATAGTTTCTTGACATTCACTTATGGGTCTTGGATAAAGCAAGCCTACCTTTTCCCGAGCCTTGCCCCGAATGCACATGTGGAAGGAAAAAAGGCAAGGCTCTCTCTTTTTGCTAGAGAGAGCCAAACTGATAACCCATATCAAGGAGAAATAGATCAGCACCATATGCTTTCATATCTTTGAAGATGTGGGGCTACTATATATAATTGTATATAGAGTTTGATCATTCGACTCCAATTTGGTGAGTAATGCCAAAAATGGCGAGGGAATAAGGAAGAATAAATAACCTCGAGTGGATGTAATGTTACTAACCCGTGCTACCTAGACTACCTATTAGGTATGATATAGAAAAGGTATGGCTTTTCTCGATTGCACAGGTTCCTTTTAGAGATTCGAGATTCAAAGCATAAAGTATAGAGATGGGAGGTGTACACCATATGCTATCTTTATAACATATGCCATCTCTAGGGATGCCATGAGATAGAGTAGGAAAAGGAGAAGCCATGTGGGCATGCATAGCAGGAACTGAGGGGTATATGTATTGGCAAGACTTGAGGGTTATATGGTTAGCACTAACAGAGGCCATTCTAAAGGATGTGTTGAGGCAGGCGGCAAGCATGAGCCCACGCGTGAGAAGGAAACCGGCCTAAAGCCATGTCTTGGTGCGAGAAGAAGGAAACTAGCCTAAAGTTACATCTCGGTGAGAGAACGATATGAAGTTGCAAGAGAAAGTGGATCTAGTCGGTAACTCTGAGAGAATGGGACACTAATTATAACTGTTTTTTCCCATGTAGATGCTTCTACATTCTTACTTTTATCTCCCTTCCTCTTTTAAGTTCTTATTGCCTCTAAGGGAGATTACATACAAAGCCCAAAAACTCTAATGAGTCTAATATATGATGTGACTATCAAGGTTGCACAATTTGCATGTACATGTTCCACCTTTTTATTGCCATCAAGCCGTCTTTTAGTTTACTTTATTTTCTTTTGTAACCAAATACTGTATTAGATCCACCAAGATTGTGTCAATTTGGTCTCATAGGTCATTTTGCACTTTTGAAGACGTTTAAAATAACATTTCAGTTCATTTCTCCGTTTCTTCTCTCTCTCTCTCTCTCTCTCTCTCTCTCTCTCACACACACACACTCTCTCTCTCTCTCTCTCACACACACACACACACACACACACACACACACACACACACACACAAGTTTTCTATCTTACACACACATAGAGACAATACAAGTTTTCTTACACACATACACATTGACACACACACACACACACACACACACACACACACACACAAGTTTTCTATCTTACACACATAGAGACAATACAAGTTTTCTTACACACACACACACATGTGTGTGTGTGTGTGTGTGTGTGTGTGTGTGAGAGAGAGAGAGAGAGAGAGAGAGAGAGAGAGAGAGAGACCAACCTCTATGACTATCCAGACGTGGTGGGTCATCGCATCTCGAATTTTCTCGTGTCAGTGGAATCATGTGGCTCATGGCTATGGCCTTTGCTTTGGTCTGTAAACCTTTGCAATGCCACGCCGCCATGGATATGGTGTTTGCATTGTCCGCAGCTCTCTCAAACACTCTCTTTTTCACACTCCAACTCGATGACTCGGTTCCAGTTCATTGCAACCATATTTGAGGCACCCACTTTTTAAAATTTTTAAAATTATAACTCACCAAGTTATGTGGCCAATGCTTGATCTCCATGTAACTCATTGAGTAACGTGGCGATCATGTAGGCATCACGCTCGCATAACCGGCGAGTTATGTGGCGATCCACCTCTGCCATCGTTGGCCAGCTACATATCTTGTCGAGTTATGTGGTGGTATGAACGAGGTGATTGTGGTGTTCCACATGGATCAGAAAGGACCCTCCACAATGGCATACACGTAACTCAATGAGTTACGTGTACATCCCACATGGCGAGCCACATGGCACACAACAACCACCCAGTCATACCACCACGTAACTCGGCGACTTATGTGACCGGTCCATGCTGGCTAGGATGTGTAATTCTCTATTTGTCATCGTATAAGTGCCACATAACTCATCGAGTTACGTAGATGCTCCATTGGATAGCTGAGCGAGTTTTGGGCAATTCCATGCGTCACATATTGATGCTTGGGAGAAAGGGTATCTTGCCAAGTTAGCTGCCTCGCGGATGTCACATTAGGGTGGGTACTGCAAGAAGTGGGTACGCTTGATCATGCATACACCTTGTCCTTCCCTAGAGTTCTCTTTTACTCACCCTAATCACAAGCCAAATTTGATACTGAGGAGTGGAAATTGTTGTACTAGTATTAAACACATCACACAACAAATGTCTGTTTGAGAAGGGGACGAGGGAGCGTTAATCTCTCCTTTGACATTCTCACCGGCATTGTTACATTTGAGGGTTTCCCAATTTCCCCGATTTTCTTTGCAACTACACAATAGTATTCGTTGATCCCAACCACCTACACCAAGGGAAAATTTGTGCAATCTAAAGAAATTGTTGTTGGCTAGTGGGCCCTCTCTCTCTCTAACAACAAGAAGCCATTAGTATCTATAGCACAAGTAGGCTTCTTGCTCTTAAGCAATGGCAATATTTTGCTCTCTCTTGAGAGCCTTCACTTTGTATCCCTACCCAAACTTGCACCCCAATTGCTTCCCTTGTAGCTATAACTAAATTTCTATCATAATCATCATCCTTTTGTAGGCACCTACACTCTCAACCATGACAAGGATTGATCTTATCCCAGCCCGAACATGTATGTATCAGTTGTAGTGTTTTCAACACTACCTTCTAATGCAACCCATCTCCTAACCAAGAAGAGGGTGCCCCTTTTTTAACGTAACTATTTTAGTTTATGGATATTAGCAGCCATCAAACTTGAAGCACTAATGCAAGATCTACTTAATTGAGTGGAGGTTCGTGCTAGCACACATGGTTGGTGTTGCTATTGTAGATGGCTAGCAATGCTTCTTGTCCAAGAATGGTATATCTTCATGCAGGGCTAGCACACCAAACTTCCATGTTGGCACTTATGTTGTGTCTATTGCTCTTAAACCTACTGGCTCTTTGCAACCAATATAGGCTTACTTGCACAACTAAATTTTGATGCTTTGCCTACAACCAAATTTATAGGTGCCATCCCTTCTTGGCAGACAACATAGAGCAATAACTTCACTAAAAATCAAGAATTTATCATCCATAGTGTTAATCTCACACTTGCATTATGAGAAATAGATAATTAAAAAATCCATCTTGATTCAATTCAAAATTGCATGTGTAAAGAATCATACACTCAAATGTACAAACTTCAAAATAATAACTTCCTTATATTGCATTTACAACCTTTGTGTTTACACACACTCTCGCTCAATATTACAAACATTGCAAATCAGTAAAGTGAAAAGTATTTAGCGGTTATCTCCCATATCAAGCTCATGTGTGGGAGTGCCCTTGCCATTGAAACTTGCTTTGGTATTAGTGAAACATTGGCATTGTACACATTTGGCTAATACATCCTGGATATGTCTCCATTGAGAGCTCACTGAATAGGAGCACTACAAAAGGCTTACCACCTAACCAGAGTCCTTTCATACAAACCTCATCATTCACACTTGCAAGTCTACATGTCGTCCCAAGCTACACCCATGGCCATCTGGACTCCTCAAACCCCATGTCGACTCCACCTCCAAGCTCTGCAGACACATTTTTCTCTACGCACATATCCGTAAATACCGTAAATGCTCCTTGGTCCCCATGCTATAGATGACGCAACAAACAACATGTGTGGCATAGTCTGTGTGACTTCAGTAGCTTGTCTGGAATTAGTCTCTATGCACTTTGTTCAATAGTCCAAAGTGCAAGGGAGGTGTCTAGAGTTTGGAGTATGCACCAACATATGGTGTCTATCTTCTCTATTCCAGGAATTGGTCTATGTGGACCTTTTCATGTTCCATGCGAGGTGTATGAGCATCCAAACTACTTGTACAAAGCTCCAAATCAATCTCCTAGCTTCATGGGTCGACACCCCTTTGTAGGGGTTGATTTGGGTGCCTCTTCCATATACATTGGTACTACACACTTGGACTACACCTTGCTAGTTCTACTTAAGTAGCACATCTAGTACATACTTTTGATACAAGTTTATGATCGATAAACTAGTTCATTTTCATCTTGATACATCTTGTGTATTGTGCCATTGGTTAGTACTCTAATAATCATTAATAATGCATCATTAAGTAGGCCACCATAGAAATAAAAGTGAGATCGATCATTCTTGACAGTTGATGCTTTGCCATATTTGTATCAAACTTTTGCCTCCACCTACAGGCTTATGATAAGGAATAAATCTGATGATGTAAAGTTTAATTGTCTTGTCTTTGTATTGTTGCAAGAGGCCCAATCTAGAAAAGATGAGGCTAAGTAGCGTGCTATTGAACATTTATTTGCGGCTGTACAATAAAAGAACAATGACATAGAAGGCTTGCCCACACAACTACTGCTTCTTCAAACTGAATTAGGTCCAAGAGGTCTTAAAAAAGAAGATGAAATTTCATTATTGTAGGAAAAATGATCATCTTATCAATTAAACCACCATAACATATAATCAACTTTTAAAATGCAACTGAAGAATAATCGCACTAAACCATGCATGTGACAGCTACATACTACATCAAATGTCTAAATGAAATATAAATAGTTCAATTCCAACAAAATCAATACAGTTTACACAAATTCAAAAGCATGTCTTTGCGATGTTAAAACAAGGTGAGAACTCACAATGGCTTGCAAAAAGCAAGGGAAGGTTAGTTTTTGGCGATAGGGAGGTATGTAGTGGAGTGGTCGGACCAGTAGTTGTAGTTAGTGCCATATGTGGTTTGTGGTAGGTCATTGCTAACCCATACGTGGTCTAGCATAGAGTTGTGTACTCTGGTTGGATGGTGTATTAATTGGTGGAGACCGTGCTGGAGAATGAGGTTGGAAAGGGTTCTATATGTGCTGGTTTCCTGAAGTGCGTCAATGTTGAAATCTCCCATTATGATTAGTGGTCGCATGGAGATGCTATGCAAGAATCGTGGGAGCGATGATGTCAGTGCCTTGTAGAGTGAAATGATTGTCGCCAGGCACTTGTTGGTGTAGTGGAAAGTTGCATGGATTGTTTCAAGCGTTTGATTTATGTAGATGCGTATTTGTGTAGGTATTAGGTTGTTTTTATGGAGAATGGAGATGCCGTGTAGTTGTGTTGAGGATATGCTGTGGAAGCCTGGAATGGTTGTCGTATGTTGTCGAGTCTCTTGTAGGCAGAGGATGTCGGAGGCCATCAGGATTTTGTCATGGATGATATCGTTTGCATGCTTTCCAAGGGAGACGACGTTTAGTGATTGCACAATGTAATGCGTATCTTGGTGGAGATGCAACTACTTCTGGACGGGCGAATAAGCTGCTTCTGTTCTCAACCTGTGGAGTTCTTTGAGGACAGATGCATCGGTGTGAATGTTGCAAGGTAGCAAGCTCTCTATTAAATATAGATTTGCAGTGTCACGAATTCATGTGATAGCAGTGTATGTGAGGCCGTGAGACCTAATTCCTTTGGGTTGAAAGCCAGTGTGTTGAGTGTAAGCCCTTGTGATCGGTGAATTGTGCGGGCCGCGGCAGGTTGAACTGGGAATTGCTTGTGTGTGAGGGTGTTGAAGTAGTTCTTGCCAATTTGGAATTTGCGTGCGATGCGGAGAATTGGCGTCCAACCAGGCATTGTGAGTGGGTTGCGAAGATGACGGTGGTCATACCTTTGTTTTTGCTCTATGCTAGGGTTGGTGAAATGAATCCAGAGGCATGTCGTGTCAGAGAATGTAGTGCAGAGCTTGTAGACGCCTTATGCACCGTTCACGAGGCCGTCGAGAATGTCCAGATTTCCAGCGCATAGCTCGACCACTAGGCCTGGCTTCAGACACAATGTTGCTTGGAGACCCGCAATTTGTCTGGCATCCAATGAAATTGCTATTGTTTTGCTGCAAGAAGCGGCACGCTTGTCAATCGCTTTGAATATGTGTGGCTCACCGGGCAATTGTGCGAAGACCTTTTCATTGTGTTCATCCTTTGCCTTGTTAGAGTAGAATAGGTGTGATATGGTTATGTCAGCAAGAAACTCTCTGTGGAAGGAGCTGTTAATGTATGCAAGGTCGTTGCTCGTGTGTGACCCAATTCTCATTCGGTTGAGCACCTCTATAAATTGTCCATCGTTTTGTCTCATTGTCATCGTTAGTTCGTAGCACTTAGGGATTTCATGCCAGTACGAAGGTGTAACCGCCTCTAGAAGAGGTTGCTTGCTTGTGAATATCCAAGAGTCTTTGACTGGGCTAGCTTGGCAGAGGTCACCACAGAGTATGATAGACACTTGATCCTATCAAGGAGACTTCATCAAACACTACAAGCTCCAAATCTTGATAAAGTAAGGACAATGCATCTAGCTTTTCTGCTCTGAGACTTGTGTGTGTCGTAGTTATCAAAGGCAAATATAAAGCTGAGTGTATAGTTGTGCCACCAATGTTGAATGCTGCCTTGCCTGTATATGCCATTAGGAGTGCCTTAGGAAAGTCAGGATTGTGGCCTGACTTATGTGTGTAGAAATGAATGAGGGCTTCGACTAGCAAGAGTAACGTGAATGTTTTTCCAGTGCCTGCTCCACCTGTGAGGAAGAGATGTATCTTTTCTGATGGCGCTATGCGTTTTTTAAGCATCACATCATCGAGGATGAGTCGCTGTTGTGGGTTTAGCTTCTTTATTGATGAGTGAAAATCCTTATTGGTCATGCCAATATGTTTGGAAAAATGCAAAGCATATGGTTTCTTCGCCGGTTGCTTTGATGGGGTGTTGATTATCACGTTGGCATTGTCGGAATCATTCAAGGAGCTTACACTTCTTGTGTTGCGTGAGGTTGAGACGGCTGTTGCGAACCTGTCGAGTGGAGCTGTTTCGACAACGAACTGTGATTCATTGTTTTTCACTATCTCAATGTTCGAAGTGTAGACATCGATCTAAGACGAACCTTCGAGCAGGTGCTCATTCTCATTGCTTGACCACGGCAAGAAGAGAAGGCATTGTTCTCTGTAGTGGTTGTCAGGGTCTTTGGCTTTATTGTATCTAACGTACGGTATGATGCATGCCCTCCGCAGCAACGTGTCAGGCTTGGAGGGATTTTTGGTTGTGGAAGCGAACTCGGCCAAGCACATGGCAAAGAACGAGTGTGGTCTGGAGGCATATTTGTCAATGATGGAGGTAGAGAAGATATCTGTCGTGTCGGGGTGCATTTTTTGCAAGGTGTTCTTTTTTTTGCGAACGAGAGCACGCTCTTCAGGTGGATTAGTATTTATGTATATGAATTCTCTAGAGGAGTTGTGCAATGGAAGCGAGAGACATATGTAAGCAGCTTGTTGTGAACTAATCTGCTGTGTGTTAAGGATTGTGCTACCAACTTTTCGTAGTCTCTCCAACGTTCTTGCATTGTTTGCGACACAATGATCAAGCTGTGCCTTGATTGCTCCTATTAATGTATTGTCCATTTTTGTCATGTATAAGGTGCAGTAGCTCGCAGCTCCATGTGCGATTAGCACGAATTGTATATTTGTGTTTGCATTCCAAAGTGAAGCTATTGACTTGTTGAAGTTGTTCGTGAATATATCGCTTGGTTTGCGCTTGAGGAAAATAGTGGGTCCCGAGATAGTTGCTTGCAATGCAAGCAAGTACTGTTCCATGGAGAGTTGTACTTGTTCTAGCCATTCTTCAAATGCGGGCGCATTTTGTAAATCAATTTGGCTGAGTTGTCTTGCAACTTGTTGCAAGTAAAGCTTACCTTGTCTAGCTATGTTCGCCTCAAGTATTCCTTGCCGGATAATAGTTGTGAATGGCATGGGGAAACGTGAAAATCCAAAACGGCAACTTTTGCTCTTCTTTTGGCAAGTCTTATGGTGCTTGTGCTTGTAAGCTTCAGAAAGGTCATTGGGCAAGATGGATCCATCTGTGCTAATGTGGGTATCTACAAACATTACAATATCTTGATCTAAGTGCGTTGTGAGTGATGGAGCATTTTCTAGCCACAACAAACCATGATCATGTTGGCTACCGCGACTTTGGAACTCCGTGATGAAAAAGAAGTCTCCTATTTTGCCACATATGGAGGAATCAATCCGCAACAACCGTTTCATTGCGTTGAACCTGTTGATGTAGAAACGGGCAGTTGTAATGGGATTGGCACGAATGAGGCGACGTTGGTATGAGCTCAGGCTCTCCTCGGGCTCTTGGCTCAGCGTGACTAACTTCTCTAGTGCAGCAAGAAGCTCTTTCCATCTTCGCTCTACGGTGGAGAACGTGACAAAAATGGGGGCAGTTCAAGTTGTCGGATCATTGCGAAGACATTTTTTTTTCATCTTTTCCTTGTAGTCGGAGGATGTGCGCAGTGCCTCGAAGTCTCTGAAGCCTAACCTTGAGTTCAAAAGCCTCTCTATGTTTGTGTCTTCTACAACTTGCCTTGCAGTCAGAGTTGTACCTGCTAGCTTTCCCTTGCGCATTCGCACCCAAACAGAGGAAGCAACTTGTTGTGACATGATTTTGATAGACTTGAAAAATAAATTTTCGATGTCCAGGACGAATCTTCTGTCAACGTTCAGGAGCTCCCACTTTGCAATCGTTTGATAATCTTTGCTTGCGGCTTCTCAATATCTTCTAGGTGACCCAAAGAAAAGAGTTGGGAAGCTCAACTCTTCGCAATACTCGTCCGTGAAGATGCTCAACGGTGAATTTCCCTCGCAAGGCGCAATCATGAAGAATCTTGCCACTGTAATCGACAACCTCTGCCGCACTTGTGACCCCATGAAGCATGACATCAGTCTGTTCATCCTCAAGCTCAACATCATGCGCATTGGCGTCAAGGGTATTCGTAGGAGGCATACCTAGACTAGAACGATGTGCAAGCCACTTGTCATTGATGGTGACACCTTCTCTCGTGTAGAGTGGTGTGGACAATAGCGTAGTGGTTGCACGCATTGTGAGCAGGGGTCGCACAACACCGCTTAGGTAACATCTATCGTATTCGAGCTTCCGTTTGATTCCCACAAGGACAGAAGCCTCATCCTCAATGAAGCACGGCAGCACAGTCTGGCTCTTCTCCAAGTTAGCAAGCATATTGACAACGCTACCTCTAAGCCCATACTGACCTTCGTACGTCAGTTCACGTATCTTGGCGAAGGGGATACAAATGGAGACCAAGCGTGCCTCTACGGGGTTTAGATCTGAGATAAAGGGAAGTGCTGGATTGACCCCTGTCTCTTGCAAGCTCCACAGGTGATTGCTATCGCTTGTCGAGTGTTTCTTGCACTGGCTACAGACGTACACATCCCCATAGCGTCTTCGCTTCCTTGAAGTGGATTCCGCAACTGGAGGCAGAAGCTGACGTGTTAGCTGGCGGCGGAATAGCAAGCGTCCACATTTTCCGCAGAATGTAATGGGCTTGTCCTTGATGCTTTTGTTGTATCTCTTAATCGGCTTGCTCAACCTGGCATGGGTGCTTCGTATCTGAGCACCAGTGACCAGGCCCTTCTCGTTCTTCAGACGTGAAAGCTTGCATTTCACGGCCTGGGTTGTGTGCAACGTGTGTGGGTGTTTGGCTTGGAACATGCGGACCACCTCAACAGCAGGCAAATCCTCATGCAAGCATAGCCTATGCAAAGTGGCCACCTCATCTTCTTTCCATCCAACACGTGCACGGCTTGAGCACGTTGTGAAGGTGGGAAGGTATATGATGCCATTGCTTGTTTCGGAGAGCAGAATGCCCTTTGCAAGAAATGGTTTCGATGGCATCCCCAAGATGATTGTTCTCACGCTTCCATTTCTTTTCAAATACACTTTTAACCTACAAGTCGCAAAGCGAGCGAAGGCCGTTAACACGTCGAGGCTAAGAGCAAGTGAGTTGACGCGTGTTGAATACAAAGACGTGAATTTTGTGGCCGTCATTGCGGTAGTGGCCCCGTCAGTACGGAAGAAGAGGCATGCACCCGGTGGGACAACTTGTCTTTCAAGCAAGAAGCTCTCAAGCAAGTCGTTGAGCAAATTTGATTTAAGGTCATGTGGTGCACTTGTTGAGTTTTGGAGATGGTGTAGCGCGAGGAAGATTTCTGAATTGTTCGGAAACTATGCCGCGAAAACGGTATCGACATCGTGTTTGGCCAAGTGAGTCATTGGAAAGACACGCAAAGATTGTAAATATTAAATCACCTTGTGTGTTTGTTTGTGTGTGTGTATTAGAGCGAGAGCGAGCGAGAGCGAGAGAGAGAGAGAGAGAGAGAGAGAGAGTCTGGGCTTTGGAAGGTTGAAAAGATGGAGAGGAAGGAAGAGTAGAGAGCGAGTTATGGAGAGACACCATGGCAACAAGGCTCAACTGCAAGATACGATTTTCTTATGAAAGCGATATACAATGGACAAGCCAAAATTTAGTTCATCGATTGTAGAGGAGTTTAGGTAAGGAAGCATAGTTATTCGTGGTGAAAGGCCAAAAGCTATGGAAATCCATGCTCTCAAAGCATCTAGGTTTCCAACAGAGAAGTGAAAGATATCATAGACCCATTTGTGCCAATTTTGAACACACCCTCGACAACAGATGTCGATAAAATATCCCTCGCCTCTGGAATGCTCTCCATGTACACCTCCTTGAAGCTCCTTGGCAAGCCCAGAAGACGATCCACCATAGACCCTTACACTTGAACTGCCACAACACATCTGTCAATGCTGCTTTGGATCTGTGCCTCAACCTGAGAGTCGTGTTGATGACGTGATCTTTATCGCATAGAGAACAACATAGTCGGCCTTCAACCTTCTTCACCTTCGGCGAGTCACAAACTGAGCACTGGGAATGCAAGAGAGCTCTATTGAAGTTCACAAAGCGCAAAGTCCCCACAACCTACAAAAAAAACAAACGTGTAAAGACCACTAAAGATGTGTTTATGCGGTTGAGTGCAAACCATGCAAAGTCACCTCTCTATTGTAGCCGAGAATCTCACACTGTTTATGAAATGCTGTGGTCAATTCTTCCTTCAAGCGTGATCCTCGCATGGGGGCCAAAGTTGTGACGTCCAGAACAGACAATGTGCGCACCTTGCCAACAAAGAGGCCAATATTCCTAGCCACAAACATAACAATGTCCTCCCTAGCCATCTGGGCCATCACCCGATCATAGTCATGCTTTCGAGAGTTGACAAAGCTGACCTACATATGATAAAAGGTTTGTCAATATCGAAAGAAAGAAACACTAAAGCCAATGCTTCTTATACGTACAACTGCTTTGTCGTCTGGGGTCGAGCCATCAACAACAACCAAATCCCCAAATGTAGTGTCAATTCTCTATGGAAATTACGACTTTGCAAGACAACAAACCGACATGCAAGGAGAACAAAGTTGACCCAACATCGCTATGGTTTTTAGCCCTCACAAGAGGATAGTCAATCATGACGAACAAGCCGATCTTGAGCTCCCTAGTGTAGGTCTCAATGAAGGGATCCACAACGACGACCGTGGATCATGTCAATGCAATCGGCATCGATGATGTCAAACTTGAAGTAACGTGCATTTTTCTTTTGCCCAGGGGAGATGGAACGGTATGTGCCATACCAATTCAACATTTTGCCCTCTATGGTGAAAGGTTTACTATCCTCATCTATATCGCTAATCATGAATAGCGGCAAGGTTTCCTTGACTAACAAGCTTTTCCCTTTTTCCAGTAGCTTGTCGCTGTCCAAGACATTCTGAGCAACTGAAGATTGGCCAACTTCAGAAAATGAGGCTGCAGCTTTGCGCAATTCGTGAGCTGGGCAAGGAAGTTGTTGTTGAGACGAAGACGGTGCTTATGCGCACTCCTCCTCTAGTGGAGAGTATCCTTTGCCTGCAAAAAAAAGCAGAGCACCATCTTAACGCAACTCAACACTCAAGAATGCATTGTAGCGAAGAACATCGTAGACACGTCAAAACTATTCCACAAAGAATGATTGTGCACATTGGCCATACCTGCACTTCCAACGGGATCGTTAGCAGGGCTTCCTTGAAGCAACGCACGCCTACACCTCTTTCCAGCTGCGATTTCCTCGAAGCCCGGATTTGGCGGCGACCCGACAGAGCTCGACACTACCAAGTGCGATGAACGTTTGTCTGTAGGACATGGAGGAGACTCAACGAACCTACGCAGCTCTGCAGGAGGAAAAGAAAAGGAAGCATCCAATTAACCATAAAATTGACTAGTTGAGCAAAGCAAAGAGGGCGTAAAAAACATCCGGCAAGCAGTACACTCGTAAAAGCAAAGGAAGAACGAGGTGCAGAAAGGAACTTCTTGAAAGGATGCGAACAAGCTTGCGCCAAATATGATTTCTTTTTGGATGAGCAAGCAAACAAGTTATTTAATCTTGGAAAATGTCACGTTTCAAATCCCTCGCCAGGTTACATACACAAGAAGATTTAGAAATTTTCTGATGCAAGAAAACGAAGTCTCTCAATGTTTTTCATACAATGCATAACATCATGAGCTTCTGCTCGAGAGGCAACGTATATGGAAGCCTCCGAGCCAGGTAGCAAGATTGCGAACTTCTCAAGCGAGGATGATCATAAAGAGCGTCAGGTGGAGCCTGTTGATTCACTCCCCTCAGGCGATGGGGAAATGCGAGCATGCGTAGACATGCATAAGCCAAAAGCTAATGAAGGACTGATGCCCGAGGCTGGGCTTGCTGAGGTTTGTGAGTTGTTGCAAGTAGAGACGGCTCAGAAAAGGTATAACCAGAACATAAAAAGATTGGGGCTGTGGGATACGAGACAGCCGTTGCGTGTGCATGATGCTAGTGCTATGATTAGCAAAGGCAGAGGGTTGTCGAGTGGGGTGTATGTAGAGTTAAAGAAACTAGAGGCAACACCTTTGGGGTAGTTCTCAACGGGCATGCGCCTTGGCAGGCAGGGGCAGATTATGGTGAGCGTGCAATTGTACTTCGATGAAGATGTAATGAACCACCAGTTTCCGGATTTGGCACTCAGGACGAGGTGCCCGTTCATGAAGTATTCACAAATCCTGGCCATCAAGAGCTGGGGTTTTCAGACCCGGTTCGATGGAACAGATATGGTGTGGTTGGAGGATTCAAACTCCCCTCGACTGAGGCGTCCCGTGAATCAGCGGACGGCCAAGCATGTTACCGAGATGGTTTGGGCAGATGAGCGGTGGTTAGTAAGAACTGGTGTCCTAGTCGGAATCATTGTACTCACTTGATACACGGGAGAACTGTCCATTGAATGGCAAGCATGGAGCAAAGTTTGGACTGAATTTTTTTTTAGGACATTGAGCCCCCAAGCCTAGCTTTTGACTGGCCAGACATGATGCAACCAAAGGGCTGGCTGTCCCTTTACCTGAGACGTCCTGCACTACAGCGGACGATCTCCTCGATGGTCAAGATGGCACGGACAAGTGGAGCCTGAGCTCGAGAGCCAGGCAAAATGCAAGGAGGTAACATGGTATGAGCCGAGTTTGGTTTCAAACATGACGGTAAATGAGGGTCTTGAGAGATCAAGCCCAGATTTGTTGTGATGCTCGTGTTGTTGTATTGCGACCTTATGCTCACGGGGAGCAACTTTGAACGCGGCAGCCATCGAAGTCATGGATGGCGATTAGGAATACCTAGGTTTGTTGATAAGGAGCCCCCTAGCAAGGTACTCGATGGGATTGAGCAAGGCTTGCTGAAGGTGAAGACACGTCAGGGCCCCTGGTCTCATACAACGGGGAACCCACAATACTCCAACGATGATCAACACACGAGGGCTTCTCGAGCCCGAGAGCAACACTATGGCCGGGTCTATAGTGGCCGGCAACACCTAGATGATAGCCAAGTACCAAAATAGAGAGAGAGATTTACAATCCCTTGAACCTCGAAGGTCTCAAAGCGTAAGCCGAACACGTCCAGGAGATGTCTAGCTCGACAGAGCTCCGCAACCAGAATACATGGCAAAAGAAGGAGACAACCCCTCAGTCAAAAAGGCCTGCTGCCTATGTCCACAAACTCAAAGAGAGGTAATCACCCTGGCCCTGCACGATCCAGGCGATTGAGCAAAACAGCCCCTGACCTGGGCGCAATGGTACAGTACCACAGCCCACTGCAGGCATCAGAAATAGATGGCCAGAACTTGTATGCGGGAGCTAAGACACACAAGTCAATAGAGCTCAGGCTGCTCCCAACTCCTAGCTGAGCGACTACCTGATGGCTGCTCGCGGCTCCACGCAGGGCAGCTCATGGCCTGATGGCAATCCCACGCTGGGGTAATGAGGGTCCAGCCCCTTGTAGCATGACCTGCCGATACTGTGCTAAAGGGCCCATGCACGCGCAGCCCTGCTGTTGCACTTTTGTGGACCCAAACACGTGACCACCATCACGAGCACATCACTTGCAAGTGTAACAAAAAGCAAGCAACAAGATCGGGAGAACAACACCAGCGCAACAAACTTTTTCAACTGCATCACTCGCAAGCACGAACAAACCAAGACCGACAACGTAACACAAAACCAGTGCACAAGACAGAAAAGCAAACCTCCAGAGAAGTCCATGCTCTCACCATCTTTGGGTGAGGCATTGCTTGCACTCCCTTCACCGCCACTGACAATGCCGTCATCAGATGCCATGATAAAGACGATCTCCAAAGAAATGTCGTTGCAGGTACTTTAAGAGGCAAGAAACAAACCCTCAAACCAATGTACAACGGACTTTCAACTCCTTGACTGATTTAAATTTGCAATTACAGCATATAAGCACATACAAATTGAATAGCGAGAGATAGGTGAAAGCTCAAACATGACAACAAAGATTGAGACTTGAGGACACATGTGCAAAAACAAAACAAAGAGAGAACCTTCCACTAGATAATGTAGCTCAAAAGCTTGTACAAAGCAAGACAGACAGAGAATCTTCCACTAGGTAATGTAGCTCAAAAGCTCATACATCAAAACAAATCCTCAGGCTTGCTGCCATGACACAATATAATGATAACCACCCGAAACAAGAACTTATCACAAAGCATTTTTCTGCCCTTTCTGGCCTGTCATATATGGTACAACAAGCACATGGAAATTACATGTCCCGTACTCCATTCAGCACGTGCACTTAACCACAAAGAGCAACACGAGCAATGCTTGTAACCTTAGCCTGCACGATCGCCTTCAACGACCTTGAGAAGCCCGCCTATGGCATTAAACGAGCAAAACAGCGCATGGAAAAGCTCTTGCTGCCACATCCTCGCCACCTGAGCCTGCAAAGCAACCCCCTTGAATGCAATCACCTTCCACAATCTTGAAAACCCCGCGGCATTAAACAAGGAAACTGCGTATGGAACAACGCTAGGTGCTCTGGTAGGACAATACCTGCTCTGCAACCGTCTTCTCGCTAGGACAACACCCGCTGGGCGCGCGCCACATCCTCTGGCAAGAGGAGAGCAGAAAGGATCGAGGCCCGCCAAGAGCAGCACGAAAAGGAATTCAACATGGGTCAAATGAAACTTAATAAAATAACCCTAGAAGCCTTGCAACACGTGGCAGCCATCCAACAAACCATTGGACGGCCTAGAGTTTGCAACAATTTTGCAGCAAAAACCCTATGACCTTCTGCAAGCCAAAAATCCAACATCCTCCTATGTTGGAAATATAATGCCATAAAAAGGTCCAAATTTAGAAAGTGTTTCAATTTGCACGATGCAACAATTTCTACGAGAATCGTGCGAACAAAATCTACTCTAAATTAAACAAAAATTTGATCTATCTTTGCTTGATATTCCGGCACATAACTTACTTCATTCTTAGATAATAGAGATAAAAATGTTACAATTGACCTTTCAAATAGATTAAACAAAAGGCATGATATAAATTGAGCTACCTTTCACATAATCATTAAAGACTTTGTAATCGTGAGCTCCCGAAAGCTCTTAAAATTGGATGTAAATGGATTCCATGTGCATGTGTTTGGAGCAGGATCATACTACTCTAATTTCAAAATCTTGCAAAATTGACCAGATTTTTAAACCATATCTACACTATTTTTTCCTAGAAACCAAGCATAAATTTTCTTCTCTTGGCCATGATCAACTAGCTCAAAGTTGAACGTATCCTTTGCCATAAACAACATCTAGCCAGGTACGTGGTGCACCCTCACTATAAGCTCATGATGTTGGAAGTAATGCACATAATAAAAATTATTATGAATATTTTCTAAACCTTTTTGGGATTCTCTATACTCAAAAGGATATCTAAACACAAACCTTTCCCCCCAAACCACTCCCAAATAGTGGGTGGAGAGAGAGAGAGAGAGAGAGAGAGAGAGAGAGAGAGAGTTTGCAAGTTTTGGGAGGGATACCCCTATTGCATATGCTTATGTACATTGCCCAAAAACCCTCTATATACACTCACATGATACCGTATGGAATGGACTAGTGAATCTCCCATGTAGTAGAGCCTCACATACGCCTAAGTAGTTTAATCCATGTGTAGATGATGTCATGCTAACTTGTTGAGGTTAGGGTCGCAAGAATGCACACAAAGCTCGGAGATGGAGAAGATGCTCAAGACACACAGTGGAGAATGTATTACTTGTTGAGGTTAGGGTCGCAAGAATGCACACAAAGCTCGGAGATGGAGAAGATGCTCAAGACACACAGTGGAGAATGTATTACTTGGTGTGAAAATACCAAATAAGATATCCATAGAGTGATGGTTATATATACAAAGCACGAGGAAAAAACCTCTTAGGTGAAGGAAAAGATCGGATGCTAAGAAGGCCGAGATGGTTAAGACTATATTCCTTAGCTGTGGGTAGACATGATGTGGTGAGCGATTGCATTTGCAATGGGAGTGATGAAGTCGCTACATGCCTAATCCTTGCAAGAAACATTGGGATGAAATGAAGTATATTGAGAGAGAGAGAGAGAGAGAGAGAGAGGTTCTCAAATTCTCTAGAAAATAGTACAGATCAAGCTTGGAGAGACAAATTCGGCTCTCTAGAGGAAGGACAGATCTATATTGAAAAGCTAGTGTGGCAATCGAGAGGATCCTTGCTATCTGCGTTTGGCATGCACGACCTTTGTCGAGAGGAAAGATCAGCAAAGATAAGTTAATCTACACCATAACCCTAACCTAGAACCACACACAACACCCACACCCGATCCTTGCAGCTAAAATCACTTAAATCGCACCAGACAAGATGTGCGATGGCAACACCAGGAGCAGCATTTGGGGTATGAGACATTTGAGGTTCAAAGGAAAAACACTAGAAACGAGTTCATAATTCACGATCATTTCAAATTATATAAACAAGAAATACCACATCTGCCATCATGAAGTGTGAGAAGCACAAATGTTTTAATTGAGGTAATAGACGAGAATCTTACATATCTTCTTGTTGACAGAAAACTCTCTTCTAGTCTTTTCAAAATACACCACAAGAGTACGAAGCAAATCCATATTGTGCTGATGGAAAGGCGAATTCCAGAAGAAAGAGAATCTTCACATACTTTAATTCAATAAAATTGTGAGAGGAAGTGACCTTAGAAGAGGCAATGGTCCTTAAGAGTTGCAGCACTCATGTCTAACCTTCTCTTGCAGAGCCCGAGTAGCATCACCACTCCTTTACAAAAGAGCTCGCACTACGATTGCATGCCATAAATGGAAGTCACCAAGCAAAAACCAAGTGCCAATATACCTTGTTGCAGACCGTGCCTTGCACTTCAAGTAGAGGATGGTTACTAGAAATGCTCTGCATTTATGATAAGAGGATGTATGGGGCAACGCTTACGTATTTTAAAAGGGCTATATGGTCTAGGAGGACCTAGGGTAAAGGGGCCATACTAAGGACGGTAAAGCCGGAGCCGGGCGCTTTTTTAATGAGCTGGAGAGCACTTTTTTCAGTGGACTGCAGATTGTTGGGGTCTCCTTAGCTCAAGCAGTTGCGCTATGCATGGCCTACCTGCAGAATAAGCGTCAGTCGGGTCACAAGAAGGGGGCATCCACAGAAGCCCATATGCAGGACGAGAATGACGTGAAAGAACCACCAGGAGTATTCCAAGAGGGTTGCAACAGAAGCCCAGCCAAATGGGTAGATCAAGACTTGCAAACAGCGAGGACACCTCGGAAACAACAGCTCGGTCCACTTCCTAAAGGTGGCTTGAGGACTGCAGAGAACATGCACTTCCATAAAAAAACTAGCTTGATGAAACCTGGAAGAGAGCCAACCAAGAGAGAAAAAAATAAAAACCCAAATCATAACAAGAAAAAAGGACGAGAGAACAACGAAAGCTTAGTTCAAGAACACAAACCATCTCCAGGCAGCATCGAAGCCGCTAGCTGTTGAGCGGTCAACCAACCCGGGGCAGTGATAGCCCTAGGCAGAGAGCAGCACTTCATGACATACTAGCTGGTGCACGGTGCAGAAGACCATGGATATAAACACAAAACACATTCCAACCAACGCAACCCCACACAGAAACATACATACCAGCACACATGAAGCCACCCACACACAGTCACACACACAATGCAGCACACCTACATGTGCACAGGCACATATACACACACAACCCTGCATGCATGCACACGCATGTGCGCACATACACGCATGCAACTAAAGCAAGCAGCAGAGCTGAGAAAAAGCAAAAAGAAAAAGGAAATCAAGAAAAACAAAAGATACAAAAAAAAGCCATCAAAACAGAGAGCAAAAAAAAGACGCAAATAAGTAAACCCCGAAGGATTATATGTCGACATTGTGACTGTACATCAGAGTGACATGAAACTTTTTGTGGTTTCCTTCATTCGGGATTTCGAGTGTGTTTGAAACATTTCGTTTCAGGGCAAGAAAAAAAAAGCGAAAGCCATTTCCTTATTTCACACAGACACATGCACCAATTATCTACCTATACATATATGTGTGTGTATATCTGTGTGTGTGTGTGTGTGTGTGTGTACACAGTGCACACCCACATCTGTATTCATATGCACACACATATAGGTGTGTGCATGCATGTACAAGTAAAGATACATACATATACATTTATTTATTTCTACACATGCGTGCACACACAAATATTCATAGATATGTATACAATTAGAGAGGCAAAGGAAGGCAGTGACAGAGAGACAAAATGCCTACTGTGTTGGAAGCTTGAGAAAACAAAAAGCAAAGAGAAAAAACAGTCAGCATCAGTATTTTTTACAGATGCTGGTGTAGCAACTCATGAGTTAATTGAGTTGAGGAGGTTCTTGGCCCTGCGTTAAACCCCAACACTTGAAATTATACTTCCCGGACGTGTTCGAGGTCCAAGGATGGTAATTGGATGGTGTACTGGCCAGATATTATTCGCCCTTGGAGATTGTTGCAGATATCCTCCTCAATGAATCCCTCACCTGATAGTTGCAAATTGATTATCTAGCTCCCTAGCTCGTCTTCCTTTCCAGGAGCTGAGAGGGGGTGTTAAGAGTCTTGCATCTCTCTAGATTCGTCTAGTCGTCTCACTACCTCCCAAGAATAGAAGATAGGGAGTGAGGGTGGTTTTGAGGTTGTACCCGGTTAGAGTGAGGTAGTTTTCTCATGTCGGGTTGTGTCTGCCATGTGTAGCCCGGGGTTTTGGCTCTCTCCACGGCTATGTAGCCTCCTGTAGGCAAGGAGTACTTTTTCCCTTACCATTGCAACTTTATCCCAAGGCCCTAAAGACTGATTCCCCCGTTCTATCATATTTTTTCCCCTTATTTTCATGTCCTGGGTGGGAGGTGTGGGTTGGGAAGCTTTGCTGGGCACCTACTTGAGAGAGGGTAGGGGAAGCTTGTGTGTGTGTGTTGTGCTCATCCTAGGGCACCCCTTTTCGGGTATCTGTCACAAGGACGTGGCAACTGCTTATTACTGTCACGAGGACGTGGCAATTGCTAACCTTAGTTGTTGGTTTCTTTCCGATGATTTTTAGTTAATTTTTGGGAGCCTCTTTTTGAAGTCACAAATGGCCGAACATTGCGTGGCCAATGTGAAACGGCCGAGAGTTTCACCCACAGTTGGGAAGGACAGGTCACCACGAGATGGTCCGGCCAATCGGCACTGGAATCCGAGCAGTAAAAGGGTGTCCAGGCTCAGTTCAAAGTCATTTAGGCCCCCCTCGCTACACTTATAAGTCGGTGAGTACTAGGAAATTAACTCAGAAGAGGCATAGTGGACACTTGGTAGCACCAAAGCCTCCAAAGAGTCGAACCAAGCCACCTCAATTGGGAATTTGCGCAAAATCCACATGATGGCTGCTTTTCTCTCACTGTGACTTACAATGTGTGTGTGTGTGTGTGTGTGTTTGTGTGTGTGTGAGTAGTTGGTGCAAGTGTTGAAGCTTTAATGGAAAGCTTACCTTCTCCCTTGCACTATGTAGCACGATGATTCTACACTCGCACACCTCTCTTCCCTTTTGAATACAGAAACGTGATGCCCCGCTCGAGGGCTTTTCATCTGTTGTACATTGTGTGGGTTCATGCGTGATTTTGCCGAGGCAAGAGTCTCTTGCACAGGTATTGGATTAGCTAGTTGCTAATCCCCCGTAGGTATACGTGAATCCGGAGAGATTTCACACGAGAAATCTTGCCAAATTTTTAAGTGCAAGTATCCCTACAAGTGCGAGAGCTCGAGGACTTGCTACGGATGCGACCGGCTCGCAAAACGGAGCCCAAAACAGGGAATTACAACTTCCTGTGCATTTTTGCAGGTTTAGGGTTTCGGTTAAACGGTCCCTAATACCCCTAGGAGATCCAGGGACGTAAGGGGACCGCTGTGCGGGTGGTCTAGCGCATTTTTAGGGCAGAAAACGGAGAATTCAGCATGCTGCAGATTCTCGCCAGGTTTTGCAAAGTGTCCGTATGCGTCGGGAAAGTCACCTATTGCATAGGAATACTGTCTATGAAGCATCCTAGTACAGTTATGCTGCTAAATCAGGCTTGAACATGTCATTTTCAGCCCGGATTATACGGGACAACTCCTAGGAAATCACAGGTTCTATTCCCTCTTTGAATACAATAAAGAAATACCGAAAGGGGCGCCAGTCTTTGGGGCCAACAGGTGTCGGCGTCTGCTTGGTAGCACTCTAGCTTCCAAGCCATGTGTGTTTGAAGTGTCAATTCCCGTTACAAGTTTTTATTTGCAAAGTTTCTCTGTGTCCTAAAGTCTAAAGTAAAGTTTCGGGTGAAAGCCAAAGTCTACCGCCCTACGGGCCAATTTCATGGTTCCGTCAACACGACAACATCACTTTTTCCTCAAGAAGTGAGTCCCGGTTGGTTTTTGGTGAAAACACAGAGTACAGGAACGTGGGATTACTGTCACGAGGACGTGGCAGTTATTAACCATGTCACAGAGATGTGGCAATTGCTAACCTTGGTTGTTGGTTTCTCTCCAATGGGGTTTATTTTATTTGTTTTGCGACCCTCTTTTTGAAGTAGCAAACACTCGGACATTGTATGGCCAATGTGAACGGTAGATTCACCCGCAGACGGGAAGTGGTCGGCACTGGAATTCGTATGGTAAGAGGATGTCTACGCTCAGAGCAAGATCATATAGGTCCCCTCGTCGCACTTAGCAAGTTGGTGGATACTAGGAAGTGAACTCAATTAAGGCGTAAAGTCAAGGTGGGACTACCAACAAAAAGTATCCGACAGTTGGGCCACATTGCACTTTTGGATGCGGTCCCAATGAGGATAGATGGTCAGAAGACCAGTGGGAGCCCAACGGAAGCATCTCCTAAAATTTAGGGAACTGCTATTTTGGGCCGTGAAATGTGTTCGCGTCATTACCTCCGGTATGACTAGGGGAACACTTTATAACTTTGCCGCGAAGTCAACTGACGCGTCGGTTGGGATATTTTTAAGCGGCGAACCCGAAACGGGAAAATGCTTGAAAATGCGCCAAGTGTCACATTTTGGTCAACTTTCCTCTTGCAAAAAAATGGGCGCTGATTTTTATGCTGGGAGAGGCCTCATTTCAGCTTTTGTCACAGGTTAAGAGCTATGGAGTGCTTTCTTTCCCTCTCATGTACAGTGTGGTGCTAGGAGTGATGCCTAGGCAAGAGCGTCCTTGACCAGAAACAGGGGTAGCTAACTGCTACTCCAAAGCAGACACTGGTGAGGGTCATAACCTCACCGTACAGGTGCAAAATCAGCACTGTGTATGTGCTGTAATTTCACTGTTTTTCAGTCATACGGACACCAGGATCATTGTGAATCGTTCCCCACTGGCAGAGGACAGTTAGGGGACTGTTTGGGGCTGAAAACAGGGCAAAAACCAGTAAATACAGCATGCTGAATTTACTGTTTTTGGACAGGAATCAGAGGGTATACGACAGTGCAAGCGAGTTCCAACAGGGGAATTGGTTTCGTGCAAGTTTTGGGGCTGTTATGCTGCCGAAATTTGGCCAAATCAAATGGTATCTAGGTGGATAAACGTGAAGGATTCCCAGGACCTTACCTTGTAATTTACCCTCCTAAAGAATAAAGAAATACCGAAAGGGGCGCCAATTTTGGGGCCTACAGGTTGTCGGCGTCTGCTCGGAGCATTCTAGCTTCCGAGCCGTGTGTGTATTTAAGTGTTAACTCCCGTCACAGGTTCTCTTTGCAAAGTGCTGTGTGTGTGTGTGTGTGTATAAAGTAAAGAATTTCGGGTGAAAGCCAACGCCTACCGCCCTACGGGCCGGTTCCATGGTTCCATTGCCGGGATATCAATCACTTTTTCCTCAAAGAGTGAGCCTGGATTGTTCACGGTAAAGACACACAGTGCAAGAACGCGGGGATTACACTATGGCCGACAAGGGGAAGGGAATTATGGAAGAGGGTTCCTCTCCAAAGGACAGGCAGGAGATTCCTATGGTTTTTGAGATTGGCGAGAGCTCACGGCCACGTCAGTCTGTACCTCCTGTCAACGTGAATGTCCCTCCAGTAGTACAGGGCTTTATGACAGGGTAACTTGAGGATGATGCGTTTAAGACTCAGTTAGTTGCCGCGGTGAATGTCTTTTCACAGCTAGTGCAAAATACGAGGTTTATGGAATTCTTGCAAGCGCCACCAGTGCAACAGCAAAATAGGCAACCTACGCCGCGTACGGAGCTTGTTGAAGCTCAAGCCCAGGTACTTCATGAGGCGCAAGAGGAAAGGGAACACTCGCATGTTGCGGAGTCAGGGGCTCCAAAGCAGGTTCCTCCCGTGCTTGAACAGGTGGCTAGAACGCCTATTCCACAGGTTATGCCAGTTCAGCCCGCCACCTTTCAGAACCAGCATGCTGCCTTGAATGGACAGGGAGCTGGATACCAGGCTATGCACTCAGTTTTTCCACCACCCACGGTACATCTTGGGTATTTCGAGGGTGGATCAGTGTTCCAAAGTATGGCTGGTTATGCGTCTGGAAGTCAGCCGTACATGCCAGGAACAGTGTTCGGGGGTATGCAAGGCATCATGCCAAACCCCATGTATGGTACTATCGGCATGCAGCAAGGTTTCCACTGCAACCAGGGCCAGTTTGGGGTGCCACAGGGTCATTTTGGCATGGCTGGTTTTTCTGGACAGCAGCCAGATATCGCACCTCTTACGCAAAATGTGAATGGCCAAGGCGTGCCGATCATGCCTAGTACAGTGCCCATGTTGCAGACCATTCCGTATGACAACTTGGGGGCACTAGAGAAGCCGAAGGCTTACAAAGAAGGTGGTGCAGCAGTAAAGTTCAGTACCTTCAGTGGTTTCGAGGACAAGACAAAGGCACTCACTTTCCTCCAGTAGTATGATACAGCTTATGCGGGAGGGAATTTTACAGAGGCCTCGAAGGTCAAGAAAGCGGCCACTTTCTTAAAGGACAATGCGCTTACATGGCGGACGACATTGTTAATGCAAGGACAGGCACCCGCCACTTGGGTTTACTTCAAGCAAATGTTTGCATCTGCTTGGCTATCAAATGAATTTGAAGCCGATGTCCTGACAGATTGGCACCAGCTTACGGCAGCTTCGTGCAAGAGCTTGCTGGAGTACAATAGGAGGTTTTGTAAAGCGTTACTCTCAGTGACCTCCTACAGATTTGTGCCACTGACAGAGCAGATAGAGAGGTATTGTTGTGGGCTGCCTAAAGGGCTTCGCGATTACTGTACAAAGAATAGAGTGGCTACCCTTACTCAGCTTATGGAAGTTGCGAACACTGGTCTTGCCTTGTTGAAAGGAGAGGACAGTGGATTTCCGAGCAGTGATAAAGGAGGGCAGCAAAAGAAAAATTCAGCGAAGAAGCCCTTTGTGAAAACGGCTCCTGATGCGTCAGAGGGGTCAGAACATGCCACCAAAGATAAGGATTCAGCTAGGACTTCTGGAGCGCAGGCAAAGAAACAGAAAAGGAAGCCTTTTGTGCGCAAGTCGCTCAAGGAAAAGAAGGTCCTAATGGCTGAAAACAAATGCTTTATATGCGAGCAGCCTGGTCATATTTCTATAAATTGTCCACAAAGGAAAAGGCCAGCTGACTCAGAGGATAAAGAAGACCAGAAAGGCAAGAAGCCTAAACCCATGGCAGGTTTAGTGCCAGACATGGTGGGTGACAGGCCCGGCACAGATGCAAGTGAGTTATGCAGGGCATGGGGTAAAGTTAGGGATCAGACGGCACTCATCTTCTTTGATCCAGGTGCCAAAGCCAACTTTATCTCACCAGAGTTAGCTATGAAGCTTGGCATCAGAGCTGAAGAGAGTTAGCTAACTTTATCTCACCAGAGTTAGCTATGAAGCTCGGCATCAAAGCTAAAGAGATGGGGTACACAGCAGAGGCAGGGTTGGCATGTCCTGGCCACTCAGAGTGTGTTACTCCCATCATTGGAAAACTGCGTCTGCATATTCAGTCGTATGTGGACACTGAAGAGTTTTACATCATGCCGCTGGAAGGTTGCGACGCCTTGTTGGGGATCCCGTGGATGTTCCGAGTGCATGGAGTCTTGGATGCCTACAACAAAAAGATCACTGTACAGCATAGGGGCAAAACTCACATCTTGGATGTAAAGCTTAAAGGAGAGTCAGTCCCTATTGTATCTGCTTCTGCTATCACTTCTGTAATAAAGAATCATCTTTCTGTGTACTTGATTTTTGCACGTGATGTCTCAGATAGTGATGAGTCAAATTTATCTATGTTAGATAAAGAAAGGTCAGCATTTTTGCAAAAGTTTAGTGACTGTTTTTCTGATTCATTACCGTCGCAATTGCCGCCAGAGAGACCTGAGGACCATCGGATAGATTTGGTGCCAGGGTGTAGCCCACCAAATAGACCTCCCTACAGGGCTAGTGCGGCGCAGCAGAAAGAGATTATGGGCCAGGTTGAGGAGTTATTAGAGAAGGGGCTGATTCAGCCTAGTTCTTCACCCTTTTGCTCCCCAGTGCTCCTAGTGCAGAAGAAGGATGGCTCATGGTGCATGTGTATTGATTACCGTGTGTTGAATAAGAATACCATCAAGAATAGGTTTCCTATTCCTCGCATTGATGATATTCTCGATCGTTTAGAGGGTGCTGCAATTTTCAGCAGGATAGACCTGAAGAGTGGGTACCATCAGATTCGTATAAGCCCAGAGGATGTGCACAAGACTGCGTTTAGAACGACATTTGGTCTTTATGAGTTTCTAGTGATGCCGTTCGGGCTAACAAATGCTCAAGCCACGTTCAACAGAATGATGGACCGGATTTTCCGCTCGCATCAACAGTTTGTTGGAACGTTCTTCGATGACATGATAGTGTATTCGAAGAATGAAGAGGAGCATAGGCGTCACTTGACCATTGTGTTCGAAGAGCTGCGCAGTCACAGGTTACTTGTCAATCCTAAGAAAAGTGAATTCTTCCTCGAAGAGATCCACTTTCTGGGCCACATAGTCTCAAAGGATGGTGTTAGAATGGATCCCGCAAAGGTCGAAGCTATCAAGACATGGCCAGACTTGAAGACTGTGCACGATGTCAGAAGCTTCTTGGGATTGTGTTCCTACTATAGAAGGTTTATCAGAAATTTTGCAGAGATAGCATCGCCTCTTCACGCATTGCAAAAGAAAGAGGTCACTTTCAGATGGACCCAAAAAGAGATTTCAGCTTTTAGTCTCTTAAAGGAAAAGTTGACTTCAGATCCAGTTATTGTTTTGCCAGATCTCAGGAAGTCATTTGTGGTCCAGTGTGACGCGTGTGGCAGTAGCATCGGAGCAGTGCTAATGCAAGATGGATGGGTAGTAGCCTATGAAAGCCGAATTTTGCAAGGGCCAAAGAGGACTATGCAAGTCTATGAGAAAGAGCTCTTGGCCGTGATTCATGCGCTTTCTAGCTGGAAGCACTACCTCTTAGGTGCTGATTTTGTTGTCCAATGCAAGTCTATGAGAAAGAGCTCTTGGCCGTGATTCATGCGCTTTCTAGCTGGAAGCACTACCTCTTAGGTGCTGATTTTGTTGTCCAAACAGATCATCAGACCTTGCGATACTTCTTGACACAGTCAAAGTTATCCGAAAAGCATATGCGATGGGCAAACATTCTTTCCATGTTCCACTTCCAGATTATGCATGTGGAAGGCAAGAAGAATGTTGTGGCTGATGTGTTATCAAGAAAGCCACAAATTTCAGCTGTGTCAATTCCTTATCATCATGAGTTAGATGACATGAAGGAACAGTATATTGTTGATGAAGATTTTGCAAGGATCTTTGAACAGTTACAAGAGGGGCAACATCATGAGCACTACCTCCTTAGGGATGGTTTTATGATGATGCATGGCAGACTTTGTGTCACTAGGCCATTGCGACATAAGGTCATGGAAGAGAGTTATGTCCCACCGTATGCAGGGCATCGTGGCATTGATGCAACAGTTTAAGCGGTAGAGACGTTCTTCTATTGGCCTACCTTGAGGAGAGATGTGGATGCCTTTGTGCGAGCATGCATAGTTTGCCAAAAGGTCAAGTTTGACAGGCAAAAGGCACCAGGGTTGTTACAACCACTGCCGATTCCGGATAAGCCATGGGAAAGCATTGCTATGGACTTTATCTTTGATCTTCCAAGAACGCCAACAGGGAATGATGGTATATGGACCATTATCTGCAGGTTCAGCAAGCAGGCCCATTTTATCCCTATCAGGACGAAGATAAAATCTGATCAGATGGCACGCTTGTTCATGTACAATGTGTTTTAAGTACCATGGTATGCCACAATCGATTATCAGTGATCGTGATCCTCGCATGACCAGTTTGTTCTGGAGAGGATTGTTTAAGAACATGGGTACTACGCTCAAGTTCTCGTCTTCGTTTCATCCACAAACTCATGGACAGTCAGAAGAGGCTAATTCTACTGTCTTAGATCTGCTGAAATGCTATGTGTCAGATAATAAGGGCAAGTGGGAACAGTATTAGCCTATGCTTGAGTATGCGTACAATAATACGGTGCATTCGTCTACTGGCAAAGCACCTTTTGAAATTGTTGAAGGCAGCAAAAAGGTTCCTCCCATTTTGCACACAAAGGACAGGTTCTTTGAGGCAGATCGATATGTTGAGAACATGGATGAAATGTATAAGAAGATTAAAGTTGCCTTGGAGAAGACTCGGGCAAAACAGAAAAAGGCTGCTGATCGTCACCGTCGTGAATTGCTACTATCACCTGGTGATTGGGTTCTCTTAAGGTTCGAAAAGGCAAGATTAAAGAAGATGAAGGGCAAGGAACGGCTGTTTCCTAAGCTCAGCATGCGTTACTATGGGCCTTTTCAAGTGCTTGACAAGATCAGCGATGTGGCTTACAGGCTGAAACTGCCTGATGCGTGGAAGATTCATAATGCGTTTCACGTGAGTCTTCTAAGACCCTTCGTGGGTGATGTGCCAGAAGATATGCCAGTTGAGGATCAGCCAGAAGTTGAGGAACTTGATGAGATCCTGGTACCTGAGCAAGTTTTGGCACATAAGGACAGAAAAGTTAAAGGACAAGTTGCAAGACGCTATTTGGTGAAGTTCAAGAAATATCCCCCTATGGATTCAAAGTGGATGGAAGAGCATGAACTGTCAGAGTCACCAAATGTATTGCAGTCTACCTTGAAGCCTTTGGGTTACAGCCTACTTATGCCCCAACCCAACGTGTGCAAAGGAGGGGTAATGATAGAGCTAGTACATCAAATGTACAAATGAAATAGAAGGAAATGGCAAAAGTATGAAGGACTCATTAAGTCATTTGTATCTATGTATGTTACGACCTTTCTTGCGGATACATGCGATGAAAAAAGAGTGTTAATAGCACAAGATCATCAGTGGTGTGTATTTATGGTATGCAATCGAGGACGTTTGCGATTTCAAGAGGGGGGTATGTCACGAGGACGTGGCAGTTATTAACCATGTCACAGAGATGTGGCAACTGCTAACCTTGGTTGTTGGTTTCTTTCCAATGGGGTTTATTTTATTTGTTTTGAGACCCTCTGAAACCGGCCCGTAGGGCGGTAGGCGTTGGCTTTCACCCGAAATTCTTTACTTTAAACACACACACAGAGCACTTTGCAAAGAGAACCTGCGACGGGAGTTAACACTTAATCACACACACGGCTCGGAAGCTAGAATGCTCCGAGCAGACGCCGACAACCTGTAGGCCCCAAAATTGGCGCCCCTTTCGGTATTTCTTTATTCTTTAGGA
Organism: Adiantum capillus-veneris; assembly: GCF_014529385.1. Classification (NCBI taxonomy): domain Eukaryota; kingdom Viridiplantae; phylum Streptophyta; class Polypodiopsida; order Polypodiales; family Pteridaceae; genus Adiantum; species Adiantum capillus-veneris. The sequence goes on from NC_140950.1 coordinate 29,684,790, forward strand.
GGGTAAATTACATGGTAAGGTCCTGGGAATCTTTCACGTGTATCCACCTAGATACCATTTGATTTGGCCAAATTTCGGCAGCATAACAGTCCCAAAACTTGCGCGGAACCAATTCCCCTGCTGGAACTCGCTTGCACTGTCGTATACCCTCTGATTCCTGTCCAAAAACAGCAAATTCAGCACGCTGTATTTACTGGTTTTTGCCTTGTTTTCAGCCCCAAACAGTCCCCTAACTGTCCTTTGCCAGTGGGGCACGATTCCCAATGATCCTGGCGTCCGTATGGCTGAAAAACAGTGAATTTACAGCGCATACACAGCGCTGATTTTGAACCTGTAAGGTGAGGTTATTACCCTCACCAGTGCCTGCTTTGGAGCAACAGTTAGCTACCCTTGCTCTTGCCTCAGCACAAAAGCATGAACCCACACAACTGTACATCAGTCAAATAAGTAGCCCTCTTGTGGGGCATGACATAACTGCACGTAGGGGAGAGAGAGAGCAGTGTGTAGTGTGCAGGGAATCACTCCTAGCACCACACTGTACATGAGAGAGAAAGGAAGCACTCCATAGCTCTTAACCTGTGACAGGTTGCAAATGAGGCCTCTCCCAGCATAAAAATCAGCGCCCATTTTTCTGCAAGAGGCAAGTGCATGAAAAGTGGACACTTGGCGCATTTACAAGCATTTTCCCGTTTCGGTTCGCCGCTTAAAAATATCCCAACCGACGCATCAGTTGACTTTGCGGCAGAGTTATAAAGTGTTCCCCTAGTCATACCGGAGGTAATGACGCGAACACATTTCATGGCCCAAAATAGCAGTTCCCTAAATTTTAGGAGATGCTTCCGTTGGGCTCCCACTGGTCTTCTGACCATCTATCCTCATTGGAGCCGCATCCAAAAGTGCAATGTGGCCCAACTGTCGGATACTTTTTGTTGGTAGCAGTTGCCACATCTCTGTGACATGGTTAATAACTGCCACGTCCTCGTGACATACCCCCCTCTTGAAATCGCAAACGTCCTCGATTGCATACCATAAATACACGCCACTGATGATCTTGTGCTATTAACACTCTTTTATCATCGCATGTATCCGCAAGAAAGGTCGTAACATACATAGATACAAATGACTTAATGAGTCCTTCATACTTTTGCCATTTCCTTCTATTTCATTTGTACATTTGATGTACTAGCTCTATCATTACCCCTCCTTTGCACACGTTGGGTTGGGGCATAAGTAGGCTGTAACCCAAAGGCTTCAAGGTAGAGCTGCAATACATTTGGTGACTCTGACAGTTCATGCTCTTCCATCCACTTTGCATCCATAGGCGGATAGTTCTTGAACTTCACCAAATAGCGTCTTGCAACTTGTCCTTTAACTTTTCTGTCCTTATGTGCCAAAACTTGCTCAGGTACCAGGATCTCATCAAGTTCCTCAACTTCTGGCTGATCCTCAATTGGCATCTCTTCTGGGACATCACCCACGAAGGGTCTTAGAAGACTCACGTGAAACGCATTATGAATCTTCCACGCATCAGGAAGTTTCAGCCTGTAAGCCACATCGCTGATCTTGTCAAGCACTTGAAAAGGCCCATAGTAACGCATGCTGAGCTTAGGAAACAGCCGTTCCTTGCCCTTCATCTTCTTTAACCTTGCCTTTTCGAACCTTAAGAGAACCCAATCACCAGGTGATAGTAGCAATTCACGACGGTGACGATCAGCAGCCTTTTTCTGTTTTGCCCGAGTCTTCTCCAAGGCAACTTTAATCTTCTTATACATCTCATCCATGTTCTCAACATATCGATCTGCCTCAAAGAACCTGTCCTTTGTGTGCAAAATGGGAGGAACCTTTTTGCCGCCTTCAACAATCTCAAAAGGTGCTTTGCCAGTAGACGAATGCACCGTATTATTGTACGCATACTCAAGCATAGGCAAATACTGTTCCCACTTGCCCTTATTATCTGACACATAGCATTTCAGCAGATCTAAGACAGTAGAATTAGCCTCTTCTGACTGTCCATCAGTTTGTGGATGAAACGAAGACGAGAACTTGAGCGTAGTACCCATGTTCTCAAACAATCCTCTCCAGAACAAACTGGTCATGCGAGGATCACGATCACTGATAATCGATTGTGGCATACCATGGTACTTAAAACACATTGTACATGAACAAGCGTGCCATCTGATCAGATTTTATCTTCGTCCTGATAGGGATAAAATGGGCCTGCTTGCTGAACCTGCAGATAATGGTCCATATACCATCATTCCCTGTTGGCGTTCTTGGAAGATCAAAGATAAAGTCCATAGCAATGCTTTCCCATGGCTTATCCGGAATCGGCAGTGGTTGTAACAACCCTGGTGCCTTTTGCCTGTCAAACTTGACCTTTTGGCAAACTATGCATGCTCGCACAAAGGCATCCACATCTCTCCTCAAGGTAGGCCAATAGAAGAATGTCTCTACCGCTTTAACTGTTGCATCAATGCCACGATGCCCTGCATACGGTGGGACATAACTCTCTTCCATGACCTTATGTCGCAATGGCCTAGTGACACAAAGTCTGCCATGCATCATCATAAAACCATCCCTAAGGAGGTAGTGCTCATGATGTTGCCCCTCTTGTAACTGTTCAAAGATCCTTGCAAAATCTTCATCAACAGTATACTGTGCCTTCATGTCATCTAACTCATGATGATAAGGAATTGACACAGCTGAAATTTGTGGCTTTCTTGATAACGCATCAGCCACAACATTCTTCTTGCCTTCCACATGCATAATCTGGAAGTGCAACATGGAAAGAATCAGAAAAACAGTCACTAAACTTTTGCAAAAATGCTGACCTTTCTTTATCTAACACAGATAAATTTGATTGATCCCTATCTGAGACATCACGTGCAAAAATCAAGAACACAGAAAGATGATTCTTTATTACAGAAGTGATAGCAGAAGCAGATACAATAGGGACTGACTCTCCTTTAAGCTTTACATCCAAGATGTGAGTTTTGCCCCTATGCTGTACAGTGATCTTTTTGTTGTAGGCATCCAAGACTCCATGCACTCCGAACATCCACGGGATCCCCAACAAGGCGTCACAACCTTCCAGCGGCATGATGTAAAACTCTTCAGTGTCCACATACGACTGAATATGCAGACGCAGTTTTCCAATGATGGGAGTAACACACTCTGAGTGGCCGGGACATGCCAACCCTGCCTCTGCTGTGTACCCCATCTCTTCAGCTTTGATGCCGAGCTTCATAGCTAACTCTGGTGAGATAAAGTTGGCTTTGGCACCTGGATCAAAGAAGATGAGTGCCGCCTGATCTCTAACTTTACCCCATGCCCTGCATAACTCACTTGCATCTGTGCTGGGCCTGTCACCCACCATGTCTGGCGCTAAACCTGCCGTGGGTTTTGGCTTCTTGCCTTTCTGGTCTTCTTTATCCTCTGAGTCAGCTGGCCTTTTCCTTTGTGGACAATTGATAGAAATATGACCAGGCTGCTCGCATATAAAGCATTTGTTCTCAGCCATTACGACCTTTTTTTCCTCGAGCGACTTGCGCACAAAAGGCTTCCTTTTCTATTTCTTTGCCTGCGCTCCAGAAGTCCCAGCTGAATCCTTGTCTTTGGTCGCCTGTTCTGACCCCTGTGACGCATCAGGAGCCGTTTTCACAAAGGGCTTCTTCGCTGAATTTTTCTTTTGCTGCCCTCCTTTATCATTGCTCGGAAATCCACTGTCCTCTCCTTTCAACAAGGCAAGACCAGTGTTCGCAACTTCCATAAGCTGAGTAAGGGTAGCCACTCTATTCTTTGTACAGTAATCGCGAAGCCCTTTAGGCAGCCCACAACAATACTTCTCTATCTGCTCTGTCAATGGCACAAATCTGTAGGAGGTCACTGAGAGTAACGCTTTAAAAAACCTCCTATTGTACTCCAGCAAGCTCTTGCACGAAGCTGCCGTAAGCTGGTGCCAATCTGTCAGGACATCGGCTTCAAATTCATTTGATAGCCAAGCAGATGCAAACATTTGCTTGAAGTAAACCCAAGTGGCGGGTGCCTGTCCTTGCATTAACAATGTCGTCCGCCATGTAAGCGCATTGTCCTTTAAGAAAGTGCCAGCTTTCCTAACCTTCGAGGCCTCTGTAAAATTCCCTCCCGCATAAGCTGTATCAAATTGCTGGAGGAAAGTGAGTGCCTTTGTCTTGTCCTGGAAACCACTGAAGGTACTGAACTTTACTGCTGCACCACCTTCTTTATAAGCCTTCGGCTTCTCTACTGCCCCCAAGTTATCATACGGAATGGTCTGCAACATGGGCACTGTACTAGGCATGATCGGCACGCCTTGGCCATTCACATTTTGCGTCAGAGGTGCGATATCTGGCTGCTGTCCAGAAAAACCAGCCATGCCAAAATGACCCTGTGGCACCCCAAACTGGCCCTGGTTGCCGTGGAAACCTTGCTGCATGCCGATAGTACCATACATGGGGTTTGGCATGATGCCTTGCATACCCCCGAACACTGTTCCTGGCATGTACGGCTGACTTCTAGACGCATAACCAGCCATACTTTGGAACACTGATCCACCCCCGAAATACCCAAGATGTACCGTGGGTGGTGGAAAAACTGAGTGCATAGCCTGGTATCCAGCTCCCTGTCCATTCAAGACAGCATGCTGGCTCTGAAAGGTGGCGGGCTGAACTGGCATAACCTGTGGAACAGGCGTTCTGGCCACCTGTTCAAGCACGGGAGGAACCTGCTTTCGAGCCCCCGACTCCGCAACATGCGAGTGTTCCCTTTCCTCCTGCGCCTCATGAAGTACCTGGGCTTGAGTTTCAACAAGCTCCGTACGCGGCGTAGGTTGCCTATTTTGCTGTTGCACTGGTGGCGCTTGCAAGAATTCCATAAACCTCGGATTCTGCGCCAGTTGCGAATAGACATTCACTGCGGCAACTAACTGAGTCTTAAACGCATCATCCTCAAGTTGCCCTGTCATAAAGCCCTGTACTACTGGAGGGACATTCATGTTGACAGGAGGTACAGACTGACGTGGCCGTGAGCTCTCGCCAATCTCAAAAACCATAGGAATCTCCTGGCTGTCCTTTGGAGAGGAACCCTCTTCCATAATTCCCTTCCCCTTGTCGGCCATAGTGTAATCCCCGCGTTCTTGCACTGTGTGTCTTTACCCTGAACAATCCAGGCTCACTTTTTGAGGAAAAAGTGATTGATGTCCCGGCAACGGAACCATGAAACTGGCCCGTAGGGCGGTAGGCGTTGGCTTTCACCCGAAATTCTTTACTTTAAACACACACACAGAGCACTTTGCAAAGAGAACCTACGACCGGAGTTAACACTTAATCACACACACGGCTCGGAAGCTAGAATGCTCCGAGCAGACGCCGACAACCTGTAGGCCCCAAAATTGGCGCCCCTTTCGGTATTTCTTTATTCTTTAGGAGGGTAAATTACAAGGTAAGGTCCTGGGAATCTTTCACGTGTATCCACCTAGATACCATTTGATTTGGCCAAATTTCGGCAACATAACAACCCCAAAACTTGCGCGAAACCAATTCCCCTGTTGGAACACGCTTGCATTGTCGTATACCCTCTGATTCCTGTCCAAAAACAGTAAATTCAGCACGCTGTATTTACTGGTTTTTGCCCTGTTTTCAGCCCCAAACAGTCCCCTAACTGTCCTTTGCCAGTGGGGCACGATTCCCAATGATCCTCGCGTCCGTATGGCTGAAAAACAGTGAATTTACAGCGCATACACAGCGCTGATTTTGCACCTGTAAGGTGAGGTTATGACCCTCACCAGTGCCTGCTTTGGAGCAGCAGTTAGCTACCCCTGTTCCTGCTCAAGGAGGCTCTTGCCTCAGCACAAAAGCATGAACCCACACAACTGTACATCAGTCAAATGAGTAGCCCTCTTGTGGGGCATCACAGAATTGCACGTAGGGGGGAGAGAGAGCAGTGTGTAGTGTGCAAGGCATCACTCCTAGCACCACACTGTACATGAGAGAGAAAGGAAGCACTCCATAGCTCTTAACCTGTGACAGGTTGCAAATGAGGCCTCTCCGAGCATAAAAATCAGCGCCCATTTTTCTGCAAGAGGCAAGTGCATGAAAAGTTGACACTTGGCGCATTTACAAGCATTTTCCCGTTTCGGGTTCGCCGCTTAAAAATATCCCAACCGACGCGTCAGTTGACTTCGCAGCACAGTTATAAAGTGTTCCCCTAGTCATACCGGAGGTAATGACGCGAACACATTTCATGGCCCAAAATAGCAGTTCCCTAAATTTTAGGAGATGCTTCCGTTGGGCTCCCACTAGTCTTCTGACCATCGATCCTCATTGGAGCCGCATCCAAAAGTGCAATGTGGCCCAACTGTCGGATACTTTTTGTTCGTAGTCCCACCTTGACTTTACGCCTTAATTGAGTTCACTTCCTAGTATCCACCAACTTGCTAAGTGCGACGGGGGGACCTATATGATCTTGCTCTAAGCCTAGACATCCTCGTACCACACGAATTCCAATGCCGACCACTTCCCGTCTGCGGGTGAATCTACCGTTCACATTGGCCATACAATGTCCGACCGTTTGCTACTTCAAGAAGAGGGTCTTAAACAAATAAAATAAACCCCATTGGAAAGAAACCAACAACCAAGGTTAGCAGTTGCCACATCTCTGTGACATGGTTAATAATTGCCACGTCCTCGTGACACCCTCTTTTTGAAGTAGCAAACGGTCGGACATTGTATGGCCAATGTGAACGGTAGATTCACCCGCAGACGGGAAGTGGTCGGCACTGGAATTCGTATGGTAAGAGGATGTCTAGGCTCAGAGCAAGATCATATAGGTCCCCTCGTCGCACTTAGCAAGTTGGTGGATACTAGGAAGTGAACTCAATTAAGGCGTAAAGTCAAGGTGGGACTACCAACAAAAAGTATCCGACAGTTGGGCCACATTGCACTTTTGGATGCGGTCCCAATGAGGATAGATGGTCAGAAGACCAGTGGGAGCCCAACGGAAGTATATCCTAAAATTTAGGGAACTGCTATTTTGGGCCGTGAAATGTGTTCGCGTCATTACCTCCGGTATGACTAGGGGAACACTTTATAACTTTGCCGCGAAGTCAACTGACGCGTCGGTTGGGATATTTTTAAGCGACGAACCCGAAACGGGAAAATGCTTGAAAATGCGTGAAGTGTCACATTTTGGTGAACTTTCCTCTTGCAGAAAAATGGGCGCTGATTTTTATGCTGGGAGAGGCCTCATTTCAGCTTTTGTCACAGGTTAAGAGCTATGGAGTGCTTTCTTTCCCTCTCATGTACAGTGTGGTGCCAGGAGTGATGCCCTGCACACTACACACTGCTCTCTCTCCCCTACGTGCAGTTATGTGATGCCCCACAAGAGGGCTACTCATTTGACTGATGTACAGATGTGTGGGTTCATGCTTTTGTGCTGAGGCAAGAGCCTCCTTGAGCAAGAACAGGGGTAGCTAACTGCTACTCCAAAGTAGGCACTGGTGAGGGTCATAACCTCACCGTACAGGTGCAAAATCAGCGCTGTGTATGCGCTGTAAATTCACTGTTTTTCAGCCATACGGACGCCAGGATCATTGGGAATCGTGCCCCATTGGCAGAGGACAGTTAGGGGACAGTTTGGGGCTGAAAACAGGGCAAAAACCACTAAATATAGCGTGCTGAATTTACTGTTTTTGGACAGGAATCAGAGGGTATACGACAATGCAAGCGAGTTCCAGCAGGGGAATTGGTTTCGCGCAAGTTTTGGGGCTGTTATGCTGCCGAAATTTGGCCAAATCAAATGGTATCTAGGTGGATACACGTGAAGGATTCCCAAGACCTTACCTTGTAATTTACCCTCCTAAAGAATAAAGAAATACCGAAAGGGGCGCCAATTTTGGGGCCTACAGGTTGTCGGCGTCTGCTCGGAGCATTCTAGCTTCCGAGCCGTGTGTGTATTTAAGTGTTAACTCGCGTCGCAGGTTCTCTTTGCAAAGTGCTGTGTGTGTGTGTATAAAGTAAAGAATTTCAGGTGAAAGCCAACGCCTACCTCCCTACGGGCCGGTTTCAATTACACTATGGCCAACAAAGGGAAAGGCATCATGGAAGAGGGTTCCTCTTCATAGGACAGGCAGGCAATTCCTACAGTTTTTGAGGTTGGCGAGAGTTCACGGCCACATCTGTCTGTACCTCTTGTTGATGTGAATGCTCCACCAGAGCAAGGCTTTATGACTGGGCAACTTGAAGATGATGCGTTCAAGACTCTGTTGGTTGCCGCTGTGAATGTGTTTGCTCGACTGGTGTAGAACCCAAGGTTTATGGAGTTTTTGCAAGCGCCACGAGTGCCACAGCAGACAAGGCAACTCACACAGCCAGTAGAGCCCGATGAGGCTCAAGCCCAGGTACTTCATGCATCCCAGCAAGATAGGGAGCACTCGCCTGTTGCGGAGTCGGGGGCTCCAAGACCGGTTCCTTTCATCCATGAACTGGTGGTTTAGACGTATATTGCACAGGTTTTGCCAGTTCAGCCCGCCAATCCACATCTTGCATTAAATGGACAGGGAACCACTTTCCAGGCAATGCATCAGGTTTTTCCACCACCCACGGTACATCCTCGGTATTTCGGGGGTGGCTCTTGAAGCATCACAGGGGTCAGGAAAGCTCAACCAAGACAAGGACTCAACTCGGACTTCTGGAGCACAGATAAAGTAACAGAAAAGGAAGCCTTTTGTGCGTAAGTCGCTCGAGGAAAAGAAGGTCTTGATGGCTGAGAATAAATGCTTTATATGTGAGCAGCCTAGTCACTTTGCTACAGATTGTCCACAAAGGAAAAGACCAGCTGACTTAGATGATAAAGAGAACAAGAAAGGAAAGAAGCCCATACCCACGGTAGGTTTAGTTCCAAACATGGTGGGTGGCATGCCAAGCACGGATGCCAGCGAGTTATGCAGAGCATGGGGTAAAGTTAGAGATCAGACAGCACTTATTTTTTTTGATCCAGGTGCCAAAGCGAACTTAATCTCCCCAGAGTTAGCTATGAAGCCGGGCATCACAGCTGAAGAGATGGGGTACACGGCACAGGGAGGGTTGGCATGTCCTGGCCACTCAGAGTGTGTTACTCCCATCATTGAAAAGTTGCATCTACATATTCAGTCGTATGTGGACACAGAAGAGTTCTATATCATGCCATTGGAAGGGTGCGATGCGCTGTTGGGAATTCCGTGGATGTTTCGAACACATGGCGTGTTGGCAACAGATATGTGGGCGCCCACAAAAAAGTGGGCGGTCAGCCCGGAGTGGACGGCCAGACAGTGATGCAGTCTAAATGCATATGCAAAGGGTGGCCAGACCGAAGGCACACTAGTCGTACATGTATGCCCTAGACCTGTGAAGCAGCAGAGTGCTGTAAGTCTTAACACCCCCTCTTAGCACCGGATGTTGCGAACAAACCGCGTGAAGCCGAAGATGTGAGGCAAACGATGAAGATGTGTGTTGTGGTGTCCATTGAAGGATACTCCATGAGTAGAGCAACAATCTGGGGTGTCACGACCGCCAAGAAATCTCCATGGTAAAGTGCCGTCACGAGTAGTGTAGCTAACTATTGTACTCTGCCGATACAAAGTGAAGATATTGCGTGAAGGTCCCAAACTGAGTTTGAAAACAACTCCTTGTTGTTAAAGACGTGCCAATAGACTTGCAAGTGTCCTACCCAATAGGATCTGTGGTGTCTGTAGTCAAACCATATGGAGAAAATGGGGAAGCCCAGGAACCGTCATCAATATGGACGGAATCCTGTCCAATGCATGAACCTCTAACCAGTGTGGCTAGGTGGCTAAGCTGTGTAAAACTCCAAAAAGGTCAGATGTAGCAATCTGCAACTTAAACGTCCTTCGAGTCAAGGAAAGCTAGACTAAACAGTATGCATTGTAAAAGCTACCGTAAGCTGCAACATTCACCGATAGACCGCACAACCACCACCGGATGGTGTCTTGTCAATAGGTAGGGTAATCCAAGATGAGGGGAAAGCCAAACTCACCAGTCTGCACTGTGAAGGGCCTCTGAGAAGAGGTATGGTCAGACCAAGCTGTCTGCACCGTGATCATCATGTATGAGTAGGGAAGCGATACTAAGCAATCTGCGCTATAAAGATCCTCTCAGAAGAGGAAAGGTCAAACCAATCTCTCTACGCCGTCTTGCCTATATCTCTTGCCTCCAATCCTCCGGTGCTAACCAAAACAAAAATCCGTGCAAACAACGCCACCAAACCGCATCTCGGTGTGGCTCGCAATGTAAATGAGCTGGGAGTGGCCTACTGCCCAGGTTGGGAGATAAGTCTAATGTAAGGTTACCGAGGGTGAGTGTAAGCAACTCTAAAGGTAGCATCCAACCAATCAAGAGTGTAGAAGAGCAATTGCACTACCATCCAAGCCAAGCTCCGGGTGACTCCAGATGTAGTCGCGTAATGATGCCTGATCTCACGCATCTCGCGGGTAAACTCTCCAAGAAAGTCCAAAGCACTAAAGTCCCACTCCAGTCCGTAGATCCAAGCAATGAACCTGTCCAGGAAGCGATTTAAGATCCTCTCCCTAAGTCCATGTAGATGCTCCTATGTAAGCAAGTGATCTGACGCGTCGAGGTCAAATAGTAAGAGTTCGTCCACCCAAGATAGTGGTGTCTTCTATGGGAATGTCGGAATCCCATATGCCATGAGCATGGCCATATCTCGTGTGAACTCTGATGATGAGTGCATAGGTGTGTACAAAGCAAACCACAAGTCACCACCCCCTCCGGAGTGCCGAATGATGGCTGGAATGAATGGATCTCCCAAGGATCGCGCGCCCGTAGATGATCAGCCGTTGTCGAAATACCGTGTACTGCAGCAGTCACGGAGAGACCGCACGGACCACCATCGGATGGTGTCCTGGCAAGAGGTAACTTCATCCTCTGTGAAAAACACAAGCGAAGAGTCTGGTGTCCACCCAAAAACACAACTGTGAGGTAATGAAAGCGCTGCTTTCCAGAGATTTTCAGCGTGCTCGTACGCTCCCGGCGAGGTCCGGAGCGGTGCAGAGAGTGTAGGGAGGATGGTGAATCCCTGGCACAACCTCCGGTGGACTGAAGAACAGAGAAAACAGCAAGGGTAGGTGGCTGAAATCTGAAGAAATGGAGAGGATACGGGCCGGCAAGGTACCGGATGCCAAGCCGGTGGGGCAAAGATCTGTGGGTGCTGCGCCCCCTTGGCTGAAAACGCTGATGCTCCCAGCCTAAAAACACTGATGTTGATAAACGCTGATGGTAGGGGGTAATTCCGGCGATGAAAAGCCCTCCTGTTGCTAGCGCTAGGTGTGGGCAGGACAGATCTGCAGTTCTCCAGCAAAAACGCAAGGTGAGGGTTGAGGTCTTCGCAACGGATGACCTCGTACTGACGTCGCCCCCTCTTGGTGTAAAAATGCTGGCTGATTCTTGCAGAAAACGTTGATGTGATCGCTTGGAAAGAGTACCTGATGCGGAGATGGGCCAGGAACACGGCAGAGCCGGAAGCTACTGATACCATGTGAGTGCGCACGTGTGCGGAAGTGTGAGAGAGAGAGACAGTAGACCACAAACGCAAGATATGGTGAGGAGGGGGCGATCAGTCCCCCCATGACTACCATGAGCAGAAGACCCAATACACAATAACCAGATGATGGAAGTGGGTACCCCCATGGCCCCTTAAATAGGTGCCCAAGGGGAGGTAGGGCAAATGCCTTGAAAATACCCCCACGACCCAACAAGAAAATGATATATAGAAATATATGTGGGCGCCTTGACAAAAGTGGGTGGCCAGCCCGGTGTGGGCGGCCGGACAATGATGCAATCGAAATGCATATGCAAAGTGTGGCCAACCCGAAGGCACACTAGCCGTACATGTATGCCCTAGACCTGTGAAGCAACAGAGTGGTGTAAGTCTAACAGTAGGTCACTTATTGACTTTCACACATTTATTAGCAGTTAGGTCCATTTTTACCAAGTCGCGGGGTCTAGTTGGAGGTAGGGCATACTTTAGTTTTCTCTATAAATACAGATCCTCCCCTTGTACTTTTGGCCAGTTTTGCAGAGCTTGCAAGCGTTTGGGTCCAGTGGACTATCTCTCTGGCCCTTATGCTAATCTGACATTTCTCTCTCTAGCATTTTTCACTCACTAGCGTTTTCACTCTCTACAATGTTTCGCCAACGACCTCTCTCTCTAGCGCTTACTGGCATGGACGGTGAGGTGGGTGTCTGGTCCGCAAAAGAAGCCTCCTCCCAAGCGAGATGATGTACTCAAAAAGGATAGAGGGGCTCCATCATCCCTAGATGAAGGCTACTGCCACTCACCAGGATCCCAATCCAGTTAAACAAGGGGCTTTCCCCGCCACATCCACAGTCTCCAAATTGGTGCCTCCTCAATAGTAAAAACAGGGTCAACACATGATCTCCTCTGGCAAGAGCCTACCACTCTAACATGCTGCCAATGGGCAATCAATTGTTGCATGGAATTCCGCATTCCATGCTAACTATGCTAACTTGGCAGCCTGTACAGATTTCTGTGATTTACGCTAAGGAGCTTTTAGCGCTAGTTTTTGAGGTGAGATGCTTTTGAGTTTGATGCTTTTCATGTAGCTGCTTTTGAAAGGCCAAAGGCCTTTAAATATGTGCCATGGGCTCATTCTCTGGCACGCTTTAGTGTGAAGGTGCAGAGCTTTGAGTACCAGCATTGTACTGAGTTCAAGCAATACAAAGAAACATTGAAAGGGGCACCAAGGTTTGGGGCCAGTGCTCTCTCGAGGTGGAACTCCGCCACTCCCAGCCTCGTGCGTCGTCTATCTCTTTCAGTTCAATTGTTATTTGAAGTGCTTAAAGTTGTTCAGTCTATTATTCTCCATTGGCACGGGGTGCCCATCCCTGTGATAGTGGTTTCAGCGCTTCAGGCGTGTGCTTTTCTGAAAGCATACCGGTCCTACTGACGAGGAGACAGAGCAAGATTGCGCTGCTAAGATTTGCAAGAAATATCATGAAAGAATCTTTGTGCCCCGCCTCCAACTTTTTTGCAACTCCCACCCTTACTTCATTGCGCATCGGGCGCGCTCCCGTCTTCATCGCTCCGTCTTATAGAACATAAGCCATGAGGAATTCAAGATCACTTGCACGGGAAGGATCAAATTTTTTTCAAGCCGCTGTTTTTCTCAGAGGCAGTGCCATGCAATGGTGGAAGTCTATAGTTACCAAGCCGCACAATTCAAGCTTTTCTTGTCTCAACCAAGGGGCCTAAACCCTAAGAGAAGAAGCAAAAGCAACTGAAGAAGCTTTACCAACTTGCACACTCTTGCCGAGTGGCCTATTTTCTAAAGAAGAGTTCCCACCAACTTATGGGACCCCGTCCGATGGGGCCCAAGTGACCTAAAGAGATTAAATAAAGCAGGACCAGCACACACATGCTCCAACTCACTTGCGTAGCAGATGATGGCGTGGCAGCTATACAAATGCCCGTGATTTGCGTTGGCAATGCCACATGGCAGCCTCTACAAAATTCCACGTTTCACGCTCAGTGTGCTGACGTGGCAACCTGTACAAAGTTTCGTGATTTCCGCTGGGTAACTTTTAGCACTAGCTTTTGAGGCCAGATGCTTTTAAGTTTGATGCTTTTCATGTAACTGCTTTTCAGAGGCCAAGGGCCTTTAAATATGTGCCACCGGCTCATTCTCTGGCACGCTTCAGTGTGAGGGTGCAGAACTTGGAGTACCGACATTGTACTGAGTTCAAGCAATATAAAGAAATACCGAAAGGGGCGCCAAGGTTTGGGACCAGTGCTCTCTTGGGGTGGAGCTCCGTCACTCCCCGTCTCGTGTGTCGTCTATCTCTTTCAGTTAGTTGTCATTTGAAGTGCTTAAAGTTGTTCAGTCTATTCTTTTCCGTTGGCACGTAGTGCCCGTCCCAGTGACACGGCGATGGGCTGAAAACTGGCAAACGAAGATGGCTGAATGCTGAAAACGCTAAGGACTGAATGCTGAATCTGATGGTCGACTTGCTGATCTGCTGCGGTGCTAGGGGTGATGCTGAAGATGAAGAACGCTGGATAGGCAAGGCTGCAAACGCTAATGATGCAAGGCTGAAAACGCTGGTGATTCCAATAGCTCTGTCTGCTCTTTTGTAGGACCGCTATGCTTTTAGAAAAGCACACGCCTGATGCTCTGATACCACTGTCACAAGACGGGCACCATGTGCCAATAGAAAAGAACAGACTGAACACACTTTTAGCACTACAATAACAACTGAACTGAGAGAGAGAAACGACACGCGACACGGAGAGGCAGAATTTCACCCCAAAGAGTATTGGCCCCAAACCTTGGGGCCCCTTTCGGTATTTCTTTATATTGCATCAACACTGTACAAGCCGGTACTCCAGACTCTGCACCTTCTCCAGGAAGCATGCCTGAGAATGAGTTCTAACCTCGTATTTAAAGGCCCTAGGCCGCAAAAGCAGTTTACAGTAAAAAGCCTTCAAACTCAAAAGCATATGGTCCAAAAGCAAAGCCAAAAAGCTGCTAGCGTAAATCACGGAAATATGTACAATCTTGCCACGTCAGCATTGCCAACGTAAAAAGCGGAAATCCGTACAGTTCTGCCACATCAACAATCAGTGGAATTTTCGGAAATCCATACAATCTGCCACGTCAGCAGTCTGGTGGAAATGTGCTACTTTCTTCTTCTTTTGCTTTTGATTCTTCTAGGGTTTAGACCCCTCGGCCGGCATCTGCAAGTTGGCTCCATTCTACAGGGCTTTGACACGTCATCAGTTTGTTACAGACGTACTCGTCCCAAAGACTAGCGCCCCTTTCAGTATTTCTTTATTATTACGCTTTGCAAAGTACAACTTCCCAGGGTCCTCTTCTCCGAGACTTTGCGCCCAAATCCTCTCTAAGAAGTGGCCCTCTGGCACTTATAAACTTACAAGAAATGCCCACAAGCAGAGCCCCAAAAGCATCAATTCTAAAAGCACTTGATCCCAAAAGCACCTGCTCATGTAGAAAGCTGCCCAAAACAACTAGCGTGGCAAAGTTGTACGTAGATCCCCCAAATTGCGCTAACTACTGACGTGGTTGCCGCATGGACTTTCCACAAAAAGCGTTGATATGCTGACGTGGCAAGCTGTACAGGTTTTTGCCAATTGCGCTGAGTGCTTTTTGGGGGCAGATTTTAGACCAGATGCTTATTGGGATTGACTGCTTTTTGAGTTTAATTGCCTATGGGGCTCTGCTTTTGGGGCATCCCTTGTAAGAATAAATAGACCCTTGGGGCACAACATCTTGACGCAAATGTCTAAGAGCAGAGGTCCCTCGGGAGCAGAGGTCCCTCGACAGGGGCAAGCCAGATTTTGGGGCCAATACCGTTGGGCAAGGCACAGAACTATGCCGAGCCGTGTCGACTCAAATTTTAAAGTTGTGAAGTATTCTCTCGTGTGTCCAGATTGCATCATTTCCATTTTGAGTTCGAGGAAGATCCATAAAATCCATGGCAAGACTTTCCCAAAGTACTTTGGAGATTGGTAGGGGTTGTCACAAACTGGTGACGTGGCATGCTCGGACACACAAGTAGCAGGGTACAATCCCATAAAATGCGACAACAGTCACACGTGGCAGCTCTACGACACGCCCGGATTTTCCGCCACAAATCCCGCTAACTTGCTGATGTGGCAAAGCGTACAGATTTTCACTTTTTGCGCTGCTAAAACTCCTACGATGGCTGATTTGAGAAGCTTTTAGACTTACTGCTTTATTTTTAAAGGCTTTTGAGTGGAGAAGCTTTTGGGGCTCTACTTTTGGGCATCCCTTGTAACTTATAAATAAGTGGGCAGGGCCCTCACTTCTCAGAGCATCTGGACGCAAAGTCTAAGAGTGAGAACCCTCCCACTCTTGTACTTTGAACACAGATTAATACAAAAAGAAATACCGAAAGGGGCGCCAGTCTTTGGGGCCAATATCTCTAGGCACGGAACTCCGCCGAGCCGTGTCGAATCAAGTGTGAATTGCGAATTGTTTTGCTGTGAATCTCTGCTCTGTCGCGGTAAAATCTTGACTTGAAGTGTCCAAGTTTGTTACAGTGGTATCAGAGCGCAGCCGATTTCATCCTTTTCTCGCGACACTTATGGATTCCAACAAAGAACAATCGACTTCCTCTGCATCTAGGGATGCGGGAAGAGATCACAAAGAAGATTCTCACGAAGAGTACGGCCCACCTCGGCCTACTCAGGCAAAGATTGAAGAGATGGTACGTCGACAATTGGTTGACGACGCGACACAGATGATGATCAACATTGCAAAGGATCCGAAATTTGCAAATTTTTTGACTCAGACATCCTTCGAAGAAGTGCACACCCAGTGGCAAAAGGCCACAGAACCACCAATCAAACCGACACTCAAGAAACCTCCTGCTCGGAGGATGTTTACAGAATAAGAATTGGAAGAGGTGATTGATGGGCGGATTAGTCAACTTTTTGACGGAACAACACAACCAAAAAGCACGACAAAAAGCAGAAGAAAGGAACTGACTTTCCGGGTTATTTGGGTCGTCAATCTACTTTTGCCTCAGCAAGAAAGCAAAAGAAGAGAGTGCGATTTGGAGCTTCTTCTTCTTCTGGCAGTCCTTCTAGCTCTTCTGACTCGAGGAAAGAAGACAGGAAAGGGAAATAGCGAAGAAAAAAAGCAAAGCTTCGGAAAGGGCAAGAAAAAGTCAAAGAAGCCTAAGTTTCACCCAGTTTCTAAAAGTTCTACGGAGGACTCATCCTCAGATAATTCGCACTCCGAAGATCACAGATTCTACGCAAAGAAGAAGCATTTCTATAAAGCCAACCAGTATGACTTCCTCGAAGATAAAAGCAAGAAAATTAGAGAATTTAAAGAAGGTGGACAGTAAATTAAGTTTGACACTTTTTCGGGATTTAGAAATGCTTCGAGGGCTTTGGCCTTCATACAGCAATTTGATATAAATTTCTCTGGAGGGCATTACTCAGAGCACTTTAAGATTGAGAGGGCTACCTCTTCTTCAAGGGAAATGCTCGAACATGGTGGTCCACTCTTCTACTGAACAAGGAAGCGCCAATTAAAAGGCTGAAATTGAAAAGGCTTTTTATTTCTTCTTGGCTGACTCAGTAGTACGAACAAGAAATACGAACTGCTTGGAATCATCTTCAAATGACCAAGAGAGATTCTTTGGACGCATATTGCGAGAAATTTTGAAGCTCTTTTCTACCAGCCTCTTCGTTTAAAAAGATCTCGTTTAAGGAACAGATTGAGTTCTTTTGCTACGGACTTCCTACAGAGATCCAAGATCCGAGCCCCCAAGAAAAGAAAGATAAGGATTCATGACCCCGGCTCACTCTTCGGGAGAGGGCCAACTACATCAAAGAGGGGAAGTGTTTTGGATGCGGGGAACATGGGCACATCTCCGCGAAGTGCCCTAGAAGGCACAGCAAGAACAGAATGAAGACAGACCAAAGAGCTCGAAAGCAGCTGAGGAACATGGAAAAAGGCAAGATGAAAGCAAGACTGGTTCCAGATTGCATGGGTATTGACCCAAGCACGATTGATGAAAGTACAGAACTTTGTTGAGCCTTCGGCAAAGTGAACGATCAAGAAGCCCTGGTTTTCTTTGATTAAAGAGCGAAGCCCAACTTCATTTCACCTGAATTGGTGGCGCGACTCGAGATTACACCCGATTGGATGGGACCACAAGCAGAGGCAGTTCTAGCGGCACACGGTTGGGACGTGGCCATTACACCTGTCATTGGCAAACTTCGGTTGCATTGTCAGGGGTATTTGGGGCACGAGGACTTCTACATAATGCCCTTGGAAGGTTGTGATGTCCTCCAGGGAGTCCCTTGGTACCATAAGAACAATGCCGTGGTCGATTATCGGGCGAAGAAAGCGACATTGACTATTGAAAAGGGCCGAAACATTGTACTTGATGTGAAACTGGAGGGCGAGTCTATCCCTTTTGTATCGGCTTCGGCCGTTTCGAAATTGATGATATCCAGTTTGTTTACTCGATCTTTTAGAAAGAGTTGAATGATAAGCATAGGACAAATATCATATATGTCTGGATAAAAAACACCAAGATTTTCTCCACACTCATGCCAATTGCTTTTCTGAAGGCCTGCCAAGCGAGTTGCCACCAGCTTGTCCTTAGGATCATACCATTCATCTGATACCTGGAACCACACCACCAAACCGGCCACCTTATCGTGTGAGCCGAGCCCAGATGAAGAGATTATGAACCAAGTGAAAGACCTCTTGAAAAAGGGTTTTATCCAACCAAGTACTTCACCTTACTGCTCTCCGGTGTTATTGGTTTTGAAGAAAGACGGATCTTGGAGAATGTGCATTGATTATAGAGCTCTCAACAAAATCACCATCAAGAACAGGTTTCCGATTCCGAAGATCGATGGTATTCATGACCGACTACAGGGATTCTCTTGTTTCAGCAGGATCGATTTCAAAAGCGGATATCATCAGATCCGAATCGCGTCGGGAGATGTCTACAAGACAGCTTTTCGGACGACCTTTGGTTTATTCGAATTTTTGGTGATGCCTTTTGGCCTTACCAATGCTCTAGCGACCTTTAACCGAATGATGGAGAGGATTTTCAGAGAGTACAGATCTTTTGTCGGCACTTTCTTTGATGACATTATTGTCTTCTTCAAGGATGAGGCAGAATATAGAGAACATCTGCTACAATTTCAGGCATTGCCGGATCACAAGTTGGTCATCAATGCAAAGAAGAGTGAATTTTTCTTACCAAAGAGACTTTTTGGGGCACATCGTCTCCGCAACAGAAGTGCAGATAGACCCGGCCAAGATTGAGACTATTCGTGATTGGCCCGATTTGAAGAATGTCCATGAAGTTAGAAGCTTCTTAGGCTTATGTTTTTACTACCGGCGGTTCATTAGAAAGTTTGCAAAGGTTGCTTCCTCTTTACATATCTTGACACAGAAAGGAGTCCCTTTCTCATGGGGACCCACAGAGATGACTGCCTTTCAGACTTTGAAAGAGACATTGACTACAGGACCAGTTTTGACTTTGCCGGATTTGCAGAAGTCATTCGAAGTATGTTGTGATGATTGTGGTCGTAGCCTGGGTGCGGTCTTAATGCAAGAAGGCCATGTCATTGCCTATGAGAGCCGATTGTTTTCAAGGCCAGAATTGACAGCACAGATATATGAGAAGAGCTTTTGGCGGTTATCCATGCTCTTACTCAGTGGCGACATTAACTACTCGGAGCTGATTTTACGGTCTTCAAAGATCGCTACTTGTCACAGAAGCAGCTATCATAAAAGTAGATGCGGTGGGTGAACATCTTGTCACAGTTTCACTTCCAGATTGTCCATGTGCAGGGACAGAAGAACTTGGTGGCAGATGCTTTGTCCCGAAAGCCGTTGGTCTTGGCTATTTCCATGATACATCATAGAAGCTTCCACGATATAGTCGATCAGTACGCCACAAATCCAGAATTTGCAGATGCATTCAAATTTCGGTCGAATACAGAATGGGGAGGTAGTAGCAGGATATTCCGTTCGGGATGGCTACTTGATAAAACGATGTTGTGCGTTACACAGCCGTTGAGGAAAAAGGTTCTAACCAAATCTCACTGTCCACCATTTACGGATCACCACGGAATTGATACCACCTTGAGAGGTGTGGAGAGATACTTCTTTTGGCCGAAACTCAAGAAGGACGTGGACGATTTTGTACGCAGATGCTTGGTATGCCAGAAGGTTAAGTTTGACAGGCATAAAGCACACGGATTGTTACAGCCTTTACCCATTCCCACCCGCCCCTGGGAAAGTATTGCTATGGATTTCATTATTGATCTTCCGAAGACACAGAGTGGGCACGATGGTATCTACACTGTTATTAACAGATTTAGCAAGCAAGCTCATTTCATTCGAGTGAAGAAAACAGTCAAGCCAGATCACTTAGCAAGACTATTCATTGCCCAGATATTCAGATTACATGGCATACTTGAGACAATTGTCTCTGACAGAGATCCCCGATTCATGAGTTTGTTTAGGAAGGCTATTTGGGAGAACATTGGCACACGGTTGCAATTCTCATCATCTTTCCACCCGCAGACAGATGGGTAATCTGAGATTGCAAATTCAGTCGTACTGGATTTATTGAAGTCTTACATCTCGGATTAGAAGACTCAATGGGAAAGGTTTTACCTTTGGTGGAGATTGCCTACAATAACACAATTCACTCTTCGACGGGGAAGGCACCATTTGAGATTATTGAAGGTGTTTCAAAGGTTCCCCCCTTCTTAAGCACGAAAGATAAGATTTTTGAAGGCGACCAGTACACGAGGGACTTGGACACTACTTTTGCCAAGGTGCGGGAGTCTTTAAAGAAATCTCAGGAAAGACACAAAAAGGCAGCAGATCGACACTGTCACCTGGATGAGCAACCGAAAGATAAGATTTTTGAAGGCGACCAGTACACGAGGGACTTGGACACTACTTTTGCCAAGGTGCGGGAGTCTTTAAAGAAATCTCAGGAAAGACACAAAAAGGCAGCAGATCGACACTGTCACCTGGATGAGAAAAGCGAGGAGATACTCGTTCCAGAACAGATACTGGCACATAAAGATAGAAAGATAAAAGGTAAAGTGATAAGGCGGTTCTTGGTTAAATTCAAGAACTATCCCACATTGGATGCGATGTGGATGGAGGAGGAGGACCTGACAGATACTCCACAAATTGTGAACCTTTACCTTGAAGCATTCGGTTTAGCATAGTCTACTCTAATAGAACCCCGATTTCAGCATTGGCGAATCTAGTGCAGCGGGTATGCATAAGAGGGGAGTCACTCCACTCCTTTGTCGACAGATTGCCCCGATACTTTGATTTGATATAGAGTTATTGATGTCCCTTTGGGTTTCATGATACTGCTGAGCTGACAGAATTCTGTTGAATGACTTTATGAATTGCAATTCCCGATAATGAAAATGATACTGATTGATTTGTACTTGACTTGTTTGAGTGCAGGAATTGATAGACCAAATGACTGCAACAGTTCGGTCTCATAAATCTCTATAGACATGATTGCAATATGAATTAGTTAATTGCAAGGTCCTGATTGGATCTAGATGCAATTACTAAATACATTGCCGATTAATCATGGTCGGAGATTTGGAATGATTTTTTAATGTGATTTGTCATGTGATGTCGAGTGATGTGACTGTCGATTGGTACATGTGCTAGATGTGTTGTTCCTAGTGCGTCGGTACTAGCAATCAGTGTCTGCTAAGACAGTTTATGCCCTCTGTCTGTTTTGCAAGCGTAATCGAGGGCGATTACAATGCTTTCAAGAGGGGGGTATGTCACAAACTGGTGACGTGGCATGCCTGGATACAGAGGCAGCAGGGTACAATCCCGTAAAATGCGGCGGCAATCACACGTGGCAACTGTACGGCATGCCCCGATTTTCCGCCGCAAATCCTGTTGACTTGCTGACGTGGCAAAACGTACGGATATTCGCTTTTTGCGCTGTTGAAAATCCTACGCTGGCTGATTTGAGAAGCTTTTGGACTTACTGCTTTATTTTTAGAAGCTTTTGGGGCTCTGCTTTTGGGCATCCCTTGTAACTTATAAATAAGTGGGCAGGGTCCTCACTTCTCAGAGCATCTGGACGCAGAGTCTAAGAGTGAGAACCCTTCCACTCTTGTACTTTGAACACAGATTAATACAAAAAGAAATACCGAAAGGGGCGCCAGTCTTTGGGGCCAATATCTCTAGGCACGGAACTCCGCCAGGCCGTGTCGAATCAAGTGTGAAATGTGAATTGTTTTGAAGTCAATCTCTGTTGTGTCGCGGTAGAATCTTGACTTGGAGTGTCCAAGTTTGTTACAGGGGTTGAAGTATGCCAAGAGTTTTACAGCGATCATACTAATCCTTCTAGCATGCTCACAATCTCTAAACAAAATTATCTATGTCAGCTCGTAGCGTTGGCCATTAAAAATAACTTTCTAATGCTTGTGTTATGGACATTATACCTCTATGTCCTACATAAAGAGAAGCATGTACCTCATTCATTACTTTTGTTCTAGGTGGACGTGCCACACAAAGAGCCTAATGAAAATAAAGATATTTTTATAGAATAAGGAAGAATTTCATTACACATTTGTCGATGTTGCCATATTTCAGCAAAGTCAAAATATTTAGGATACATATCAGGGAGAGATTCTAATTCTTGATGATATATGTTGGTTATAGCGTTTACCTAAGAAAGAGCATCCGCAACTATGTTTTTACTTCCAAAAGTGTGTAAGATTAGGAAGTGAAACATAGAGAGAAAAATGACCATCACATCTCTTCTTCAAACAACTTACATTGTGAGAGAAAATACATAAGGCTTCAAAATCTACCCTGATTATAGAAGTCTGCTCCACGAAGATAATGCTTCAAAACAAAGAAAGCATGTAGAGGTCTTTCTCATAGATTGAAGCATCAAGCTCCACATCACGAAGTCATCTGCTTTCATAAGCTATTACAAGAAAGACTTAAATGTAGGGCATGGCTCACGAGGGGGAACTTGTCCAACGTCGCAGCATTCACGATCGAGTACTCGACTAGGGTCGGACATATGTGCCACTCAATAAGCCCATCTTGATATCACTGATGATCCTTTGGAAGCTTCATATTGTTGCTTTAGTTGCTAATGATTCGAATAAGAAGTAGTTTGCTTAGTACTGTAACATTTCCAAGAATATTTATGCTGAGACTTTTGCTGCTCGCACAAAGATACTTTGTGCCTATAGTTGTCTCTGAGAAACCATGCTTTGGGTGAGAAAATTTGAGTTCCGAAGGCTTGTGTGTGAGTGGTTCTTCCTGGTCGACCATTGAAGCGTCGGAAGAAGATGGCAGAGAAACTGCATGTGTAGTCCGAGAAGCAGTTGGATGACTCCGAGAAGTGTTTTGCGTCTACATCTCATCCAAGCAAGTGTGAAGTGATGCGAGGCTCGTGGAAAGTGTGGCCATCTGCTCCTTAATAAGAGTAAGGGCATCGTCAGATTGACCACCTCCGTCCTGAGAATTCGGCATGGTTATGCCTCAAAGGGAACTCTTGAACACGTGCAGGAGCAGCTGCTGGGACGGGTACTCTGGGAGCGGAAAACTATGTTCAGAACGGGTTCCGACTTTGGGGTCGGGTAATAATCTGGAATAATTATGATCTTTGCTCTAGAGAATCTAGAATCACGAACACTTCATGTGTAGGAAAAATTCATCCGCAAACTTTCATCGAGGAATCCCGAGCTGGTTCGCGTCGGTCATGTGTGCGAAATGTCTTGCGCAAAGAAGGTGCACACGGAGCAGAGCAAGGGTGGGAGAGTAGAGAGAGTGTAGCGCTGGCTGCAAACGTTCTCTAGAAGCATCGTTTGCTACTAGTTTAGGATTTGGTTATTTTATTTTATTTTTGGTAAAAGGGTGTGTTCACATAGGCCTTTAATTATTGGACCAGGGCAGCCAACTTAAATAAAGAGCATGGCCGGGTATTTTTAAATAAAAACCTTGCGTTGATTTAAGTGACATTTTAGGCGGCAACCCCGAAACGGGAAAATGCTTGTACATGCGCTAAGTGGCACATTCTGGTGCACTTTCCTCGTGCAACAAGAAGTGGCGCTGATTTTTAAGCTAGGAGAGGCTCATTTTCAGATTTTCTCACAGGTTAGGAGCTATGGAGTGCTTGCTTTCCCTCCTATGTACAGTGCGGTGCCAGGAGTGATGCCCTGCACGCTACGCACTGCCCTCTCTCTCCTCTATGGCAGTATGTTATGCCCCACTAGTGGGTTTTTCAATTGACCAATGTACAATTGTGTGGGTTCATGCGCGATTGCCGAGGCAAGAGCCTCTTGCACAGATACTGGATTAGCTAGCGGCTAATCCCTCGCAAGTACAGGTGTATTCGGAGAGGTTTCACGCCAGATATCTCGTCCGATTATAAGGGCAAGTAGCCCTACAGGTGCATCGAGGACTTGCTACGGATGCGACCGGCACGCAAAACGGAGCCCGAAACAGTAAATTACAGCCTGCTGTGTATTTTTGTAGGTTTAGGAATTTGGCCCTAAACAGACCCTAATACCCCCACGAAGTTCAGGGACACGAGGGGACCGCTGTACAGGCGATCTGGCGCATTTTCGGGGCTGAAAACAGAGAATTCAGTGTGCTGCAGAGTCTCGCCAGGTTTTGCAAAGTGCCCGTATGCGTCGGGAAAGTCATTCCATGCGTGGGAACACTGACTGTGAAGCGTCCTAGTACAGTTATGTTGCCGAAATCGGGCTGGAACAGTTGAAATTCAGTCGAGCTTGTGCGGGGCTGAATTCCCTCTTTTAAACAATAAAGAAATACCGAAAGGGGCGCCTAAGTTAGGGGCCAATCCGGTGTCGGTCTACTCATACAGGTGCAATCTAGCAGCCTGTATCCCTCTCCCCTTTGTTGTGTCTTGAAAGTACAGGTAGAATAGCGTTTATTCCCTCTTTTAAACAATAAAGAAATACCGAAAGGGGCGCCTATGTTAGGGGCCAATCACAGCGTTTATTCCCTCTTTTAAACAATAAAGAAATACCGAAAGGGGCGCCTAAGTTAGGGGCCAATCTGGTGTCGGTCTACTCATACAGGTGCAATCTAGCAGCCTGTATCCTTCTCCCCTTTGTTGTGTCTTGAAAGTACAGGTAGAATAGTGGGTGAAAGCTAAATCAAGGTTTGAAGTAAAGTCTACCGCCCTTTTTGAAGTTAACAGCCGGTTTCATGGTTCCATCGACGGGATTAAATCACTTTTTCCCATAGAAGTGAGCCTTGGTCAGTTTGGGCTTGAAGACACAGGGAATTCCAATTATGGCTGACAGACCAGATGATGTGACTGAAGAGGTTTCCTCTTCACACGGTCAACAGACACATGAAGTGGGTGAGTCTTCAAGACCACCGCAGACGGATGATGATATATTCAGGACCCAGTTGGCTACTGCTGTGGCTATGTTCACACAAGTAATGCAGAATCCGAGGTTTTTAGCCTTTCTGCAACCTCCTCTTTCGTCTCAGCAAGTTGGGTCACTGGATCATATTCAAAAGCCTGTTAAGGCTCGAGCACATGTGATTCATACTACACAGTCAATGGAAACACCTCTACACTTGACGGAGAACATGCAGTCTCCACAACCTGTGCCTAAGGTGCAAGAACAGGTGGCTGAGATGCCAATCTTTCAAGCTGTACCAGTTCAACCAGCCACTTTTCAGCAGCCTATAGATGGTTCTAATGGGCAGGGAAGCAACCTACATGCTATGCAACAGGTCTTCCCACCACCTTCAGTACACACTGGCTATTTTGGAGGTGGATCAGTATTCCAAAGCATGGCTGGTCATGCACCTGGAAATCAGTTTTACACGCCAGGAACAGTGTTCGGGGGTGCTCAAACGATGATGCCTAACCCCATGTACGGTGTCACGGGCATGCTACCAGGGTTTCAAAGCACTTAGGGCCAATTTGGGATGCCACAGGCAAATTTTGGTATGGCTGGAATAACAAATCAGCAGCCAAATATTGCATTTCCAGGTCAACTTAATTGCGATCAGGGAACACAAATGAACCCTAACAGTGTTCCCATGTTTCAGTCACTTCTTATGACAATTTGACGCCGCTTGAGAGGCCAACTCCGTACAAAGAAGGTGGCAAAGGTGTGACATTCACGACCTTTACACGGTTTGATGACAGGAAGAAGGCTCTCTCATTCCTCCAGCAGTTTGACAAGGCCTATGCAGGGGAAAACTTTACAGAGGCTTCGAAGGTCCGCAAGGCAGCCACTTTCTTGACAGGGAATGCGGGACAATGGTGGACAACTTTATTGCTTCAAGGGCAAGCTCCGTCCACATGGATTTACTTCAAGCAGATTTTTGCAGCAGCATGGTTATCTGATGACTTTGAAGCAGATGTCATGACAGAATGGCACCAGCTTAATCTGCTACTTGCAAAAATCTGGATGACTACAATCGAAAGTTTTGGAAAGCTCTACTTCCAGTAACCTCCTATAGGTTTGTGCCATTGACAGAACAGATTGAAAAATACTGTTGTGGCCTACCCAAAGGATTGAGAAAATACTGCACGAAGACCATAGTCACTACTTTGACGCAGCTCATCGAGGTAGCCAACACTGGCAATGGTTTGCTCAAGGGAGAAGATTGTGAATTCAATACTGGCGTCAAGGAAGGATCAGCCAAGAAAAATTCAGCGAAGAAGTATGTTCCCAAGGAGGCTCCGAAAGGGACTCAGGAGCCAGCCAACGCAGGGAAAGACAAAGCTACGGCTGAATCAGAAAAGGGACCAACGAAGAAATGGAAAAGACGTTTTCCTCGCAAGTCGGAAGAGCAAAAGAAGGTCTTTAGGTCAGAGAACAAATGCTTTATCTGTGAGCAGCCTGGCCACATTGTTTACAACTGTCCTACAAAGAAAAGGCCAGCTGATGCTGAAGACAAGGAGGACAGGAAAAGAAAGAAGCCCATGGTTGGTCTAGTGCCAGATATGGTGGGCCACCAGCCAAATTCAGATGCAAGTGAGCTTTGCAGAGCATGGGAAGAGGTCACGGATCAAAAAGTGCTTATCTTCTTTGATCCAGGTGCCAAAGCCAACTTCATTTCCCCAGAATTGGCTTCAAAGTTGGGAATCAGACCTGAAGAGATGGGGTATACAGCAGAGGCAGGTTTGGCATGTCCTGGCCATACAGAGGCTATGACACCCATCATAGGAAAGTTGCGCCTACATATCCAGTCCTATGTAGATGCTGAAGAATTTTACATCATGCCACTAGACGGATGTGATGTGTTGTTAGGTATTCCTTGGTTATTTTGTGTACAGGGAATCATGGATGCCTACAACAAAAAGATCACTGTACAGAGCAGGGGAAAGACTCACATCCTGGATGCAAAGCTTTAAGGCGAGTCTATTCCCACTGTATCAGCTTCTGCTATTACTTCTGTAATGAAAAAGCATCTTTCTGCGTACTTGGTTTTTGCACGGGTGAAGTGTCAGATTGTGATGAATCAAATTTATCTGTGGTAGATAAAGAAAGGTCAATGTTTTTACAACAGTATAGTGACTGTTTTTCCGATTCATTACCGTCTTAATTACCGCCAGAGAGACCCGAGGACCATGCAATAGATTTGGTGCCAAGCAGTAGCCCACCAAATAAGCCTCCGTACAGGGTTAGTGCGGCTCAGCAGAAAGAGATAATAGGCCAAGTACAGGAGCTATTAGAAAAGGGGCTGATTCAGCCCAGTTCATCTCCATTTTGTTCTCCAGTGTTGTTGGTGCAAGAAAAGGATGGCTCATGGCGTATGTGCATCGACTACCGTGCACTGAACCGTCGTGAAGTGGTATTTTCACTTGGTGATTGGGTGCTTCTACGCTTTGAAAAGGCAAGGTTAAAGAAGATGAAGGGCAAGGAAAGACTGTTTCCAAAGCTCAGCATGCGTTACTATGGGCCTTTTCACGTGTGCGACATAATTAGTCATGTTACATATAGGCTGAAATTGCCTGACAATTGAAGATTCACAATGCGTTTCATGTGAGTCTTCTCAAACCCTATGTGGGTGATGTGCCAGAGGATATGCCAGCTGAAGATCAGCCGAAAGTCGAGGAGCTTGACAAGATCTTGGTCCCCGAACAGATTTTGGCACACAAAGAAAGGAAAGTGAAAGGCAAGGTTGCTAGGCGTTACTTGGTAAAGTTCAAAAACTATCCACCAATGGATGCTAAGTGGATGGAAGAAGGTGAACTTGCAGAGTCACCAATTGTGTTATCACTTTACCTAGAAGCCTTTGATTTGCAACCTACCTTGACCCCTTGAGTTTCAAAGCTACATGGATTGTCAGTGTGACAATGGCTTCTGAAACAAATGATGTACATGGTATTTAAAGTGAGCTCAAATGAAATACCTGTTACATGAATGTTAGAGCTGTACAGATTGTCAGTTTGGCAATTGCTCTTATGGAATGTCCAAAAGTTTGGTTAGTGCTATAGAAGTGAGTATTTCTTGTCAGTTTGTCAAGGATACAGTAATTGCTTCTATTGAAGGGTACATGTGTAACTACATTCTTGAACTATCGGTTTGGTATGCTCGAAAGTGTTACTGGGCTCAACGTGTACTATAAGACAGTGGCAAAATGTGTGGCTACCATTTTGTCATTGGAAAGTTAGTGACTCAAAGCAATGGCAGAGTGCGAAGCTACCACTATGTCATTGGGACAAGGTTCACACGTAGGCAATACATGTGTCGACGAGGTGTTAAATACCCCAAGGTTGACAATGAGCATGTATGTGTCGTACATGTGTCGACAGGTGTTGAATACATCAGTGTTGACTGTGAGCATGTAAACATAGATGCAAACGAGGACGTTTGAGATTTCATGAGGGGGGTATGTCACCAGCATGTGACTACTATCTATCCTTTTTGTTGATTTCTTTCTTATTATTTATTTACTTTCACTTTTTGGAAACACCCCTCGAGAAATCTAACTGCCCTGCATTGCACAGGTAGTGTGGAACTGTCCAGAGGGAGTCCAGGCCTGAGGGCAAGAGAGCACTAAGGTTGGACAAGGACTATGGTTAGCCAAAGTGGGGTCATTGACTAACCAAAGTGGAATCCTTTGCTACAGAGGCTACATTTCAGTTCTGGGTGTGGCTGCAGTGTACAAAGGGGGTCGGATGACCTAGAAAGATACAATGGCAGCATCTCCTAAAATTTAGGGAACTGCTATTTTGGGACTTGAAAATGTGTTTACGTCATTACCTCCGGAATGACAAGGGGAACATTTTCTTACTCTGCCGTGAAGTCAACTGGGCAACCGGTTGGGAGATTTTTAGGCGGCAACCCCGAAACGGGAAAATGCTTGTAAATGCGCCAAGTGGCACATTCTGGTGCACTTTTCTCATGCAACAAGAAGTGGCACAGATTTTTCAGCTGGGAGAGGCTCATTTTCAGATTTTGTCACAGGTTAAGAGCTATGGAGTGTTTGCTTTCCCTCCTATGTACAATGCGGTGCCAGGAGTGATGCCTTGCACGCTACGCACTGCCCTCTCTCTCCTCTATGGCAGTATGTTATGCCCCACTAGTGGGTTTTTCAATTGACCAATGTACAATTGTGTGGGTTCATGCACGATTGCCGAGGCAAGAGCCTCTTGCACAAGTACTGGATTAGCTAGCGACTAATCCCCCGTAGGTACAGGTGAATTCGGAGAGGTTTCACGCCAATTATCTTGTCCGATTCAAAGGGCAAGTAGCCCTACAGGTGCGGGAGCTCGAGGACTTGCTACGGATGCGACCGGCACGCAAAACGGAGCCCGAAACAGTAAATTACAGCCTGCTGTGTATTTTTTCAGGTTTAGGAATTTGGCCCTAAACGGACCCTAATACCCCCAGGAAGTTCAGGGACACGAGGGGACCGCAGTACAAGCGATCTGGCGCATTTTCGGGGCTGAAAACAGAGAATTCAGCATGCTGCAGAGTCTCACCAGGTTTTGCGAAGTGCCCGTATGTGTCGGGAAAGTCATTCCATGCGTGGGAATACTGACTGTGAAGGGTCCTAGTACAGTTATGCTGCCGAAATCGGGCCGGAACAGTTGAAATTCAGCCGAGCTTGTGCGGGGCTGAATTCCCTCTTTTAAACAATAAAGAAATACCGAAAGGGGCGCCTAAGTTAGGGGCCAATTCGGTGTCGGTCTACTCATACAGGTGCAATCTAGCAGCCTGTATCCCTCTCCCCTTTGTTGTGTCTTGAAAGTACAGATAGAATAGCGTTTATTCCCTCTTTTAAACAATAAAGAAATACCGAGAGGGGCGCCTAAGTTAGGGGCCAATCACAGCGTTTATTCCCTCTTTTAAACAATAAAGAAATACCGATAGGGACGCCTAAGTTAGGGGCCAATCTGGTGTCGGTCTACTCATACAGGTGCAATCTAGCAGCCTGTATCCTTCTCCCCTTTGTTGTGTCTTGAAAGTACAGGTAGAATAGACGACTAATAATGGGTGAAAGCTAAATCAAGGTTTGAAGTAAAGTCTACCGCCCTTTTTGAAGTTAACAGGCCGGTTTCACTGCCCACTTATTAAGAGGGCGGCCGGCATATTTTAAAACTGGTCTGAACCTGCCCAAAAACTCAATAAAACCTTATAAGTTTAAAACAATGCTTTTCACAACACTTCCCAGGCGTCCCTAGATGCAACCACATGCACAAATGCACTGCAGACACAGATTCCTCGCGGGAAAGCGTTTGGTCTTTCCGAAAAACTCGTTCAAATTTTTCGCTTTTTAAAAAAGCTTCTCAAAACCCATCTTTATTCTTGTGCTTGCGTCTTTACGCGTATTCCTCTTTTCCAGTTCGGATTTCCTCTCGACTATGGATATCCCCTTTCCGATGCACCCGTCCCCCACCTTGTGACACATCAGGAATACCCATCACTTAGTCCTTTCCTATCGAACTTACGGTACAATCTCCTTCACGATGCTCTATGTCACCCATCCTATGACGCATCAAAGATGTCCGTTCCTGGATGGTCGGATACTTCTTCCCGATGCTCCCTGTCACCCATCCGATGTGACGCATCAGAAGTACCCGTTCCTGGTGGCCTTACAAATATTCCCGTTCACAGTGCTCCCGTCATTACTTTGAATGACGCACTAGGAATACTCTGTACTCGGATGTTTCCAGTGAAAAAAACCCTCTCACTTACGAATTCCAATAATTCATTTAGAATTATTTTTCCTTGGTGTTCCAAGCGAGAAAACCCTCTCACTTATAAATCCAATAATTCATTTAGAATTATTTTTCTATCAGATAAAGCCAATTTAGCAACCTGTCACAAACGGGAGAGCATAGCAATATAAAATATGCTCGGATTAATAAAATTTATCACTTAATATTGAAGCCAAAGGATATAGAGAGAAATAAATAGAGAGAGAGAGAGAGTGAGAAGATCGACACAGTACTGGGGACCAGAAGATGGGTTGGTCCCCCCCCCCCCTTAAAGAGAATCTTATATTAGGGAGAATCTTTTTACAAGCACAAGAGCCAGAGAAAACCCCTCCGTTCTAATTCTCTAACTCGATGGTCGTTCCTTCCCGTAAGGGAAATCCGAGAGACGAGCTCTCAATCCTTTTTCCGTCTGTACTCGGAGTCAAGACTCCACAGACAATTTACGAATTCCGTTCCCGGAATTCCCAAGGAACAGAATTCCCAAGCCTAGGCCGAAGCCTTCTCGCTTCTCCTTCGCGATGAAGTACCTACAAACACACACACAAACACGCAACAACAATTCATATGGCGAATCCACAATAGATACCAATCGCTCTTGTGCGGGAAAAGCGACTTCTGTGCTTCGTAGTCTCGCGATCTCTTACGTTATCTGGCGGCAGAGTCTTCTCTTGCTGACATTGGTAACTTCTCTTTCAGTGAGGGCATGTGGTGCTCTTATAGCTCCTTGGCCATTGCACGAATAGCTGCTCACGTAGAGATCGCGGCCGGTCTTCTTCTGTTTTTTTTTTGTGGGAGAGAGAATTCGCTGGCTGGTTTTGTTGCTTTATTTTTTAAGTGGCTGCCCACTTATTAAGTGGGCGGCCGACATATTTTAAAATTGGTTTGAACCTGCCCAAAAACTCAATAAAACCTTATAAGTTAAAAACAATGCCTTTCACAACACTTCCCAGGCGTCCCTGGATGCAACCACATGCACGAATGCAATGCAAACATAGATTCCTCGCAGGAAAGCGTCTGCTCTTCTCGGAAAACTCGTTAAAATATTCCGCTTTTTAAGAAAAGCTTCTCAGAAGCCATCTTTATTCTTGTGCTTGCGTCTTTACGCGTATTCCTCTTTCCAATTCGGGTTTCTTGCAAGACCAACGAGATATTCCCTTTCCGACGCTCCCATCACCCCATTACGTGACGCATCAGGAATAATCGTTTCCCAGTCTCTCTCACCGAACTAACGGTAAAACCCCTTCACGATGCTTAATGTCACCCATCATATGATGCATCACAGTTTTGCGGTCTTGATGGATTTTAATAATTCCAATAGATCTACAGTTCCTAAACTTACGGTTCAAGTGCACATCTTTAAATATCCTGATTTCAATTAAAAAGAATTACTCAAGAAAATAAGAAAATAAGAAAATAGTCCATTTAGCAACATCCCTCTCACTTATAAACAGTTGTCCTCAACTGTAGAGGTCCAACTGAACTGCTCTGATACCACTGTCACAAACGGGAGCGCATAGCAATATAAAATATACTCGGATAAATAAAATTTATCACTTAATATTGAAGCCAAAGGATATAGAGAGAAATAGATAGAGAGAGAGAGAGAGAGTGAGAAGATTGACACAGTACTGGGGACCAAAAGATGGGTTGGTCCCCCCCCTTAAAGAGAATCTTTTATTAGGGAGAATCTTTTTACAAGCACAAGAACCATAGAAAACCCCTACGTTCTAATTCTCTGACTCGATGGTCGTTCCTTTCCGTAAGGGAAATCCGAGAGACTAGTTCTCAATCCTTTTTCCGTATGTACTCGGAGTCGAGACTCCGCAGATAATTTCCGAATTCCGTTCCCGGAATTCCCAAGCGTAGGCCGAAGCCTTCTCACTTCTCCTTCGCAATGAAGTACCTGCAAACACACACACAAACACACGACAACAATTCGTATGGCAAATCCACAATAGATACCTGTCGCTCTTGCGTGGGAAAAGCGACTTCCGTGCTTCGTAGTCTCGCGATCTCTTGCGTTGTCTGGCGACAGAGTCCTCTCTTGCTGATGTTGGTAACTCCTCTTTCAATGAGTGCATGTGGTGCTTTTATAGCTCCTTGGCCACGGCACGAATAGCTGCTCGCGTAGAGATCGCGGTCGGGTTTTTTTTTTTTTCTGTTCTACCCGAAATAGGGAGAGAGAATTCGCTGGCTGGTTTTGTTGCTTTATTTTCTAAGTGGTTGCCCACTTATTAAGTGGGCGGCCGGCATATTTTCAAATTGGTCTGAACCTACCCAAAAACTCAATAAAACCTTATAAGTTAAAAACAATGCCTTTCATATTTTTAAAATTGGTCTGAACCTGCCCAAAAACTCAATAAAACCTTATAAGTTAAAAACAATGCCTTTCACAACATTTCCCAAGCGTCCCTGGATGCAACCACATGCACGAATGGCAATGCAAACATAGATTCCTCGTGGGAAAGCGTCTGCTCTTCCTGGAAAACTCGTTAAAATATTCCGGTTTTTAAGAAAAGCTTCTTAGAACCCATCTTTATTCTTGTGCTTGCGTCTTTACGTGTATTCCTCTTTCCAGTTCGGGTTCCCTTCCAAACCAACGAGATATTCCCTTTCCGATGCTCCCATCACCCCATCACGTGACGCATCAGGAATATTCGTTTCCCGGTCTCTCCCGCCGAACTAACGGTAAAACCCCTTCGCGATGCTTAATATCACCCATCACATGACGCATCAGAGTTTTCCGTTCCTGATGGCTTTTAATAATTCCAGTAGATCTACAGTTCCTAACCTTACGGTTCAAGTGCACATCTTTAAATATCCTGATTTCAAAAAAAAGAAATTACTCGAGAAAATAAAAAAATGAGAAAATAGTCCATTTAGCAACACTCTCTAGCCATTGAGGCTGGCCCATCTTTTCGCTTGTCCTTCTCCATCCTCGTCTTAGCTTGTACATCGGCAGGTACTTAGTTTAAAGCAAGAGGAGAATCCTTCTTGAGATGTGGGCAACCTAGTTTGTTAGGTGCAGTGGAATGATTGTTTGCGCTTTACTCAAGATGAGTGCTCCGAACTGTGCTCAAGGTTCCTTTTAGTTCTTATGGAAGAGAGAGCCTTCCGTTCTTAATGGAAAGTGCTATGATCACAAACAAAGTGAATGGACACAGTGCATGCAAGTGTATGAGATTGAGAGATAGAGAGAGAAGAGAGATACGACACCAGAAACGTTGTAAAACCCTCCTCCGAAGGCCCCACTCTCGTCGACGAGAGTGGTCTACTTATGATTGCACAATGTGGTACAATGACGATGCAATGGACTGATGCAACCTGTGACTATGCCCATGACGACGACGGTGGTGACGACGACGACCTTAGGGCTGAAATCTGTGGTCGTCTATCTGCTGAAAATCTGCAAATCTTTGGACTGTTTTGGGTGGCTGAAAATGACTGTTTTGGCTGCGTTTTCAAGATTGAAAAATGAGGTTCTTTTGCAACCAATTAGGGCTGAATTGTCTACTGTCGACAAAGGCTGAAAACGCTGCTGTCGCTAAGGCTGAAAACCAAAAAACGCTGATGTTGATTTGTAGCATTAGTAAAACTCTAGGCCAAACTGGTACTTCTTCTGGCGATTGGGGAGATCTGCAAACGCTAGGGGACTACAGAGGATGGCGATCATGCAAAGCTCGGAAAACGCCAAGAGATGGGGGTTACTGCTAGGAACAGAAAACGCTAAGGGGTTCTGCTAAGAAGGTGCCTGTTGAGCATGTGCTCCTGCTACCTCTTCTGCCAAATAGTGCTAGCTCTAGTTTGCTTATATACAAACTTAGCAAAATTGCCCTACCTACTTTTGTTGAAAAGTCACTTAAAAATAATATGTGAAAATGTCAAAATAGGGAAAATAGGCTAAATGCACTGGAAAATTCCCCTGACTGAATCTGATGGATTCTGAAGGGAATACTGATAATCATACTGTGTGCAACAGAGAGGATATGCATCTACACTAAGTGACTGGGCATGCACGGTCTACAAATAGACTCACAAAAGTGCCAGATCACTTCTAATCTACACTGACTGGACTGACTGAACCCTGATTATGCTGTAGCTTGTCCACGGACACATAGGGTTGGATGTGTCACGTGACATCCCCTCCTTTTCAAAGTGAGGTACTGGTACTGAACTGTATGGCGTCGAAGGAGATCGCCAATAGCATCCGGAATCCTGGAAGAGACTCTTCGCCGGCCCACGCTGATGTGTGGGTTGTGCGGTACTTGAAATTCATAAAGGTCTGCAACTTCTTCTTTGGGCCGCGCCGAAAGTGAGACAGTCTTCTGGATCTCCTTCCTTGCTTCAACTTCATCTAGAGGCCTGCTTCTTTCGTCTTCGAGAATCTCAATGGCTGAAAATTCCTGAAACCATTTCCAACACAAAAACATGAACATACCTATTCCATGTAAAGTGAGTGGGGAAAATCTTGTCTTTGCTAAAGACTGTGTATGCAATGTAGATGAACAAAGAGACGGAGTGACAACCCGTTCATCAAACACATGCAAACAATGAGATCGAATCTTTCTCTTATGATCTAGAGCAATCAACTGTGGCAATTCACAACGGAAATGCGCATGCTTAGTGCTCATACTTTCATGTGTTCGTTCAGAAATTGTGTCATGTCAAGGAAGAGACATGGAATGTGACTTCCTTACATACATACTTTTCAACTTTTCATGAAAAATCCCCAAACTGACTCTGATGGAATCTCATGGAAATGCTTATGCTTATGCGGTGTGCAACCAGAGGATATGCATTTACATTAAGTGACTGGGCATGCACGGTCTACGAATAGACTCACAAAAGTGCCAGATCACTTCTAATCTAAACTGACAGGACTGACGAGAACCCTGTTATGGTGTAGCTTGTCCACGAACACATAGTGTTGGATGTGTCACGTAACATCCCCTCCTTTTTAAAGTGAGGTACTAGTACCGAGCTGCATGGCTTTGTAGTCTGCCAACAACTCTGGATAATCCTTGAAGAAGTTTTCGTCTACCCACACCGCTTCATGGGTTCCTCGATCTTTGAACTTCAAAAAATATTGTCGTACTTGTTTCTTCGAACCATGGCGAAACCGATGCAACAAGACTTGCTCCGGCTCCATGACTTCAGCTTCATCGATGATCTCCGGTTCTTCTTCTTCTGAAACGTCCTTTGAAAGTGTTTCAGGGTGCTTAAGGTTCCTTTTGTTCTTATGGAAGGTAGAGCCTTCCGTTCTTAATGAGAGAGTGCTATGATCACAAACAAAGTGAATGGACACTGTGCGTGTAAGTATATGAGAAATACGACACCAAGGACGTTGTAAAACCCAAGTTCCTCGTGAACTTAAGAACCCAAGTCCACAAGAACCCACGATTGCAGAATGGTCATCACTCGAAGCGGCATGGATACTTCGCTTGGAGGTGATGAGCATGAGAGAGGCGAAGAAGAATTTTCCCCACCAAGAGGTTTTTCCGATCCTCCCCCTTCACCATCTACGACAAGGATTGCGCTAACTCCTATGGAGGAGTTGGACCAGGAAAGAAAAGCAGAAATAGAGCGTGAACACAAAGAAAGAATGGCAGCCATAGAGCGTAACTACACAGAAAGAATGGCAGCCATAGATCGCGAGAACAAAGCAGTAAGGCAAGAGATGTTGCGACTCTTTTCTCGAATGAAGGCACAGATGCAAGAGAATCGGGAAAAGGAGACTCTCTCAGTCTCTACTTCTCCAAAGCATCACACACAGGATTTGCATGATTGTGTGAAGTATGATGATGAATTAAATGACAATGATTTGCATGATGCTTTGAATTACAATGACCAGCATGATGATTTGCATGATCAAGATATGATTTCTCAGAAGCATAATGATTTGCATGATCAAGATGTGATTTATCACAAGCATGATGAGTTGCATGAAGATGATGTGATTGTTCACAAGGATGATGTGTTAGTGGATACTTTCTGTAGCGAAGCTAACCTCGTTGTAGATTCAATCAATCACAAAGAACCGATCTTGGCTTTCGAGTCGAGGTCCAAAGAACCCCCACGGGACGATTCGATCATTCAGGAAGGATCAATCTTGGCTCTCAAGCCTAGGTCCAAAGAACCCTCACAGGAAGTATTATGTGTTCGCATGATTTATACGCACGCATTGTTCGAATGTTTCATTCGTGATCGTTTCCGGTATTTTCGTCAACATCTTTATGTGATCCTTTTTCCTAGGCATGACATACTGTATGTTGAGCACGTTTCTCTCATGGATGAGCACGAATGTATGCGGATTTTTCGTGAAAAGCTTGAAACGTTTGTATGTAAGGAAGCCACATTCCATGTCTCTTCCTTGGCATGACACATTCGTAGAAAGAGCACATGAAAGTATGAGCACCAAGCATGGGCATTTCCATTGTGAATTGCCACAGTTGATTGCTCTAGATCGTAAGAGAGAGATTCGATCTCATTGTTTACATGTGTTTGATGAACGAGTTGTCACTCCGTCTCTATGTTCATCTACATTGCATGCACAGTCTTTGAGGAAGACAATATTTTTTCCCTTCACTTTATATGGAATAGGTATGTTCATGGTTTTGTGTTGGAAGTGGTTTCAGGAATTTTCAGCCATGGATATTCTTGAAGACGAAAGAAGCAGGTCTCTAGACGAAGTTGAAGCATCGAAGGAGCCACAGAAGACTTTGAGTCGCTTTCGGCACGGCCCAAAGAAGCAAGCGTTGCAGACCTTTATGAAGTTCAAGTACCGCACAACCCACACATCAGAGTGGGCCCACGAAGAGTCCCTTCTAGGATTCCGGATGCTATTGGCAATCTCCCTCGACGCCATACAGTTCGGTACCAGTACCTCACTTTGAAAAGGAGGGGATGTCACGTGCAAGGTTGGATCAAAACGTACGTACGGATCGGTTCCGTACCGTATGGACGTTCTATACTGATCCGTACCGTACAGAACGATCCGGACATCTTTTTTAAAATTTTTATTTTTATAATAATTTTGTTATTGTGGGAAGCCCGTACGGTGCTGATTTAAAATAAAGCTAAGTCCCTTGCAGTAGTTACATAGTATGTGGTTGTCTTGTAAAACATGTCTTTGAATGTCTCTGTAAGTTGTTGGCTTCTCTCTTGTTTTTTATTGAAATGTCCTAGAAAATTTAGAACTTTGGGGTTTTTTTTATAAGAGTACGTATTTTTACGTACATAAAAAATTTTCCTGTACGAAACAACATACAGTACGTACATATACGCCACGTACAGTACCTTTGGTACCACCTTGGTCACGTGACATCCAACCCTATGTGTCCGTGGACAAGCTACAACATAATCAAGGTTCAATCAGTCCAGTCAGTTTAGATTTAGAAGTGATCTGGCACATTTGTGAGTCTATTCGTAGACCGTGCATGCCCAGTCACTTAGTGTAGATGCATATCCTCTAGTTGCACACAGCATGATCATCAGAATTCCCATCAAAATCCATTAGATTCAGTCAAGGAAATTTTCCAGTGCATTTAGCCTATTTTCCCTATTTTTTACATTTTTCACTTATTATTTTTAAGTGACTTTCCAACAAAAGTAGGTAGGGCAATTTTGCTAAGAAAATATATAAGCAAACCCGAGTTAGCACTTTCTGGCAGAAGAGGCGGCACGAGCACATGCTCAACAGGCACCTTGCAGAATGATTGTTTGCGCTTTGCTCAAGATGAGTGCTCCGAACTGTGCTCAAGGTTCCTTTTAGTTCTTATGGAAGAAGAGAGCCTTCCGTCTTTATGGAGAGTGCTATGATCACGAACAAAGTGAGTGAATATTGTGCGTGCAAGTGTATGAGACTGAGAGAAAGAGAGAAGAGAGATACGACACCCGAGAGTTTGTAAAACCCTCCTCCGAAGGCCCCACTCTCGTCGGCGAGAGTGGTCTACTTTTGATTGCACAAAGGTGTACAATGATGATGCATGGACTGATGCAAACGGGGACTATGCCGATGACGACGATGATGACTTGGGGCTGAATTCGATGCTCTTCTATCTGCTGTCCACAAAGGGGTAAAGGCTGAGAATCTGGACCACTTTGGGGGGCTGAAAATGACTGGTTTGCTGCTGTTTTTATGGCTGAAAATGACTGGTTTTGTCGAGGTTCATATGATGATAAAAAACGCTGAGGTTCCTGCTCTATCTGGCTGTGTTTTCATGGCTGATTGTACCTGCTACAAACGCTGTCATGGCTGCGTTCCAATGCTGAAAACGCTAACACAAAACGCTGAAGTTTGCAGTTGGGCGGGCGATCCAAAAACGCTAATGGCTGGGAGTGTTTGTCGCAAGGGAAAACGCCAAGGGAGGACACTTGATGGCGATGGCTTGCTGGGGATGAAAACGCCAAGGGGGAGGAAGTATATGGCGATGCTAAAACGCTGGGAATGGCTCACCAAGGGATGGCTTGGGGAGGTCTTGTTGACAGAGGGAGGGAGCACCGGTTGCTTGGGAAGCATGCTGTGCTCTTTGTTCATCTGCCCAATTGTGCTAACTTGGGTTTGCTTATATATTAACTTACCCAATTTGCCCTACTGAGTTCCCAACAAAAGTCACTTAATAAATAAGTGAAAAATGTTTAAAATATGGAAAAATAGGATAAATTCACTTGAAAAATCCCCAAACTGACTCTGATGGAATCTGATGGAAGGGCATGCACGGTCTACGAATAGACTCACAAAAGTGCCAGATCACTTCTAATCTAGACTGATTGGACTGACGGGAACCCTGTTATGGTGTAGCTTGTCCACGGACACATAGGGTTGGATGTGTCACGTGACATAGTTTCTTATGGTCTTTGAAACACTTGCCTTCTTGCATGTAAGCCTTGAGCCGTGAGGGAGTAAGATATCTACTTTTCTAGACTCCCTCTGGCTTCTTTTCTTGACCCTTGGGCTCATCTGAAGGTCGCTCCCGAGAGGTGGTGTCTGTGAGTAGAGAGAGGCTTCTTTATCGCATGGCTGATTGTACCTGCTACTGTACCGGCTACAAACGCTGTCATGGCTGCGTTCCAATGTTGAAAATGCTAACACAAAATGTTGAAGTTTGCAGTTGGGCTGGCGATCCAAAAACACTAATGGCTGGGAGTGTTTGTCGCGAGGAAAAACGCCAAGGGAGGACACTTGATGGCGATGGCTTGTTGGGGATGAAAACGCCAAGGGGGAGGAAGTGTATGGCGATGCTAAAACGCTGGGGATGGCTCACCAAGGGATGGCTTGGGGAGGTCTTGTTGAGAGAGGGAGGGAGCACCGGTTGCTTGGGAAGCCTGCTGTGCTCTTTGCTCATCTGCCCAATTGTGCTAACTTGGGTTTGCTTATATATTAACTTACCCAATTTGCCCTACTGAGTTCCAAACAAAAGTCACTTAATAAATAAGTTAAAAATGTTAAAATAGGGAAAAATAGGATAAAGTCACTTGAAAAATCCCCAAACTGACTCTGATGGAAATGCTTATGCTTATGCGGTGTGCAACCAGAGGATATGCATCTACATTAAGTGACTGGGCATGCACGGTCTACGAATAGACTCACAAAAGTGCCAGATCACTTCTAATCTAGACTGACTAGACTGACGGGAACCCTCTTATGGTGTAGCTTGTCCACGGACACATAGGGTTGGATGTGTCACGTGACAGTTTCTTATGGTCTTTGAAACACTTGCCTTCTTGCATGTAAGCCTTGAGCTGTGAGGGAGTAAGATATCTGCTTTTCTCGACTCCCTCTGGCTTCTTTTCTTGACCCTTGGGCTCATTCGAAGGTCGCTTCCGAGAGGTGGTGTCTTTGTGAGTAGAGAGAGGCTTCTTTATCGCATGAAGGTACTTAACTCCTTCGAATGCAAATTTCAAGCAATAAGTGCAGATTGCATCATTATATGAAGGTGTTACGAGGATACGACTTCTTACTCTTTTGTAGTGGCGGTTGGAGTCCAATATCAAATTTTCCGCATCTTTTTTTATCAAAGACGAATGAACGGGGGACTCTAAGAAGTATCTCCCATAACTTGTCAACATAATCATAATCAACTTCATGCTCTTTTTGGGAGAGCCTATCCCATTCTTTCTTCACATCTGATTCAGATTCCAAAGAAAGAAATTGAGCATCGAAATGCTTTTAGAAGTACCCTCAATCTTTTGGTTTACGTCCTTCAAGGATCGCCATGAGCCAATAGTTGCTAGCTACTTTCTTGATATACATACTAACACATCGTAACTTGCATCATCCTAAGAAATTGCCTTCTACAAAGGGTACTTCAAATTGGTGAATAAAAGCAAGAGCTTTATTTATCATCCTTCTTCCATTGGAACTCTCAAATTTGATGTCTATCTCAACTTTGAACGTCTTCTTCTTGTGGTCGAGAGCGTTTTTTGGATATAGCTCTAGAATCCTTATAAACAAGAATTCTTCGATGAATATTTCGCCGATCCCAGTTATGTTCCCTTGGCTCCCTTGGTTGATCAATAGGTTCCTCCGGATCTAATTGTAGAACTTGTTCAGGGTTTATATTGTCCAAATTTTTCATAAATGAATAACTTGGAGAATAATTGGGCAGGAGGTTGCTCTGACATCTAGAAAAGGCTCTCTCTCTCCGAGAGAGTAACAAGAGTCATGGCCACCTACAAAAGAAAGGACTCCCATCAGCATCTGAAATATAGGCAGCCTGAACCACGATAGGAAGCCAACTAGGGTGAAAGTAGTAACAACTACCCCCAAAAAACACCAATCCCCAAATTGGACTAGAAGCCTCCAACAAGCGTCCACTGCCACTACACAACCAATGTCTAACCAAAGATCAGAAAGGAAATTAGGACGTGGACGAGGGTGAGGAGGCTAAAGTGAGATACCGAGTATTCCACAACAAAGAGGAAACACAGACATCTCTAAATGGGACCCACCAAGGAAAAAATCTGAAGACACTGAAGTGAGTAGCCCAATTGTTGAAGGTGGCGATCAAAGAGAACAGAATCGGGCTAAAAATAGCAGAATCAAGTGTATTATCAAGTGTATCTCCACCACAATCAAAACCAATCTCTAAAGAGGACGAGTTGTAGGAGAACTTGGTAGAGAGGACGACCTCAACAAGCAAGCAAAAAGGAAAAAACAAGGGGAAGAAGAGGGAGGGGAGACCCACATTGGCCACTCATACACACTTACTCAGGCCTTCAAGTCAACATTCCATAAACAGAAAGGATGAAATGACAAGCCACTGACACACCTACTGAGGCCAACTCAACTCAACATCCATTACCACACAACAAACAATCAGCAGAAACAAAAATCATCACCCCCATTCCCACACCCACACCCTCACCACCACACACCCCCCCAAGTCATAGGCTGAAAAAAAAAACACCAACACACACACACAAAAAAAAACAAACCCCACAAGGCACAGGACAGCATTCTGTGCTCAGGACAGCATTCTGTGCTGAGGTTGTCAAGAATGATACATGCGATTATGCATGAGAACTACTTTGCCTCTTACATCAAGTAATAAAGAAAATTCATGACACAGGTAATTCCAAGCCTAAAACCAATCGGTCACTTCCTTTGAATCTTCAATGGCCAATTAGTGCTGGGTTTTAGGCTGATCAGATGCAGCATCAAAGAGAAAATACACAGCACAGTTGGCTTCAGTGTGCACAAGGGGAGATGCCAAAAATGCTGCTGGATAGTTTTGGTATACATTCACTACCAAGTTAAGGGTCCAGATGGTATGAGCATAGCTCGAAATTAAGCTTATTTTCATAAGAATTCTGTGGAAAACTTGATTTGCCACCATTGGTGGCATCTCTAAATTCTCAAAGTTAATATTCTCTTTGAAACTCTACATGCAAAAATGCCCACTCAAGGGGGGAATTGGCTTACTCAGATGGAGGATGTTCTTGGGCAGGTAATGGGGAATCTGCCAGCTCAGGTAAATGTTGGTCTTGGGCAGGGGGGAGGGAGGGCTGCTCACTTGAATCAGATGGGGATGGGGGCTTTCCTTCTTCACCATCAGAGAGGCCAGTCTCAGCAGCCTCAGCCTCTGCCTCTGCTTCTGCTTCTGCTTCTTCACTCATGGCCCTCTCTGCTTGAAGCACCGGCTCATAGTAGTCGGAATTCTGCTCCATACATTCTTTAAGTAAGAAGGTGACCTTGTGGCATTTTTCGACCATGTCTTCCTTAGCCTTCTCTGCCTGCTCCACGCATTCCTCCCACTTGGTAAAGCTATCCCGGCAAGGTCCGCTCTTCATAAAGAGGCAGAAGCCGCACTCCCCGGCCTCTTCTTCCTCTCCTTCTCCCTCCTCCCCTTCGTCACCATCTCCATTTTGCTCTGTATTCTCCGTAATGCTACTACTCAGTCTTTCTGCTCCAATGCCCTGCTCTTCACCTTCTGGTGGTTGCGATGCTGCTGGCTGAGACCCATCCTGTGAGGAGTTTGCTCCTTCTCCGTCCCCCTGCGATCCGTCACTTGGAGTGTCCGGTGCTGCGTCTGCCATGCTCGGCTCACACAGCGAGCGATAAACCCTACTAGACACAGTAATGATGCATCGACCAGGGGTTTAGCCTCCTAAGCGAGAATTTACTTGATGACCAGACAGAGAGAGAGAGAGAGAGAGAGAGAGAGAGAGAGAGGGGGAGGGGGCGAGGGGGGGGGGTAAACAATTTCAACGAGCCTAGAACTCAAGACGTGTTACCCAAGATTGGAGAGCACTTATTTTTAATTTTTTTAAGAGAGTACAAGAATTTTGAAACACACGCACACACCCTATGTACAATGGCCTCACAGGTCATCCCATCACACACACACACACACACACACCCAAATATGGGAACAGTCCCCAAGGACTTAGATCATGTCTTCAGGTCGCCAAGGATTGAACCCAAGACCTTAAGCACATAGGCTATGACTCTACCAACTGAGCTAGCACCCGTTGACTCTCGAGAGCACTTATTGAAAGGGTGTGCACCTTTAAGAAAAATTGTTGGTGTGGCACCTATTTCTATTTCAATCAGAATCTTCTTTCAAAAGCGTCAAAGTAGTTTTTGTGTAGTAGGAGTAGTAGGACACAGCGGTGAGAATTTTGCCCCAAACAGTAAAAACATTACGAGCAATGTTGTCCTCCTTTAATGTGTGTGTTGGGTTCCTCATCGGTGTTCTCTCGTCCATGAGTGCTC
Organism: Adiantum capillus-veneris; assembly: GCF_014529385.1. Classification (NCBI taxonomy): domain Eukaryota; kingdom Viridiplantae; phylum Streptophyta; class Polypodiopsida; order Polypodiales; family Pteridaceae; genus Adiantum; species Adiantum capillus-veneris. Next base: position 29,728,827 of record NC_140950.1, read on the forward strand.
CCTCCCCTGTGGCAACTTTACAAGCACCGCATTCAATCCCTCTAAAACAACTGATTTGCACCTCAAGGGTGAGGTGAGTTTAATACCTCCAACTTAATCAAGATTGTCACTCTACCCCTTCATAAAGCAGCAAGAACAACCCTCCATGGCAATCTTTTCATGGCTTTGAGCACTAAGTTCAACCCTCCTCTAGTCTACTTTTGTGCACCAGTAAACTTTTATCGCTTTTGTAGTTTTACACCAAGAGTTTTTCTTTTCTTGGTAGCCCACACTCCTTGCCCTTCAAATCACTCATTAAAGATCCATTCAAAGTTAAGAGGATCTTGTACAATGGCAACTAGGGATGCAAAAGTGAACATAAGTTGATAGATTCAAATGTGTTGAACGAACTTCACAGGAAGTTGGTTGTGTACATCCTTCTATTGGCATCCCCTCTATCTTTGATCTATTAAGTCCTTTGTCATTTTCATGTGTTGCATAGCATGTGTTTTCATTGGACTCTCTTTTCTTAGTTTTCTTTAGCAAGCGGCTTGTCTTTGCAACAACTGGGTATACAAATTTTGTTAGAGTCATGAACTTATGCAGCAGAACTTTAAATAGTAAAAGAGATTACTCTACTTGTGTAACTTCTAAGATTCGGATAACAATTGCTATATCAATCACACATGCATGCATGTAAGGAGAGAGAGAGAGAGAGAGAGAGAGAGAGAGAGAGAGACTTGTAACAAAATTTGGGGAGAAGTAGATTTTCACCATCACTTGAACATCATCCAAAATAAGAGATTCATAAAATAATCACATAACCATAATTGTAGAGAGAGAGAGAGAGAGAGAGAGAGAGAGGACATATTATCGAAATCCCCCCCCCCCCCCAAATAGGGCTTTTTGTATTAGTTTTCAATGAAGGTAAATACAATCATGATACATCAACTTGCCCATAAGGTGACCTTTTCTTTTTGCCAACACAATGGCCTTCTTTGATCAAGCTAATAACTTCTGCCTTCTATGATCAAATACTCTTGGTAAAGAGGCAGACTTTTTGGGGTGCCAACAAGCAGTGGTAGAGGAGGTTAGAGGTTATTTGCCCCACACTCAATCACATCACCGATGTGTGGTCCCTCTCCCACCAAATGGCTACTAGTTAGTGCCTTGCTCATGAAGTTAAGCACCTTGGGCCCACTTCCCACATTTGGATAATCGTTTAGCTCACTTCTAGAGGCATCCTAAATGTCAATAGTGATCCCATAAAATCATTTCAGAATCTAGAATGAATACCATAGGCAACATTTGAAGGTAAGATCTTTCTTTTGACACTAATAGCCCATGAATGCACCTGTCTGCCACATTTACAACTCTCAATCCTTTATGTTTTACCTCTAGAATGGCTTGTATTAGTGAAAGAAACTTGATATAAGTAGATCAAAATGAAAATCGGTAACAAACTTTCTCTATGATGCTATCAAATATCCCATTTATGGTATTGCCTATGACAAAGACAATTCCCATTCTTTTGTTTACTCGGTGAGTACTACAATCGATTTGTCCCACGATGTCCTTAACTTTATTGTGAATCCAAAGTGCCATACCGTAACACTACCTTCTTTTTTGGACTCCCTAAAACTTATGGCCACGAGCAATCATATTTTATCCCTCTTAATGCTAATCATCTAGGAGATTGGTAGGGTGTGGCTCATTTTGCACAAGCCCAACTTGTTCCTCCACTGTATCAGGCATGTATGGCATTGCAAGCCAAAGCTTCAATGTCCACGGGAAGTCTACCACAACACTTAACTATTACCCCTTCGCCCCCCAACACACACACACGCACACACAAAAGCCAAAAGAATACTCACTTACAATGTATCCAACTTTCTATTATCAACTTGGTGAAAGCAGAGGATGATATTGATTGATTCATAAATTTTGGGCTATATAAAATTGCATAGAAGTTTGGAGAGTTCACTTGCACTATGTACAATTGAGTATTCCTCTTCACAAAGTTCTTAGTAATCCATATGATTTTTTAAATATTTAATAAAAATAATTTTTGTTTTACAAAATTTTGCCTCCTTTGAAGAAATCTTAGTGTGGTAGTAATTATTTATGGTGCACAAGTTACCATCAATTGTATGTTTGGCGGGTGGAAAGAAATCTTTATCATCGTATTGTTTTTAATTTAATAAATACACACGAGTTCATTGAGGGACCTATTGATAGTTATTTTTTGGCTATCTGAAACTGCCATAGTGAGCTACTTCACTCTATCAAAATCACTCAAACATTGTGGCTATCCCTACCTTTTCATTGTACATAGGTGTATGTGAATTAGGGGACTTTTCCCATATCTCCTTAAAACCCTCAGCTAGCTAGTCATTGGGTTAGTTGAGCCAAAAAAGTAAATAAAATAAAAAATATATATATTATGACCCATTTGTGTGTAAATATTTCACTGTATATAGTGCCTAAATATAAGCAATTTTAAAAATTATTTTGGTATTTATTTAGATATTTCTACATAGGTGTATGTTATTTATCTATGTATGCTATGTACATTGACTCACCATTACCACAATTTTTCTTACCATTTTGCATACTTTTTATTCCATATAGAAATATTTTCATGCAAGCTTCTCTAATTTTTGGTGTAAATCCACTCTAAGAAAAAACCTCAAAAAAATACCTTCCACCATCAGTCATTTCCTTTCACTAAATTCTTATTTTCTACAGGTATTTTTACTTACCTCCTGTAAATAAATATACATCAACAAAAACAAATGAGGGTCCTCCTCATTTGATTCCCTATATTTTCATATATTATATATATAACACTATTTTAGATTCAATAAATTGTTTATATCTACTAGTCTATTTTTTTCTATCATATCAATATATTATATGTATGCATAATCCACAATCATGCATATTTTCAAACCCCTAAGAATCTATTAGTTCATGCTCTCACACAAGGAGGGGCTCACCTTTGGAGCCTTATGCAAATTCAACAAAAAAAGAGGCAGCTGAAAACTTTTTTGCGAAGAAAAATAGGCTTTTTGGTGGGATTTTTTATATCCATCTCCACTCCAAATTTGAAGCGGTGGTTAAAAGGTCAAATATGGACCAAAAGCTAAATAATCACCTCAAAAATTTTGATACTTTTTGGAGCTACTACCGATGAGATAGGATTTTTTGGATGGACCCCAACCTACCCACGTTTCTCACAAGTAACCCATAGTCTTCCTTTCCTACTTCCACGCATACTCACACACTCATCCTCCTCCTCCATCACCAAATGCTGCACTTTTCATCCTCTTCACTATTAACCTTCCCTCTTACTTCCACAGCTCTCATATGAGCTCTACATGCACAGACACCATCTCTATGCCTCTCTCTATTACTTCAAAAGTACAATTTCATCTTGGCCCTTCTCTATATACATAAAATTCAACATGTAAACCATGCTTAACCTCTCTAAATTAAGAGATCTCATCAACCAAATTGCTATTTTCATCGCGATAATCAACCTTGACGGCGGTGGCATAAAGAAGAGAAGAAGAAGAAGAGGATCGACAGTCATTTTGAGAACCTACACAAGTAAGTCCAAAACTTCTTCAAGCTTCACCATCACAAGGATTTCCTCACTTCATTCAACCATCCACTTCATTTTACCCACTGTAAATATATTATTAACTTTCTAGTGATTGCTAACACTAACCACTAACATACTAACACAAAATAGCCATTCACCTAACCATAAAAGACACCTCACCTCAAGACATGTGCATAGTATCTCTCTCTCTCTCTCTCTCTCTCTCTCTCTCTCTCTCTCTCTCTCTCTCTCTCTCTCTCTCTTCCTCAAAACTCTACTTTCACTTTATCTACCATCAATAATTCTCTCTTTTGAGCCCACATCCATGACTCAAGCAGACAAAGAAGGCCCGCAAAGTTTTGATATTTAGAAAAAATCATAATCTTGATTTGTTAACTTGTAAATTAGAATTTCCAATAATCTTAATGAGAGGTCTCCAACCTATAAATAGGCCCCTCTCCTTCTTGTAAACGATCCGCAATATCTCACATAGAACCCCAACACTCTATGCATGAGGAGAGACTTAGGCGTACCAACCACTTTGTGAGCTTCACTGTTGGTGTGAGAGAAGCTTTCAAGCTACACATTGCAAGTGAGAGAGCATGAGTTCAAAATCTCATCATCAATAATTTGAGGTTTCATCAAAGGCGTGATTTGACATTCATTTGATTTTATTTGAGAAAGTGTTTGGTGTGTTTTCATTGCCAATTTTGTGTCCATTGAAAGAGGGTATTGTGGTGAGAGGTCTCCCACACCCTAAGACAGTGTGTGTGTGTGTTTGCAATGTTTAGCATTCATTAAACATTGGGTTAGTTTTGTACAAGCTCTACAATAGTATCATAACGAACCATCTCCATTTACAAGTCACAAACAAGGTATTACGCAAGTTCCATTCCTCTATCTCTCTCTTGCCTTTGCTCTAGCTCTCTCGGATCCACTTGGTGTGAGATTGCTTGTGTGTGTTTTGTGGTGCATCTTCTTGGTTGTGATAAAATCTCTCTTGTGTCCTAGTTCGCATACCATAACTAGGCGGTGCCCCTTTACTTGGTTGGTTGTGGGTTTATTGTTGTTGTTCCTTGCTTGTGGTTGCACCAACCCCAATTGAGCAGCACAAGAGCCTTGAGGGGTGTTTAGAGGTCTCCTCTCTTGTTGCCCGCCCCAGACCGCCTCACTATGTTGGGGAGAAGTAGCTTGGCCCAGTCTCATGTCGATCTTCTCCTCTCTTCTCTACCTCTCCTCTCGTCTCTAGTGTGCATGCATAGCACTTTGACCTAGGAGATTTGCATGTGTGTGTGCGCGCGTATGTGTGTGTCCCTCCTTGAATTGTGTGTACAAGTGAGTCTCTAGGTATGCACATTTGTCAAATTCCTCTCTTGTACATAGTCTTTTTGTGGTTTTTCAACGCCAATGTGCTCTCCGACCGTTGCATTGGTATTAGAGCTGTCATTTACGATTATGGGGGGTAGAATGACGTGGTTGTGGAGATCAAGGCTAACTATTTATTTCAGATGTTGTAACTTATATATAGAAAAGTCTACAACTGCAAAGGAAGAAGAACAAGCTTATGCATATTTTTGAAGACATTATGTCTTTCTCACATATAAGTATACACACACACACACACACTTTCATATATATTTATAATTTATTTATTTATTTATATTTATATTGAGAGAGAGAGAGAGAGAGTTCGTGTTTGTTGGTACTGTTGGACTAAAGCCTATCCGCATAAATCAAAATAGAGTTGTGGTCTCAGTAGCAAATTGGCAATAGGAAAGATGAAGTAGATCCGATCCCCACCTCCTAGATTACTCCTCGAATCTTGGTATTACTAAGTTGTATCAAGTTGTTTATAAACTGTCTATGCTCCTAAAATAAGAGATTTGGTAGAAATATAATTAGCTATTATCATCGCTTTCACAACATTTTCTAAATGTAATGATATTGAGGGAGGCAACGTTCTACAAGCGACCGATCTGTTAAAAATCTCATTTAAAAACAACAATAGTGAAGTTTTCTTTTTCACTATATGAGGTAAAAGATAGCATGAAGGGCGAGCTAATTCTGAGAATTTAAAATTACGCGATCGTTGCAGTGGGGTTTTCCCCTTAAACTTAGCTTCTAAATCTGCCAACTTTTTAAAAAAAACTGGGCATTTATCCATGGCTCATGATTGAGACCCCTGCTCATGGATATGCAATCAATGGAGCACAAGATGATTTGTTGTTAGTACTTGGCCCACCACCACACCTTAATTCACCATCACTTCCAACTGTCGTTGATCACTTTCCTCCTATCCTTTTGTTGCTTATCTTGACCATGATTGGAAGCTATCTTCCACACACCTTAAGGCCTCTCTTGAAAGCTATGCGCCTATTGTACCATCTTGGAAGTGAAGTCGTTTGACACACATATCATATGAGATGGAAGGAACTTTTCCTCACTATTGTAGACAAATACAAAAATCAACAAATGCACACACGTAAATGCAATCCATGTGGTGACCAACATGCATAACACGCCTTCCTCCTTTTGTCCCCTCTAACTTTTCTGTTATTCCGCCTTCTTTCTTGGCTACCCCATCACGTCTTCTGGAAATCTCAGGTCCCTATGTCGGCATCTAGGCACATAGAGGCTAGCCATGCCATGTGCTTTTGGTTGGGGATGGACCATGCAAGGTGCTTGATATGAGGCACTCAAGAAAATGCAGCAAGCACTTGAGGCCTAATAACATGGCGATCCAATCAATGGTGGTAGCTCACATAGGTGATAACTTGCAACACTTAAAGTGTAGATAGTGTAATAACTTGCAACACTTGCAAAGTAGTTATTGTAATAGTTTGCAACACTTGCAGAGTAGATATTGTAATGCTAGAGACTGACAAGCATTGCCTCCCCAATGTAGCACCCAATGCACTCTCACTAAGAATAAACCACTCTTTCTTCCCAATGCCCTAGTTTCAAGCACTCTCACTCGGTGGCTTGTCTCTTTTTCACACACACACACATTTCTCATTCTATGCATGTGCTTGTAAGCAACTTTCCATCCTAATATCAAATGATTTAGGCACTCATCCTCAATGACATCGACTTGAAGCATATTACCAAAAATAGTCAACACCAACCCATGAGGAAGGGCAACATATTGTGCACAAGAAGATTGCAAGAGTGTCTTCATCCACAACTAATACTACACACACACACACACACTCTCTTAGACCCATCCTATGTCAACATTGGATTATGTTGGATCACGTCATAGTTATGAGTCTCAACCTACTTGCACGACAATAGTGGAAACACCTAATTTAACTTGACTTTGTAATCATTAATGTTGGTAATTGGTCCAAGAGAATGATTGCTTCCACAAAGTCAATTTGTCACACACACACTTATCAACTTCTCACCATCACTCCCAAACCCAAGAACACACATCAAGACTAGGAAATCACACACACAAAAGAATAGATTGACAAGGAAAGAGTGTAAGAGAGTGTAAGAGGGATTGTAAGAGATGTAGACATAATCATGGAGTACACATAATAACACATCATAGTATATGAGAGAGGGAAGGGAAAATTTAGAGCATCTACATAAGAAAGGTTTAAAGATTGCAGCTTCAAACTCCATGGCACCTCTTGTGGAGTTTGGTATTTAATATATGATATTACTTGTTGGTGCCAAAATTGGAGGCCTCTTTTTTACCTTTTTTTCCACTTTAGTTATGAGTGGAACACATTACTTATTGCATGACCCTCTTAGGGTGAATTCTCACAGTCCTACTTACAAAGCAGCCATAGTTGCTTATCGATAAAAGATCTAAAATACTGTGCAAAAGTAAAATGACCGAGAGGATTATTATTTGTCCCTGCCTCCTTCTCAACTCCCATAATTCCAATCTACAAATCATCATGCACTCACTATTAGTAAAATCAAATAGACAGCACATAATTAACCATTAAGCCAGCTATCCCAATTGCAGTTAACCACATACAATAGGATGGTGTCTAGTCTTGTAACATCCCTCCCACCAGGGATAGCAATTGTCCTCAGTTGCTCAATAAAGAATCAACTAGACTGAGAGTGATGGAAAGTGTGGAGAAGGTCTAGGATGTTGTAAAAGAAAAATTCAGGTATCCATTTGGCATCCTCTTTAGGGTGGCCTTTAAAGGTAAAAAGATAGCAGTTATAAACCATGTCAGTGTGTGTGAGGTAGTCTCGTAATCAACTATTTGTGCAGGAATCGGTTGTTCTTCTTGGTTCACAAGTGAAGGGGGGTCCTCATAAATGTGATGTGTAGGTAGGGGTCCTTTGAAAGGTCTTAAAAGACTAATGTGGAATGCATTGTGAATGTGCCAATGTGAAGGTAAGTCTAAACGAAATAAAACATCATTGATCACAACAAAAATTTTGAATGGATCATAAAAACCAGAAGCAAGTTTAACAAAAACATTAGTATCAATACTTTTGATCCTTCGTTTTTCAATGTGAAGCATAACAATCACCTTCCTTAAACTGGTGTGTCTTGCGGTGTTAGTTATCATGCTTGGTGTAAATTTCCTATGAGTGTTTAAGGACAAAGTTCACACTTGCATAAACATCATGAAAATTAGCAATAAAATCATCAGCGACGGCAGGCACAACATTAGAAAGATGTGAATCAAGAGTAGAAAGAGAGTGTTTAAACACAATTTCAAATGGAGACTTACATGTGGCAGTGTGAGTGGTGTTGTTATATGAAAACTATAGAATATGCAAGTAATCGTCCCATTTCTTGGGTTGAGAAGAAACATAAGGTTTTAGCAAATCAATGATAGGGCGATTAGTGACTTCATTTTGACCATTAGACTCGGGATGGAATGCAGAAGTAAAATCAAGTGTTGTTTCAAGATTTTCAAAAATAGTAGTCCAAAAAGCACTACAAAATTTGGAATCTCGATCAGATATTATAACTTTAGGCAAACCATGATGTGGAAATATAGCTTTAAGAAATAGAAGTGCAGCTTGATGTGCTATGAGTGTTTTCTTACAAGGAATGAAGTATGCTTGTTTAGAAAAATAGTCAATTACAGTTCAATTCATATCATGCTTGTGAACAATGAGTGGAAATCTAGTAACAAAATCCATTGAAATATGTTCCCAAGTTTTTTCAGGAATAGGGAGAGGGTGTAAAAGTCCCAATTTCTGACCTATTGCTGCTTTGATCTTTTGACAAATCAAACAAGTTGAAACGTATTGTTTAACATCAGTCTTCATAGCAGGCCAATAGAAATGACAACATAAGTTTTGAAAAGTAGCAGCAAATCCTCCAATGATCAATGTACGAAAAGGTTTAGTTACACACAATCTCTGTTTGAAGTAAAGAAAGTTTTCTTGAATAGTGTATTTTAGAAATGTCTGCACATAATTGTCAATCATATGAAACCATGTGGTTTTGAAATCATCATCTTGTGCATAAGTGTTAGGCATTGAATCAAACGAAGTACCCATAATGGTTGATAGATTATTAAGAGAGGGTCTTGACTCAAAGCATAAGCTACAACAGTTTCCTTACCAGGTTGGTATTGAATGTTGGGTTGAAAACTTTGAATGAAAGCAGCCCACTTAATATGTTTATCATCTATTAAGGGTTGAGACATTAAGTACTTGTTGTTACTTTGTTGATCAGTTTTGATTATTAAATCATCACCCATTAAATAGTGTTTCCAAATTTTTAAAGCATATACAACAACAGTCAACTCTTTGTCATATGTACTAAATTTTGCTTCAGATGGTCTAAATTTATGACTTTCAAATACAAGTGGATGGTTATCTTGCATAAGGATTGCACCAATACCTTTTCCACTAGCATCAATGACTACGACAAAGAATGGTCAATCAAAATCAGACATATGTGATACTAGTGCATTGATCAAAGCGTTTTTGAGTGCATTAAAGGAACTTTCTTGCAAATTAGACCATGCATAAGGAGAATTTTTCTTTAGTAGGGTAGTGAGGTAATGAGATTTGTAAGCAAAGTTACATACAAACTTCTTATAATACCTGCATAGACCAATAAAAGAACGAAGTTCATGCAAATTTTTGGGTCTAGGCTATGACTGAATGGCTTCAGTTTCTTAGGGTCTACATGTATTCCCTTTCTCGACACAATGTGTGCTAGATATTCAATCTCGGGTTGGAAAAATGAACTCTTTTCAGGATTCAGATACAAGTGGTTGCGTGCAAGCAGATAAAATACCCGTATTAAGTGCTTTTTATGTTCTTATTCTGATTTAGTGAATACAAGAATGTCGTCAAAGAATACTATCACAAAATCTTGACGGTCAATGAAAATTCTATTCATCATGCGTGTGAATGGGGCTATTGCATTCGTTAGACCAAATGGCATGACAAGAAATTTATAATGTCCCATTTGTGCTCTGAAAGCAGTTTTGTAGACATTTTGGTCAAACATTTTGACTTTGTGATACGTGATTTGAGGTCAATTTTGCTAAAGATGTTTGCCCCTTTCAGTTTGTCTAACCAATCATCCACCCTAGGAATAGAGAACCTATTCTTGATGGTGATCTTGTTTAAAGCCCTGTAGTCAATACATAAATGAAAAGTTCCATTTTTTGTATGGTGAACTATTAGGTCTTATAAGTCCTTGATCAAGCAAGTCAATGATTTGAGTTTGTATCTCCATGTGTGCAGTCGGATTTACATAATACGGTGCTCTACAAGGAGTTTCACTACCCGATATAATATCTATTTTGTGGTCTTCTGGGCATGAAGGTGGAATTCTAGGTGGTGGGTCATGCATGAAACAATTCTTAAATTGCGAGAAGTTATGCGAGACTTCAGCTTCAGCGGAGTTTTGATTCACCAGCACCAGATATGTTTTCCCTTGGTTTCAAATTGCTCTTTTGGCTTGAGTGTGCAAGAGAAGTGGAAATTTTTGAGTGCTAGTGTTGCTTGGATGGAGAAATTTTGATTATTATGAGTAAGAGACATGGTACGTGTTTTATAATTAATCAACGGATCAAATTCATGATGGAATGGCATTCCCAAAATCATATCAAGACTATGCAATGGTGCTACCAAAAATGTACGTGCTCGTGTTAATTCACCAATGCAAACTTCAACAATGACTTGGATTTTTTGCAATTAAAATGTTGATTATTAAAAACGGTTTTGACTTTGTAAGGTGAAGAAATTTCAGAGAGAGAGAGAGTTGTTGTGCTAATCGTGCAAAAATAAAATCATGGCTACTATCATCTAAAACAATGGTGACACTTTCACCCTTGATTGTGCCTTACACTTTAAGCAAAGTGTGAGGAGATATAGGAGTACCTGAAGATGGGTTTTCATCATGATCATACTCAGGATCATATCGCTCACTGTAATTAGCTTCCACTTCATTGTTGTTGGGATTAGTATCTTTGATGAGGTTAACATTGGCATCGTTGGGGGCAGTTGTTATTGAAGGGTTTTTGGTTTGGATTTTGAGCGATTCCATTGGATTGGCCATTGGGTTGGCCATTTCTCTTAGCATGTCCTTTTGGGCACTTATCTGCATACTGACCATACTGAAAACATTTGAAATTCTTCTCCTTTTGTTACTCATTGGTGGAAGAATTTTGGTTGCCTACCTGCCGGGTGTTGCTCTTGTTGTTGCCATAGGGTAGAGAAGTTGTAACAGAGTTGTCAGATCTACGTCTCTTGAAGAAGGTACAACTTTGATGTTTGTTCCTATCAAAGTGAGGAGCGAAAGAAGCTCTCTTGTTACGGTTAGTGTTAGCAGTTTGTTCGGTGTGAGAGGGTTGTTCACCTTTCTTCTTCTCCGCATTAAGGGCCAAATTAATATCCTTTAACAGTGAAACTGATTCAAACATATCTACCTCAACACCAATTCATAGTGCTAAGCGAGATATATACTTATGCTTCAATTTCCTATGACTGACATGTTCAATACCTTGCAATTGAATTAAACAACTTACAAAAATGATTAGTGTAGCCCTCTACATCTTCATTTTGACCATGTCAGATTAAATACCATTGGCGTCCTGCTTTATCTTTATACTATGTGGGCAAAAATTGAGGTAAAAAAAACTTTTTTAATGCATGCCAGGTACGTGGTCTTTTACCATGCTATTTGGTGGCGTTCACCACAATGGAGCGCTATTGGTGAGATGATTTGATGCACACTTTATCATTTCACATTCGGGAAAGTCTTCATCATGAAAATAGTACTCTAATTGACTAACCCATGCTAGAACCCTGCTAGCATCTTTCGTGCCATCAAAATCCTTGAAAGTGAAGGCTTTTCTGCTAATTTGCTTGGGTGCCGGTGCAGATTCTATGCGTGCAGAATGCAATAATTTATCTTCAAGCTCTTGCCTTTGCATGCATTCATAAGTGAGAGATTGTTGTAGATAAACAAGCTGCTCAGTGATCGTGGGCGGTTGTGGAAGATGTGCCATAATTGTGTGCTTTTCTCTCCTTTTTTTTTCTTCTTCTTTTTAAAAAAATTATATCTTTATGTATTTAAATAACTATTTATACATGTGTATATGATTCATATGTAGACTAAGGAGAAGAGAAAGAAAAATTAAGAGAGTAAGTTGCACTTAGCTCGATATTTGGCGGCGATGTCCAGTCCAGAAGTGTGGTACCCAGGCACGGTTGGGAACGGTAAGCAATTGAATAGGCTTGCGTGTGAGGAATTGATAGTGTTCACTGCCAAGCTCCCTTTTGCAATTTCCAGATGGAAATCATCAAATAAAGAAATCCATTTTTAAAAAAAAAAATATGGCTTTCCAAGAGTGGGATCGACTCTTGCTACATTACATCAAATAATGCTGGTAGTGTGGCCAACACAACTTTAGATTGGATGGCCAAGGAAGTTTGAATTTGGGTGACCAATAAATTTGGCTAAGGGAACTTGAGTTGAATGTTCGAAGGAAATTTAAGTGCATATTAGAGGCAAAACTCTGAGAATTGGTGGTCGGAGGAAATTTGGTAAACTACCAAGGACCTTACTTTAATAAGGGCTTTTGGAGCAGGTAGGAATCGCCCTTTGGGGGTAAATTTTGGATGTTATTGTGCGGGCGAGTGTGGTCAATCAATTTAGGCCACACCTTTTATAAAAAAAGGTGTGCATGGCAGCGAGCAGAAGGCGATGGAGTCTATGCCAATAGGGAAACGCAAGACAGCGTGCTGTATGCAGCCCGTTGCGGGCTTCGATACAGAGAGAAGAAATTGATGGCAAGCCCGGGGCGCCCGCGTTGATGCCAATTTCTTTTGTGTTGTACATGCAGGTTGACAGTGACGGCTTGTTGTAAATTGGGGATGATTCCCACGACGGCCTTCGTCCGCTCCCCCCACTTGCTTCTTCAAGGTTTTCTTCTCTTATGAGCCCCAAGTGTTGGGTGTCACAATCAGATCTTCCGAGTGGCAATCTTCACTCGTTCAATTGCTTGTCGACACCATCACAAACCACAATTGCTTTAAAATAGCTTTTAGTGCTCTTCAAGGACCGTATCTTCTTAATTCTCTTTCTCAATCCGAAGTTAACCCCTTTTTGACTATTTAATCTCTTCAATGACCAATTCCAGAGAAACCTTCTTCGATATCTTCAAGCTCTTCGCTTTCTTCGCATTTTGCTCTCTCTCTCTCTCTCTCTCTCTCTCTCTCTCTCTCTCTCTCTGCTTCCTCAAATTCAATTTGTCACACACACACGTATCAACTTTTCACCATCACTCCCAAACCCGAGAACACACATCACGACTAGGAAATCACACACACACACACACACACACACACACACACACACACACACACACACACGCACACACACACAAAAGAAAATATTGACAAGGAAAGAGTGTAAGAGAGTGTAAGAGGGATTGTAAGAGATGTAGACATAATCATGGAGTACACATAATAACACATCATAGTATATGAGAGGAGGAAGGAAAAATTTAGGGCATCCACACAAGAAAGGCCTAAAGATTGCAGTCCCAAACTCCACGACACCTCTTGTGGAGTTTGGTATTTGATATTTGATATTATTTGTTGGTGCCAAAATTGGAGTCCCCTCTTTTACACTTATTTCCACTTTAGTTATGAGTGGAACACACTACTTATTGCATGACCTTTTTAGGGTGAGTTCTCACTGTCCTACTTACAAAGCAGCCATAGTGGCTTATTGATAAAAGATCTAAAATACTGTGGAAGAATAAAATGACTGAGAGGATTATTATTTGCCGTTGCCTCTTTCTCAACTCCCATAATTCCAATCTACAAATCATCATGCACTCACTATTAGTAAAATCAAATAGACAGCACATAATTAACCATTAAGCCAACTATCCCAATTGTAGTTAACCACATACAACATGAGGGTGCCCAATCTTAGAACAAATAAATATTTTGTTAGCAAAAACTTTTGTGTGGAAAGAGCAAGGTACCTTTTGCAAACTTCTATAAAGATCTATAAATCTTTATGGAGCTATAATGTAGCGATCACTAACTTTCATTGAGGCTTTCACCATGATTATGAGTCTATCCTAGCTTGAAATATTTTTGTTTCTCCATGGTTTTATGTGCATCTATGATACCATCCATAGTTCTATATGGAGTGAAAGGAGAAGGGTAACAATGGCTTGGCACTCCTCCCATTCAACCCTCTAGTTATACTAGCCATTGTAGGACCCTTGTGCTCACCTCCCCCCCCCCCCCCCCCCTCCTTTGAGAAAAATTTTCATGCTAAAAAATAAAGGTGGGAAATTTCTTCTTAAGAACACCAATGTATTCCCAAGTGGCACCTTCTTCGGGTCTATCTTTGTGCAACACGACAATCCTTCTTCATATGCCCTTTCTTATGGCAATAGTAGCACTAAACATTACGCCCAAACCATGAGATTTACTATGAGAGTTTTTTGCAATCCTTAGATTTGACACAATTATAAGTGTGACCTCTTTCTTTGTGAGATAATAAAACATAAGCATCACCACTCTTGGTATGCTCAAGAGGTTTCCTATGAATCTCCTCGGTGATCAAACTGCTGCCTACATTATTGTAGCCTTTAGGCACATAGTTACTTATGGATGTGCTGAAAATATCCCAAGAGGAAGGTAGAGACCATAACAAGAAGATAGATCAAACCTCTTCATCAAAATTTAGTCCTTATGATGTTAACTGGTTGAAGATAACATTAAACTCATTCTAGTGTCCCGAAATGGTGCTACCTTCTTTCATGCAAAGCTCAAACAACTTTTCATCAAGTAAAATTTATCGCTTACTCTCATTGTGTTGCATAACTTATCCCAAAAGGCATGATGAGTAGCTCTCACTAACAATAGTGAAATACCTCGACTCTGTAGGATGTAAGAAAATAGAAGATCTAGCTTTAGCATCAAGCATCTTCCATTGTGCCTCAGTGTAGTCACTACCCTCTACATTCTCAAACAATGGCTCAAATTGATCTTTCTAGATCAAAACATCCTAAATCTGTTGCTTCCAGATACTAAAGGTTTTTTTGTTGAAATTTCAAATGTTATAAATGTCCTTCTTAGAACTAGAAGCCATACTTTCCAAGTGTCAAAACTATAACAAAATGTTGGGAAAATTTTCCCCTTGTAACTAGGAGAAAATTTCAAAATCAAATGAGCATAAAAGCGATCAAAAAATGCAAACAGTACGCATAACGAGTGTCTTTGTCTAATGCGCATAAAAAATCAATCAAAAACTGTCAAAAATGGAATGCCACCACGCTACCAAAACACGTAGTCCTCTCTATACATTTCCTATGATGATGCTTCATATTAGAGTATTCTAGAAACCTATATCACCAAAATTGACATTCTGGAAGCCTATATCATTGAAATTGACATTTGAGAATCCCCCATCTCAATAAAACCTAACCATGACTCTCCAAAGGCTCAACAAATGACTCAAGACTATGGTCAAGCTCAACAATGACCATCTACTACTTAAGTCAATGATCAAGAACTCCCGCAGATCCCAATGAGGCTCCATAAACAACGTACATTGGTAGTATTCACAACTCAATGCACATGAAATGGAGTAAGTAACTGCTATCTGAAGTAGGAGATCTACATAATATGGCTACAATCCAACCATTTGCTTTCCTACCAAAGAATGACTCATCCTTAGAGGGTAGCAAGGCCAAAACTCTAAAGTGCAACATGACCAAGAGGTCAAAAATTGTACCCAAGCGTGTGGGAAATCATGTGGCACTTAATTTGAAAGCTTTTGATGGCAAGATGGGTTGTTTTGAGGACTCCAAAGGGTCTTCCTATGAGATTTTAGATCTACATAATATGGCTACAATCCAACCATTTGCTTTCCTACCAAAGAATGACTCATCCTTAGAGGGTAGGAAGGCCAAAACTCTAAAGTGCAACATGACTATTGAAGTATGAGCAATTAATTCTACTAGCTTTTCTATGTTCACGAACATATCATAAGGCAACCAAGTGACATTGAATGAAAACAATATTATGAAGAGTTTGTGGTAGTTTTTCATTTTATTGTTTCATATTGGTGAAGTGTTGAATTAGTGACCATGTATCTCGAATAGCCTATTGGTATCATCTCTCTCCATGTCTCTCTCTTAGGGTTTTCCAATAGGGTGTGTAAAGATTACAATCCGCAATGGTTGACCGAAGGGTGTTATTATTTACGCTCTAACATTTACCACACTTTTAGAAGTAACCTAGAAGCATAGAAGCCTTGCACTAAATATAAACAATTGTTACTAAAGCATTTAAAATTCACCCTTCTACTCTAGGGTGTCTATATTGAAGACCATGGGTATCTCAAGGGGTTTATTTATTGATGCACTAACAATTAACTTTTTAATTATAGTGTAGTGAGTCTTTTACATAGTTGTAACACTGTAGAGGCTAAGTGACACTGCTATTCTTTTAAGTGTTTTTTTGACATAAATCAATTTATCTTAAAGAGGATGGCATCTTGTTATTTCACAGCCACTTATTGACACAAAATTGACACATTTTGGATTCGCTAACTATACTTTTGTACGACTTTAATAGTTACAACTCTCTTCTACTTGTACCTCTCCACATGCACACACAAGTACTAAGCAGTATATCCTCCAGGTACATACGTCTATACCTCACTCCTCCTTTCATATTTTCTTTACCTACATTATCTTATGAGCTAGGAACCTAGCCATATCCCACGTCGTGGCTTAAGCTAACATTGAATTGAATGTCTATTTATATGATTTGACATTAAGATACAACTACTCACGTGAGCTAAGATGTTGTGGGAAAGTGGAGAACAATTTATAAGCACTATACTATTTAAACATACGTAAATTTGTTATCAAGAAGGTAGTAAATGTTTTTTCTTTTATGCCTTGTCTAGTCCATTGGTCACATTCACACAGATTCATCGATTTAGCCAGTGTGTAAATGCTCATACCGGTGTAGAGTCACCGATTTAGACAGCTCTAGTTAATCGTCCAAATTTGTCGATTTAGATAGCCTGCCTGCAGATTTGCTGATTTAGGCAGCACACCAACAAACCACAAACTCACTAAGTTAAACAATATTTAGTGCAAATTTGCCGGTTTAGGCAACACAAGTGCAGATTCGTCGATCTAGGCAATGCCGATCACAAAATCATGTTGCAATGGCTGGCCACCACTTTTCTTATTGTGATTTTGTTACTCGTGTATATAATGGAAATGATTTGGATTTGGAATTGCAGTTGGATTTGGATTTGGTTTATTTTGATCTGATTTATGATGATTTTCTATCATGACAATGTTTTTATGGAATTGGACTAAGAATTTATACAAATTGATTACTGAATGAAGAGTGTGACCAATGATATCTTGATACATCTGTATATGACATATACTGCTTATTCTAGTGGTATGGGACACTGGAATATGCAGCATGTGGATGACGATGGGCATAAGCAAATGTTGTTTAAGTTTATGAATTTTTCTCTCAATATATGAGATTTCTAACATAGAATACTAACTGTTGTCTTTGACAAGTATGGTTTGCAGATTCTTAACTTAGCAAACTGAGGACTTGCTTTTTGATGGAGAGGTATATAACGGAAATTGATTATTATTTATTTATTGTAGTTGGTAAGTGAAAAAGGCATAAGTGGTCAATGAACTATGCAAAAGGATATTCCATTTATGAATATTTTATTATTAAAATGAGCCATGGTCATTGTACGTCCGAGCGAACAATCTATATTCAATTTGAGCATTCAAGAAATTTATAAATGAATACATGCAAGAGGAAAATGGTCACTCTTGCACGGGGGGAGATTGCACCCAGTTTTGTGTTATTCTTCTCTCATCTCCTCTCTCGCCATGCTTGTGTAGCACTACACTCTAGGAGGTGCACTTGCACGTGCTCTCTCTCGTTCTCTACCTCTCTCATATCAATCTTGCA
The DNA here is from genome assembly GCF_014529385.1 of Adiantum capillus-veneris. Taxonomy (NCBI): domain Eukaryota; kingdom Viridiplantae; phylum Streptophyta; class Polypodiopsida; order Polypodiales; family Pteridaceae; genus Adiantum; species Adiantum capillus-veneris. Next base: position 29,746,864 of record NC_140950.1, read on the forward strand.
ATGGATTTTGTGTGTACATGGTCAATGTATGAGAGTCTATTGATTTTATCGTTGTCACGTGTTATTTCAGTATGTTGCAGGGCCCTCTACGGTCCCAGCTATTGCGTGTTGTGCATCACTACAGTTGGTCTAAATTTCCATATTTCATCTAATTCAAAAAAAGTTTTAACTCATAAATATTGCGATGAGGTATTTGGTCTTGCAAGTATTCACTCAAACAACCCATTGTATCTTCCATTATGTCATAAAAATAAGAAGGAACAGGAGAGTTGCAACATGAACCCCTTACAACCAAAAGGGATGCATTACTTAAACATGGGTGTAAACGGTGCATTCAAAAAACAAAAAATGGAGGGAAAAGTGAAGTCTCGTTATCCAAATATAAACAGCTCTCTGTTTCTCTCTCTCAGGCAGTTATAGTGTTGCTTGTAGTTCACTTTCTCTCTATGTTTGTAGAGCTCTACATTGCCCTTTCCGCCTCTGTTTGTTTTCCCACATAGAATTTCAATGTAGATACAATTGGTCCTCTTTATCCCTTCTTAGCAAGTTCAAAACACTCTCTGTCTCTTGACCATTATCACGACCTCTCCAAAATCATCCTCTTGTTGCCTTTCTTGCAATATGGGGGTCATATCCATTGTACTCATGTAACATGCACTCTCTTTGTTGGGCCGTTGTTTTCCTCCCCTACAAAAATAGGCAACATTAGAGTTCGATGGGTACAGAAAAAGATGATGACTAGATAGATAGATAGAGAGAGAGAGAGAGAGAGAGAGAGAGAGAGAGAGAGAGAGAGAGAGAGAGAGAGAGAGAGAGAGAGAGAGAGAGAGAGAGTATTGCTTAGGGTATGAAGGAAGAGCTAGGGACTTGAGAGAACATAGCAGAAGGAGGTAGCAAGGTGCTTTAGCCTAAGGTTTGAGGGTGATGTGGCTTTTCACAAATAAATGATCAAGACCAATTAGGGGAATATAATATACACCTTCCGAGACTAACAGACTGTATGCTAGATGTGTGTTACCAACTTCTCCATTTGGGAAGCCATTCCCATGGTATGGTCCCTTATGGGTGTGATGCGTATAGCAAGTTCGTTTTTAAACATGCAGATATGTATAAAGTTTTGCTCACTGCATTTCTCATGAGTTGATTGTCATGCCAAGGGTAGGACCAGGCACGACCAAGGGCCAGGATGGACATGCAGTCAAGGGGGTCCCTATATTTGGAAGGCCAAGGGTCTATATAGGGCATGGCTGGGTGGTGATGAGCATGTTCCAGTTCCCTTGTCCTTCCACTGTATCAGAGGTCAGGGAGGAGGAGCCATGGAGGAGGGGGGAGGAGATTGATTGCATGAGGCATGCATGATATGTTTCTCTCTCTCTCTCTCTCTCTCTCTCTCTCTCTCTCTCTCTCTCTCTCTCTCTCTCTCTCTCTCTCTCTCGGTCTCTCTCTCGATCAAAAAACAAGGCAACCTTCTCTCCCTCGTTTGGTGCAAGCCATGGTGTACAAGCGGCTAAGCAAGAGGGCAGGGTCGAGGCACAGAGCATGTGCAAAAACTCTTGTCAAGCAGGGACGACGATGAAGTGGTGACCTCGTGTGCAGGACCCCTTGAGGCGAGGGAGGTGGTGTGTCGACCGACTCCAAATCAGGTGTTGTAGAGCTTGAGAGGAGCGTGCGGCTAAACCACCTCCCCTCGCCTCAAGGGGTCCTGCACACAGGGTTACACGATATTGTGATTCCCATTTACCAGTCTTCTGGGAAGATTGTCTGTAAACCGTGAGGGAAAACACACCTCAGTACTGTCAGTTATCCAAGAGGATAGGAAGATTACAAAGTGTAATCTTGTGCTGAAGGACATGCAAAGTGCGTACGTTAGCACCAAGCGATCCAATCAATAAGCATTTATTGCTCTACTTGGAGTTTGCTTACCATAAGTTAAAGCATGTTTGCCACTAGGTGTAGTCTCTTCATGTATAAATCAAGTTCTCAACCTTGAACACTAGTTATGGTGGGGTTGTTTACTGCTCGAATTGGAAAACAAGTCAAGGACTTAAAATTGGTTGATGAATTATGTTAGTAAGTTACTTTCATGGAAAGTGAAAAGAGGTACTCTTTAGGGTACATCTTTGTGTGATAACTCGTTTTGCATACTCATGTGTGTTCTAAATGGAGTCTACACAGTATGATTGGATAGGAATCGGTAACACAAGATGGTTGCAAATGGACAACAATGTGAAAAAATCAAGATGTTACTCTTGGTTTCATTGAACCTCCTGCTGAACCGTGTTCCGGTCAACCAAACATCTGGATCCATGAAGGATGCCACTATAGAAAACATTAGTATATCATCACTCTTGTTTTCGAGGACGAAAATGCTTCTCCAAGGGGGGAGTGATGTCATGCCAAGGGTAGGACCAGGCACGGGCAAGGGCCAGGACGGACATGCAGTCAAGGGGGTCCCTATATTTAGAAGGCCAAGGGTCTATATGGCTGGGTGGTGATGAGCATGTTCCAGTTCCCTTGTCCTTTCATTGATGGTGAATAAAAAACACCATCATGACCCTCCATAGTAGGATCTAGGAATGAGGGGATTCGGGCCATCCGATGCACATTTGTAAATTTGAGTAGACTTGTAAATTTGGGCCACTTTGTGCCTCACGTCTTGAACCTACGACCTCCTCGCAGCGAGCCGTGTGCTCTAACCACTATGCCCGCATGCGTTCATTGAAATATAGGGGATTTGGGCGTGTCATATTGTAATGTGCATGATTTGTAAATTCAAGTTGTGTCCACACCGTCAAATCCCCCCCCCCCTCCTTTTTGCCCTCCAAGTTGGGTTGGAGAGAGACAACTAGTTTGCCTTGATAGCTTCATTATGTATATGGTAAGAAGTAAAGAAGTGATAGTAGTGGTGTGGATTTTATCACGTGGTGTAGCTTTTGATGATGGCTCTATAGCATCTCTCCTCAAAGGTTTTGCCAAAAACTCTATGATCTCTCATGACAAAGAAGATATTGCATTAAAGGATGTCTGGAGGTGAATCTTGTACATTATAATAAAGATGGAGAGAGCATTTCATGCATTGCAATGCTTGTGCCCAAAAAAAAAAACGTATGTATGCTATGGAGTTGGCACCGTTCTCCATATTTATAATAATACCGTAGGGAACGTGCCCTTCCTTCGCCACTTTTATCCCCTCCAGTGTTGAAGGGGGCCTTACGCTTCTCCTCCGGTGTTGGAGGGACTTTTGTATTGTAAAAACATTGTAGTTGTACGAGTAAGAACTCATTAACGATGTTTTATATAGACATGTATCATTCTACATTGCCATGTTGTGGTGTATTGTCCGTGTGTCCCTTTGTTGGGCATAACAAGTCCTTGTCACCTTCGTCTAAAATCTTCTCAATAAAAGGGATGTAAATTCATTGGTTTAATGTATACATGATGTAATCTAAGAACTTTTGAGATCACATAGAGGAAATCAAAACACAAAGTATAAGTTTACCTTTGATATTAGTCGTCTGCATCGAAGCACTGTCTTGGATGGATCAACTGCTAGACCTTCCTTGCATTGTTCCATCACCTTCCCACTAGCATGTGTTGTGCCATTTCCATCCCTGCAGCAACATGTTGACTGCCACATTCACTTTCTTTATCATGCCTACCATTACCTACACTACTTTTGATGTTCGTGGTCTTAGGGTAGGTTGAATATGTTGGATTGTCTGTCTAAAGGCTCAGACACATACACGTACACAAACTCGCACTCTTTGGGCCATCCCCGTCTATCATACATATTGATCAAAGCACGACCAAGCACGACATCTTTCTCCTAGATCCCCTCAACAGGGTATCTTTATGTAAGAGCCCTCGCTTCACATGTGCTGAAAACAACCTAGAGCTTTCTGGAGTTGCCCTCGGGGGAGAAAATCCTGCAACCACGAGAGGGCCATCTCTTTGCATATGCAAAAAACAGACTAGACCCTTTTGGCCATGCCCCTGTGGGGAAAATCCTGCAATCAGTGCATTCCAAGAGTCCACACTCTAGACTGGAAGCATTTTGAGAAGTTCAGGTGCTCTCTAAACTGCACCACATTTAGCAAACATGCCAACCCAGGCATTGGCAAGCACGGCATCTTTTTCAACAACCCCTAACTAGCAATATCAACACGAATTTTTATGCCCATATCAGCATCTTGTGTAGACCCACATGCTTTTTAAATGCACCGGTATGTGAATGCATCAAAAGAGAGGTCCTCCATTTGCGTCGATTGAAAACAACCAAGAGATTTTTACCGTGCTCCAGTTGTGTATATCCTGTGACGATCGATGCACTTAAAGGAACGACGTTCTGGACACGAAGCTCCTCAAGCACTTTTTGTGCTTTCTAAAGTGCAACACATTTGGCATACATATCAGCCAAGGCATTACAAAGCACGACATTTTTTGCAACAACATATCAGAAGTGAATTTTGAAAGTTCACCACATTTAGCAAACATATCAACCAAGGCATTTCCAAGCAGGACATCTTTTTCAATAGCCCCTAACTAACATTATCAGTGTGAATTTTTATGCGCATATCGGCATCTTGCGTAGAGCCACGTGCCTTCAAGATGCACGCATATGTGACTGCATCAGGAAAGAGGCCATCACTTTGCTCCGCTACAAACAGGCTTGAGATTTCTGGTCCTGCTCCTGTTGCGCATATCCACAATCAATGCACTCCAAGAGAAGGAAGTCTAGACAAGAATGTCCTCAAGCACTTCCTCTGCTCTCTAAAGTACACTACATTTGGCATACATATCGACCAAGGCATTGCGAAGCCCATCATTTATTTACAACAACCCAAGACTAATGATATCATAGTGAACTTTAAAGCCCATATCAACCTCCTGCATAGAGACTCATGCCTTCAAGATTCACGCATAGGTGATTTCATATGGACGAAGGCCCTAACTTTGCATCCTCTAAAAACAAACTAGATATTTCTGGCCCTCCTCTTATTGTGTGTACCCCCCAATCAGTGCTTGGCATACATATCGACCAAGGCTGTGCGAAGTACGAGATCTTTTTTCAGTAGCCTCTAACTAACAATACAACTGTGAATTTTTGTGTCCACATCAACATCTTCCGTAGAGTCACATGCCTTCAAGATGCATATGTAGGTGATTGCATCTGAAGAGAGGCCCTCGCTTCACACCTATTGAAAACAAAATGGAGCTTTTTGGCCCTGTCCCTGTGTGGCAGATCCTGCAATTAGTGCATTAAAAGAATCCACACTCCGGACAGGAAGCTCCTTGAGCACTATTTGTGCTCTCTTAAGGGCACCACATTTAGCAAACATGTCAAATAAGGCATTGTCAAGCACGATACCCTTTTTCAACAGCCCTTGGCTAACAATATCATCCTAAATTTTTGTGTCCATATTAGCATCTTAAGAGCACTATTTGTGCTCTCTTAAGGGCACCACATTTAGAAAACATGTCAAATAAGGCATTGTCAAGCACGATACCCTTTTCCAACAGCCCTTGGCTAACAATATCATCCTGAATTTTTGTGTCCATATTAGCATCTTGCATAGAGCCACATACCTTCGAGATGCACACGTATACGATTGTGTCTGGGGAGAAGTCCTCGCTTTGCATCCTCCATTGAAATCAGCATGGAGCTCTCACGATACCCTTTTTCAACATCCCCTCACTAACAATATCAACAATAATCATTATGTCCATATTAGTATCTTGCATAGATCCACATGCCTTCAAGATTCACACGTATATGAGTGTACCTGGAGAGAAGTCCTCGCTTTGCATCCACCGTTGACATTGGCCTGGAGCTCTCTCGTCCTACTTCTATTGTGCATATACCGCAATTAATGCACTCCAAGCGATGACATTCCGGACATGAAGGTCCTCAAGCACTTTTTGTGCTGTATAAAGTGCACCACATTTGGCAAACATATCGACCAAGGCATTGACAAGCACGATAATTTTTGCAACAGCCCCTCACTAACAATATCAAAGTAAATTTTTAAGCCCATATCAACATCGTGCATAGAGTCACATGCCTTCAAGATTCATGTGTAGGTGATTGCATATGGACAAAGGCCCCCTCTGTCTCTCTCTCTCATGCACTCCAAGAGACTACATTCTGGACAAGAAGTTCCTCAAGAGACGGGGAGCTTCCTCTACTTTCAAGCTTGATATTGTACTTCCCTATTTGCATTCAATCACTTCGGGTTAGTGTGCGGCACAATGGAAGTGTAGGTAGCATCCTCCCCTTGGGATTCATCATCATCATCATCTTGTAACTCTTGAATGAGCTTGCAAGGCGGTAGGAACATGAGCCAACTGCCTAACATACAACAAAAGGTTTCCTTGGATCTCCCCGTGTACACATTTCACGGGCTTTGCAACACCTTAGGGTCTACCGACAAAGAATTGATGAATCCTGTGTTGGAAACACTCAAGATTTTAGCACATCACCCTCGACTTCAAGCGTGTAGAGCTATAAAGTAGTGTCTTTTGCAAAAGCAACATGGATCTCTCGGCCACATCAATTTTCAACAGCCCAGATCTTCCTGCCCCTGCCCGTGTTGGGCATATCCTACAATCAGTGCGTTTTAAGAGACGACATCTTGCACAAGAGCACCACATTTGGCATACATATCGACCAAGGCATTGCTAAGCACCCCAATTTCATGCAACTGCCCCTGGCTAACAAAATGAGAGTGAATTTTTAAGCCCATCGGCATCTTGGGTAGAGCCACGTGCCTTCAAGATGCGCATGTAGATGATAGCGTCTGGATAAAGATCGCCGCTTTGCATCTACTGAAAACAGCCCAGGCTTCCTAGCCCTACCCCTATATGGGCATATCCTGGAATAAGTGCACTCCAAGAGATGACATCCTACATAGGAACACCACATTTGGCATACATATCGATCAAGGCATTGCTAAGCACCCCATTTTTTTGCAACAGCCCCTGAATAAAAATATCAGAGCGAATTTTTAAGCCCATATCAACATCTTGCGTAGAGCCACATTGTTCGGCATATTGTGCAATCAATGTAATCCAAGAGACGACATTCCACGTGGGAGCACCACATTTGGCATACATATCGACCAATGTTACCCTTACAAATGATTATCTTTCCTACTACATTAAAAGTAGTCTACATCATACCTTAGAGCTTGGTAACTCAAAAACAAAAAACAACGAGACAAAACCATTCTTGAATTGATCAATTTTCGGCAGATTGAAGCACGTTACAAATCCTTCTCTTCCGCTTCTTTGCCTTGCTTTGCAACTACAAGAAGAACCCCCTCAACACAATTCCTGACACTATCAATGGCACTTTCAACCTGATCAATAGACTAGGCCTTTTGCCTTTGTCACCTCTAGCACCACTCCCTCCATGCACCTTGCCCTATCGTTGTCTTCATGGGCATGATCATTTGAATTCAATGCTCTCTCATATGTGTTTGAATCTCCAGTTTTGCACTTGGCAATATTGCTAGCAAGGTATTTGTCGTCACTAGCATCATCTATTTTGATGCGGCTAGGCTGGGCGCCGTTGAAAGCTCCCTTGAGGGTGGTGGTGTATTGGCCGATAGACTCAGAGTAGTCGTCGGTAGCCATAGACTACAAGCGACAAGAGAGGATGGCGGGGGGCAACATCCAAGCACGTCACAAAAACAAAGTAGGGAGCCAATCTTCCCTATTGTTGTGTATACTGCTTCTGCTAGATGTTGTGTAACCATGGAAATTGAATGGAAGCAGTTGAGTTGAATGGAAGCTCTTGAGTGCATTCTACCACAATAACTCTCTCTCTCTCTCTCTCTCTCTCTCTCACACACACACACACACACACACACACACACACACACACACACACACACACACACACACACATGCACATGCACACGCACGCGCACACACACACCTAAGTACTTATACAGCTAGTATTTAACCTAGTACAAAAGCCAACTCTTTAACAGGTTTGGTTTAGGATTTCTTTCCCCCCACAAACCCTCAATACAAAAAAAAATGCCCCCCCCCCCGCCCCCTCTCTTGGGACTGGCCCCTTAAAGCATCACTTTGATAACTTTTAAGCCTCTCAAAGGCGCATGAAGTATGGGATACTACCCCAAAATAATTGGTAACTGGCAGGCATTTTTGGATACTGGGTTAAATGACTTTGTGCATATCGAGTAGTTTACGCTTGTCGCTTATAGTATCTACCTCACGACCTTACTGTCATATGAGCTCTGTGCACCCGCACGTTGCATGATGACGCTCTTTCTCTCTTCTCTCCCACTCAATCCCCCTATGGGGCCATGGCGGCTGTCGTTTGTAGCCAGACACTTTGGAAACCGAGCAGAATTTAGAGACGAAGGTTTGCATCATCATGAAGCACTATATAAAGGTGAGGATGGCCCTGAGCCCCTCACTTAGTCTCTTTGTGTGGTGTTTGTGTTGATGTGAAGAGAAATATTAGGGCTTTTCTTGGAAGCTTGCCTGCTATCTAACCATGGAGCTTGTGGAAAAAGATGGTGCTTCTCAGTTCCGCATTTCTTTATTGGTTATTTTTCGCACTAGACATTCTGGTTTTATATGGTTTGCAGGGAAATTTTCTAAACTAAAGTAAGAAAGATGGCGTGGCTTGAGATTTAGCAGCCATGAGCATTAAAACAAACTAGTCCATGAACTTACGTGCTTTCTCTGGTCTTTTTAGACGAGCAATTTTTTTAAAATAAAAACAATGGTCGACATACATTTTTTTGATTTGTTTTGACTTTGGGCATAAAAGTCACTTGGCCTAAGCAGATAAATGAGGATTGCAAGGATTTATGAAGGGTTTTTTCACATACCTTGTGTTTTATGACTGCACGATCTCTACACCAATGCTTTGGCTGGCATTCACTTTGAAAAAATTGGGATTTGGCCATTTTTTTGATGTATAGGGATAACTGGCATTAGGTCGTTCCCATGCACTTCACGGGTAAACACGGCAATAAGTCTGAGGCCTAGGTTTTGGGTTTGTAGTTCTATGTGTACTGACTCAATATTTTGGGCTATTAGCTGCGCTTTTAGCTGCTGATGCCATTAAAAAGCAAGATACAGTAGTGATGTATCTACGTACTGGCTGGGTTTATTGGGATAACTATAAAAAAAGGGGGGCCGGGTCTGATGAGCCTTTGTTGCATTTGATGCCTGGTTTTTGCTGGGTTGTTATCGTAATCGTGGTGTCACATTGATGATGTATTGCGCATTGTGGTTTGGGTCATATTGCAAACCATGATGGAGGTTTTTGATCATGATGTCGTGATTGAACAGACTGGAATTAATGGGTTTTTCCTACTTAAGGCATGGCTTATTTACACTTGTTTGTACAATTTTGGTATTTTTTGGTTTACTCTTACTCAAACTAAAATCTAGTGGATTTGTTTGGCTTGATATTCTTAGCTGAGTTTTTTTTTTTTGCCTAAGCCAAGCAACAAACAACTATTTGAGGTATAATACGATGTTTTTTTTAGGGTCGTATCATATTGTAAGGACGAAGTTACTATGTTTTGACTGAAGGTTTTAAAGATGGAGGTGGTAAGAGGTGTACCGCATACACTTGATTAGTCTAGATGAATTGTTTGACTAATTTTTTTACATTAAGTAAGAGAATGACAAACTTGCTATGTAAAATTTTGACGGTGTATGGTTGAGAAGTAAGCATAAAATAACTTTGAATTGATGGTGGTATTAAGTCACTTGGATCAGAAGGGGTGGTGGCCTTCTGATCGAAATGATACATATGTAGATATCTATTTAAGGTCTATAAATAATTGGGTTATATAGAAACCATACATATAATAACTACCATTATTCAAAGGGGTAATGGCCTTTTTTACAAGCTTTAAAAAGAATTTTTTACAGAATTGAAATACATGTACATTGACGTTTGTTTAAGTAAAAAAAGTTGTAAGTTGGACATGGATAACAACTGATTATAGTCAGTTGAAACTTGTAAAACGCATTCAAGACTAACATGTCTGTTGTCTTGCTTGAATGGATGCAGGTGAGGACTCTATCCTTTCTTGGATTTTTTTTTTGGCTCGAAGCAAATGTCTATCCATGACTACACTTGCTCCTACTACTTGAGAAGTACTTCTTTAATGAGTCGTTATCATTGTATATTAGAATGAGGCTTCATTCTTATAAGCCATGTACAAAGATAATTCTAAGAATGAGTTGTTTTTGTACTAATCTTTGCCTTTTCTATAAAGCCAACTCTCTTTTGAATGTTAAAGTTCATTTATGTTTTATTATATAAGTAAAAACAACTCTACACACATACACACACACACACACGTGTGCACAATGAATGCAAGCTTTCTCTACTAGATGTTGTGTACCCTACATGCATCGAAGTTGATTGAAAGTAATCAGAAACTCTTGATTGGATTTTGCCATAATACTCTCTCTACATAGATGCAGAAGTCAATACGTTGGTAGACTGTGTTTGACTTTCCTCTGCATGGGAAACCTTTAAAAAGGGGATGAAACGCTCACTTGGATTGAGCCCACCTGTTGTTTCTCTAGAGGCATCGGAGCTTTCAAAATAGAAGAGGAGATCGCCATTGCAAATACCAAATTGCGAGAGCAGAGTGGCTCTGGATTGGTTCTCTCTTATTGAGGGAGATTTTCAAAGGACAAGGGACAGGTATGCCCCATGGATTGCAGAGCTGCAGTTATGGCGTCCTCAAGCCCTTGCAGAGAGCAAGCTGTGGGATTCAGGGAAAAGCTCGTCTCCTTGGTTGCAGTATGAAGTTACAACGAATAGTAGTAATTCTACTTTTAGCTGAAGACTCGGTGCGACACTTTTTTACCTTCTTTTAGCATTTCAAGCTTCATATCACTTTGACAACCCAACAATCATCTTTTGACAAGTGGCACCTCTCCTCAAATCGATAGACAATCAAGGTAATGATGGATCGTATTTATCCTAATGTTGAGGTAGATTTTAAAATGCCCACCACAGCAAAGGCTTCGTCATCGCCAGCATTAGCTCAAAGATGCAGCGTCGCGCCGCCGCTCACTTGGGCGCCTCGCCGCCTCTCCTTCACAGGTTGTGTTAAGTGAAGCAGGTTTTGGGGCCGCTTGCAAATGGTGACAGGAGCGTCTGACAGTGTTTTTTTGCTTACCAGAGCTGCTTCAACCCTCTCCTTCGCCACCCTCGATCCACACCGCCTCTCCTCAGCCGAACCTGCTCATATTTCCAATCTAGGTAAGACTTATTCCTTTCTGCATGCCACTCTTTCACCATATGTCCAATGGCCCTCTTGTATGCAGTCCATGGCAGCTGGACAGATGCTTCCACTTTTGCTGAAATTGTCGATCCTCTCAATGGAGAATCTTTCCTGAAGGTTCCAAATACGGCGGCGTCCGAATTATCGGTATTGCCCATGCTCATTTTGCCTTTGAATCTGTTTTCCTTGCATCGGTGAAGACAATTTATTCCCACTGACATGGATAAAGAATGGTCATTTAGCTTTGTTTAAAAGTATTTTCTGTTTGGGGATAAATTTCTTTGGTATTTTACCTTTTGGCATTCTTTAAAATTAGACAACACTCCTATAAATGTCGTTTGGATCAATGGAATGCTTATGAGAATCTAACACACGTGTTATTATGTTTTCTTTCCACAGCCTTTCATTGGCAGTTTAAAATCATGTACAAAGTCAGGGCTGCACAATCCCTTGAAGAACGTGGAGAGGTACTTTGATACTGCCATCTGCTCTGTGTGACGTTTTGCATTTAAGTTATTTTATCTTTAGTGAATGCAACTTCTCGTTTCAAAAAGGTTGGAGAGGATGTATTTTTGTCTATTATTGCTTCATAACTTAATGGAAAAGTACTTATCAGATTCGTATCAGCTGATGGCCAAAGAGATCCATTTTGAGAGGGGCATGGATCAGGAGGACAAAGGCATTGGTATGATGGGCTAGTATTGAGCGTAATATCAATTATTTTATACTCTAGCCCCGCTGATTTTATGGACTCGTGTGAAGTACATTTTTGGGGATTGCTTGGAGTCCAGTTGTGTTGATAGGAGTTCAATAATGGGACTGCATATTCTTGAACATGGATGCGTGCCATGTATGTGCCTACGAAAAAGTTCAGATATGGGTTTTTGATATAGACAAAGGAAAATATGGGTCATCCTCGAAATGAACACGCTTCTTGGATCTGCTTACCACCTCGAAAGTCGATTTCCGGCCCAAATAACCGGGGAAATCCGTTGATTTCCTCTTCTTTCGAGAGTTCTTTAAGCTTTTCATCAATTGGTTCGTCTTCTTTTCAAGAGCTTTGTCAAACTCTTTTTGCAAGTACAGTTTCTGCTTTTCTGCACTCGGCTTTGCTTTTTGTTTTATTACCGACTTGACAGGTAGATCGATGGCCTCTCCCCATCCGGAGCGAACCTCGTCAAGTAGGTAATTCTTCTAGTGATTCATATATTTCGGGTCCTTAAGTACTTGATTAGTCTTTTCATGCACGTGTCAACTTGCAGTTGACGTTTATACTCCCATAAATCGGATTCTCCGTAGAAGAAGAATTTTTTGAGCTTTGATACCACCGTTATGGGCTTGAACACTCCAAGCGAGAAATCAATAGCAAATTCAAATAACTGAACTTGAATAGAAGAAGAAGAAGAAGAAGAAGAAGAAGAAGAAGAGAGTTTTAACGCCGTAGGAAACTATCCCAAGAGACCTTAAAGATCTAGCTGACGAGAAGAGTTGAACTCAAGACCTGTTATTCGAGAGAGAGAGAGAGAGAAAAGGATAGTTGACATGGCACGGCTGAGTTCCGAGCTCTGGTCCCAAAGAATGGCGCCCCTTCCGGTATTTCTTTATTATTGCTTCGCAAAGGTACAACTCGCGAGGGTGCAACTTTCTTCGAGGCTCTGCGTCCAAATGCTCTTCAGATTGAGGCCGCAAGGGTCCTTATAAACAATACAAGGATGCCCAAAGCAGAGCCCAAAAAGCGTGAGTTCTAAAGCACTTGACACCAAAAGCATCTGTTCTAAAAGCATGTGCAAAAATTTGGACATCGTTCCTACCTTGCTACATCAACATGCTGCCAGCACAAAATGTAGAGACTCCCTACAACTGTCACGTCAGCAAGGTCAACGCAAGTTTAAAAAATCAGTAGTAGCCCTTGTGCTGTCTCTTTTTAGGGTTTTAGGCCCCTCGATTGGTGCTCCATAAGTTGGTTGGGTTAGGTTTTAAAAACTTAACCCTTGTAGGTCTCTCGGCCATATCTGCAAGTCCTTTTTAGGTTTTAATCTTCTGGGTTAGAGTTTTTAAACTCTAATCCCTAGTCCTCTCGGCCATTTCCTTAGGTTGGAAACGCCACGTCACCAACTTGTGACACATCAAGGATATATAATTTTATAGACCATCTGCTACTTGAAATTTAAGGAAGATCCCAGGGAACATGTACTTGTATGCATATGCTATATTCTTTTAGTAGTCCTATCTTAGTACCAAGGTGGTACCAAACGTATTGTACGTGGCGTATATGTACGTACTGTACGTTCCGTACAGGAAAATTTTTACGTACGTAAAAATACGTACTCTTGTAAAAAAACCGCAAAGTACTAAATTTTCTAAGACACTTCCAAAAAAAACAAGAGAGAAGCCAACAACTTATAGAGACATTCAAAGACACGTTTTACAAGGCAACCATAGACTGTGTAACTATTGCAAGAGATTTGGATTTTTATTTTAAATCAGCATTGTACGAGCTTCCCACACCCAAAAAAAAAAAAAAAAGGTGTACGAATCGTTCCTTACGGTACGGATCCTTACATAACGTCCGTATGGTACGGTACGGATCCGTACATAACGTTCGTACGGTACAGAACGGATCAATACGTACATTTTGATCCAACCTTGCTTAGTACTTGGTAGGTTTTGTTGAGGCAAGACTAACTTGACACTAGGCAGAAGATGTTGGTGAGGATGTGTCCATGAGTTCAGTTTTAGGAGCCCCATTTTTATCTCTACAAAATAGAGAAGGGGCTCTAGTTTAAGACACTGTTGGGATGGGTGTTTAATGTCTGGGCATACTATAGTACGGACACGAAAGAGTGTGGCCAGTCACTTATCCTAAAATGAGGTCATAGTCTGCATTGTGACAACGACCACCATTAGTAGAGTGCTACGGGAGCGCTTGTGAGGCTTGAGCATGAGGTCCTTGGGAGGTGAGGCTGGTTGGTATGGGGCATAGTCACAAGAGACGTGTCCCGAGGAGTGGGGATGGGGGGACGAGGCTCAAATGGATTTTTAGTGTAAAAAAGAGGGCGGGATGGAAAAAGGGGACGGAAAAGTGGGGTCAAAAACCCCAAAAATGGGCGTCCTTTGTGACTATGGTATGGGGCATCCTGTTGTGTTCGAAAGCAAGAAGCTTTTGATGCTAAAATGACATGCAAAGCCCTCTCTAGGAGACCAATCAGGTGTGGGTGACCGACCAATCCAAAATGCAGTCCCTGGGGCCAATTAGTCAGCACACCCATTGTAATAGACTTCCATTGTAATAGACTTGGACACGCCAAGCCAAAGATCTACATCAACACATGTGAAAAATGCAAATAACTGAACTAAAGTTGAATGAGAGAGAGAGAGAGAGAGAGAGAGAGAGAGAGAGAGAGAGAGAGAGAGAGAGAGAGAGAGAGAGAGAGAGAGAACATCTAGGCCGTGCTGATCTTTTCACAGATGTCTTGATCTACTAAATCTACATTCACATCATCGTTAGGTGACTAGATAAAATGTTGCAGTCATTTCATCTTTCCTACGCGTACTCAAACAATACACACATGAGAGAGCACATGTAACAAATTCAGTTTAGGAATTCACATTTCAAATGTACCTCTTTTCATAAAGTCATTGAGTAGAACATTGTCAGCCTGTCAGTATCCCTGAAATCTCGAAGAGAAGTCAGTGACTTTATTCCCATGGAGGTAGCCTTTGACTGTAACAGACTTGGACACTCCAAGTCGAGAAACTACCACGACACCACAAATAATCACTTCAAATAGTTCACAGTCCACAATCGATTCGACACCACCCCGGCGGAGTTCCGTGCCTAGAGATATTGGCCCCAAAGACTGGCGCCCCTTTCGGTATTTCTTTTTGAATTAATCTGTGTTCAAAGTACAAGAGTGCGGGCAGGGGCCCACACTCAAACTCTACGTCCTGATGCTCTCAGTTGTGAGGCCGTGCCCACTAATTTAAAGGTTACAAGGGATGCTAAAAGCAGAGCCCCAAAAGCTGGTAAAAATCAAAAGCATTAAAAGCCTTGAAAAATAAAGCAAAGGCTCTTTTCCTCTCTTTCTCCTATGCTTTAATAAAATAAAGCAAGAGCTTCTCTCTCTCTCCCATCTCTTGCGTAGAATAGAATAAAGCAAATTTTGCATAGCCAAAAGCTGAGTCAAATCTACTGCAAAACTGCCCACGCAACTGCTTTCCCGTACATCGTGTTTGGCGCCGCAATTCGCGGAGGGTCTTACGGCCAGCCACATCAGCATATCCCCCCCTGTTTCGGGTGTTGCCAGCCAGGGAACGCGCATTGTGTGTGCACGCCACGTCACCTTTTTGTGACATACCCCCCTCTTGAAAGCATTATAATTGCTCTTGATTACGCTTGCAAAACAGACAGAAGCTATAAACTGCCTTAGCAGACACTGACTGTTTGGACCCACGCACTAGGAACACACATCTAGCACATGTACCAATCGACAGTCACATCACACGACATCACTAGACATCACATGACAAATCACATTTAACATTCATTCGGATCTTAGACCATGATTTATCGGCAATGCAATTAGCAATCGCATCTAGATCCACTTAGGACCTCATAGCATAGTTACCGGGGAACGCGTTCTGTAGGCCCTGGAATGTCGGAACGCCGTTCCCTACCCCTCTGCCGTTTTTGAGAGTTGGCCGTTTTGCCGTTCCGGGTGACCACTTGATACCGGAACGGTCCGGAACGGCCAACTCTCAAAAATGGGGAGAAATAGGTAGTTTTTTGCAAATTTGTAGTGAACATTAGGTGTTTTTTCAAGTGTGCAAGGACTCAAAAATTAAAATGCACCCCCTCACACCCATTCCCTTCTCAAGCATTATTTAGGTGTTTTTTATGCCTCCCGTTCCGCGCCGTTCCCGTTCCGGACCCTTGGCCGTTCCCTCGTTCCGCGAGGGTCCCCGTCGCCGTTCCCGTTCTGTGTTCCGGGTAACTCTGCCTCATAGATGTTCAATTGACTAACCCCTATTGCAACCATGTCTATTCGAGATCATTCAGACCAAAATGCTGCAGTCATTTCGTCTATCAGTTCGTGCACTTAAAAAGAAGTCAAGAACAAATCAGTTTCATATTCCGGAATTCCATTTCATAAAGTCATACAACAGAATACTGTCAGCTCTTGAAGCTCAAAGAGACATCAATGACTCTAGTATTAAAAAAATCGAGGCATCTGTTAACAAAGGAGCGGAGTAACTCCCCTCTTGTGCAAACCCACTGCACTAGATCTCCGGACAAGCTGAATTCTGGGTTCCATTTGGAATAGACTATGCTAAATCAAAAGCTTCAAGGTAAAGTTTCACAATCTAAGGAGTATCTGCTAGGTCCTCCTCCATCCACTTCGCATTCAATGCAGGATAGTTTTTGAATTTAACCAAGAACTGCCTTCTTACTTTACCCTTAATCTTTTTGTCCTTATGTGCCAAAATTTGTTCAGGAACAAGGATCTCCTCCTTTTCCTCCACTTCGCGTTGCTCATCGGGCTCCCCATCTTCAGGCACATCACCTTAAAAAGGTTTCAAGAGACTCACATGAAATGCATTGTGAATCCTCCAAGTGTCAGGCAGTTTCAGTCGGAAGGAGACATCATTGATCTTTTCGGAGATTTGGAAAGGTCCGTAGTATCGCATACTAAGCTTTGGAAAAAGCCTCTCCTTTCCCTTCTTCTTTCTTAGGCGTGCCTTCTCAAAACGTAAGACCACCCATCTTCCTCCTTCAATTTCAAATCGCGACGATGGCGATATGCTGCCTTTTTCTTTCCTGAGATTTCTGTAAAGCGTCACGGACCTTGGCAAAAGCCGTGTCCAAGTCGCGCGTGTACTCGTCGGCTTCAAAAATCTTATCTTTCGTGCTTAGGAAGGGTAGAACCTTCAGAGCACCTTCAATAATTTCAAATGGCGCCTTCCTCGTTGAAGAAAGTATCGTGTTGTTGTAGGCAAATTCCACCAAAGGTAGATACTTTTCCCATTGAGTCTTCTGATCCGAGATATAAGACTTCAAATAAATCTAAAACCACTGAATTGGCAATCTTTGATTGCCTGTCAGTCTGCGGGTGGAAAGATGATGAGAACTGCAACCGCGTGCCAATGTTCTCCCAAATTACCTTCCAAAACAAACTCGTAAATCTGGGGTCCCTGTCGGAGACAATCGTCTTAGGCATGCCATGTAATCCGAAAATCTGGGCCACAAATAGTCTCGCTAAGTGATCCAGCTTGATTGTTTTCTTCACTAGAATGAAATGAGCCAGCTTGCTAAATCTGTCAATAACAGTCGAGATACCATCGTGACCACTCTGTGTTCTCGGGAGATCAAAAATGAAATCCATTGCAATACTTTCCCGGGGGCGGGTGGGTATGGGCAAAGGCTGTAACAATCCCTGTGCTTTATGCTTGTCAAACTTGACCTTCTGGCATACCAAGCACCTGCGCACAAACTCATCCACATCCTTCTTGAGTCTCGGCCAAAAGAAATATCTCTCTACCCCTTTCATGGTGGTAGCAATGCCGCAGTGACCCGTAAAAGGCGGACAATGGCATTTAGTCATAACCTTTTCCCTCAATGGCTGTGTAACACACAACATGGTTTTCCTCATCAAGTAGCCATCCCGAATAGAATATCCCGCTACTCTTTCCCCATCCCGTATCCGTGTGAAAATGTATGCAAAATCCGTATCTGTGGCATATTGGTCGACCATATTCTCGAAGCTCCTATGGTGAATCGTGGAAATAGCCAGAACCAACATTTTCCGAGACAAAGCATCTGCCACCAAATTCTTCTGTCCTTGCACATGGACAATCTGGAATTTAAACTGTGACAAGATGTTCACCCACCGCATCTGCTTTTCCGATAGCTGCTTCTGTGACAAGAAGTAGCGTAAACTCTGATGGTCAATAAAGACAGTAAAATCCGCTCCAAGTAGGTAATGCTGCCACTGAGTAAGAGCATGGATAACCGCCAAAAGCTCTTTCTTATAAATCTGTGCTGTCAATTCCGGCTTTGAGAACAATCGGCTCTCGTAAGCAATGACATGGCTTTCTTGCATTAAGAACGCACCCAGACTACGACCACAAGCATCACAATATACTTCAAATGACTTTTGCAAGTCCGGCAAAGTCAAAACTGGTCCCGTAGTCAATTTCTCTTTCAATGTCTGAAAGGCAGTCACTTCTGTGGATCCCCACGAGAAAGAGACTTCTTTCTGAGTCAAGATATGCAAAGGGAAAGCAACCTCTGCAAACTTTCGAATGAACCGCGTGTAATACGAAGACAATCCCAAGAAGCTTCTAACTTCATGGACATTCTTCAGATCGGGCCAATTACGGATAGGCTCTATCTTGGCCGGATCCATCTGCACTTCTGTTGCTGACACAATGTGTCCCAAAAAGTGTATCTCTGGTAGGAAAAATTCACTTTTCTTCGCATTAATCACTAACTTGTGATCTCGTAATGCTTGAAAGACTTGAAGCAGATGATCTCTATGTTTTGCCCCATCCTTGGAGAAAACAATGATATCGTCAAAGAAAGCGCCAACAAATAGCCTGTACTCTCGAAAAATCTTGTCCATCATCCGGTTAAATGTCGTAGTAGCATTGGTTAAGCCAAACGGCATCACCAAAAACTCAAATAACCCAAAAGTCGTCCGAAAGGCTATCTTGTAGACGTCTCTCAGCGCCATTCGGATATGATGATATCCACTTTTCAAGTCGATCCTGCTAAAGCACGAGGATCCCTGAAGTCGGTCAAGTATATCATCGATTCTAGGAATTGGAAATTTGTTCTTGATGGTGATTTTGTTGAGAGCTCTATAATCGGTGCACATTCTCCAAGATCCGTCTTTCTTCAAAACCAACAACACTGGAGAGCAATACGGTGAAGTACTAGGCTGGACAAGACCCTTTTCGGAGAGGTCTTTCACTTGGTTCATAATCTCTTCGTTCCGGGCTCGGCTCACACGGTAAGGTGGCCGGTTCGATGGTGTGCCTCCAGGTATCAGATCAATGGTATGATCTTTAGGACGAGCGGGTGGTATCTCGCCTGGCAAGCCCTCTGAGAAGCAATCGGCATGAGAGTGGAGAAAATCTTGGCGTTCTTTATCAAGTTCAGACATATTGTCCTATCCTCATCACTCAACTCTTTCAAAAAGATCTAGTAAACAAACAGACTGGATCTCATTAATTTAGAAATAGCCGAAGCCGAAACAATAGGGATAGACTCACCCTTAAGTTTAATATCGAGTACGATGGTTCTGCCCTTCTCTGTGGTCAATGTCGCTTTCTTCGCCCGATAGTCGACCACGGCGTTGTTTTTGTGGTACTAGGGAATTCCCAAGAGGACATCACAACCTTCAATTGGCATTATGTAAAAGTCCTCATGCCCCAAATACCCCTGACAATGCAACCGAAGTTTGCCAATGACAAGTGTAATGGCTACGTCCTTGCTGGGTGCCGTTGGAACTGCCTCTGCAAGTGGTTCCATCCGATCAGGAGTGATCTCGAGCCGCGCCACCAATTCCGGTGAAATGAAGGTGGCCTTGGCTCCTTGATCAAAGAAGATCAGGGCTTCTTGGTCTTTCACTTTGCCCCAAGCCTGGCAAAGTTCTGTACTCTCGTCCATCATGTTGGGATTGGTACCTATGCAATCTGGAACCAGTCCTGTTTTCATCTTGCCTTTTCTTCCACGTTCCTCAGCTGCTCTCAAACTCTCAGGCCTCTCATCGTCCTTGTCATTCTGTTCTCTTTGTACCTTTTTAGGGCACTTCACGGAGATATGCCCAGTTTCCCTGCATCCAAAGCACTTCCCCTCCTTTATGTAGCAAGCCCGCTCTTGAAGAGTAAGCTTGGGTCGTGCATCTTTCTTTTCTGTGTTGCTCTTTCTCTTTCTACTTTCATTTGTCGAAGTCTGTTCGGCTCTTTGCGTCATGATCTCATCGGTGGGGTAGGTCAAACTGCCTGAGTGAATGGCAAACCCCGTTTCGCATGACTCATCAACTCCTGAATGAAAGCTGACTTTTGTTCTAAGTAGTGATCTCGGATCTCTGTGTAGGAAGATGAAACCGGCCTGTTCAATCCAAAAAGGGCGGTAGACTTTACTTCAAACCTTGATTTAGCTTTCACCCATTATTAGTCGTCTATTATACTTGCGCTATAGTGACACAACAGAGGGGAATGGGATACAGATGCTAGAATGCACCTGTATGAGAAGACCGACACCAGATTGGCCCCTAACTTAGGCGCCCCTTTCGGTATTTCTTTATTGTTTAAAAGAGGGAATAAACGCTGTG
The DNA here is from genome assembly GCF_014529385.1 of Adiantum capillus-veneris. Lineage (NCBI taxonomy): Eukaryota > Viridiplantae > Streptophyta > Polypodiopsida > Polypodiales > Pteridaceae > Adiantum > Adiantum capillus-veneris. Next base: position 29,767,499 of record NC_140950.1, read on the forward strand.
GTTCTTTCCAAGCTGCCCCGCACAACCTTGGCTGAATTTTGACTGTTCTGGCCTGATTTCGGCAGCATAACTGTACTAGAACCCTTCACGGTCAGTATTCCCACGCATTAACTGATTTTCCCGACGCATACGGGCACTTTGCAAAACCTGGCGAGAATCTGCAGCACGCTGAATTCTCTGTTTTCAGCCCTGAAAATGCGCCAGATCGCCTGTACAGCGGTCCCCTTGCGTCCCCGAACCTCCTGGGGGTATTAGGGTCCGTTTAGGGCCAAAACCCTAAACCTGCAAAAATACACAACAGGCTGTAATTTACTGTTTCGGGCTCTGTTTCGCGTGCCGGTCGCATCCGTAGCAAGTCCTCGAGCTCCCGCACCTGTAGGGCTACTTGCCCTTTGAATCGGACGAGATTTCGAGCGTGAAACCTCTCCGAATCACCTGTACTTGCGGGGGATTAGCCGCTAGCTAATCCGGTACCTGTGCAAGAGGCTCTTGCCTCGGCAATCGCGCATGAACCCACACAACTGTACATTGGTCAAATGAAGAGCCCACTAGAGGGGCATAACATACTGCCAAAGGGGAGAGAGAGGGTAGTGCGTAGCGTGTAGGGCATCACTCCTGGCACCGCACTGTGCAGAAGAGGCAAAGCAAGCACTCCATATCTCTTAACCTGCGACAAAATCTGAAAATCAGCCTCCTCTCTCATTTTAGGCGCCCCCTCTCTGGCCAGGAGTAGTAGAATGCTCACAGAGTGCCACATGGCACATTTTCCGACTTTGGGCATTCCCGGCTAAAAATATCTCAACTGGTGCGTCAGTTGACTTTGCAGCATAGCAAGAAAATGTTCCCCTTGTCATTCCGGAGGTTATGACGCCAACACATTTTCAGGTCCCAAAATAGCAGTTCCCTAAATTTTAGGAGATGCTGCCATTGTATCTTTCTAGGTCATCCGACCCTCTTTGTACACTGCGGCCACATCCAGAATTGAAATGTAGCCTCTGTAGCAAAGTATTCCACTTTGGCTAGTCAATGACCCCACTTGGCTAACCATAGTCCTTGTCCAACCTTAGTGCTCTCTTGCCCTCAGGCCTGGACTCCCTCTGGACAATTCCACACTAGCTATGCAATGCAGGGCAGCTAGATTTCCCGAGGGGTGTTTCCAAAAAGTGAAAGTAAATAGATAATAAGAAAGAAATCAACAACAAGGATAGATAGTAGTCACATGCTGGTGACATACCCCTGCCTATATGCAACATCACTGATTATGTCGCATACTTGAAAAGGCCCATAGTAACGCATGCTGAGCTTTGGAAACAGTCTTTCCTTGCCCTTCATCTTCTTTAACCTTGCCTTTTCAAAGCGTAAAAGCACCCAATCACCAAGTGAATATACCACTTCACGACGGTGACGATCAGCTGCTTTCTTTTGCTTTGCCTGAGTCTTTTCCAAGGCCACTTTGACCTTCTTGTACATTTCATCCATGTCTTGAACATACTTATCTGCTTCAAATATCTTGTCCTTTGTATGCAGTATGGGAGGAACTTTCTTGCCACCTTCAACTATCTCAAAGGGTGCCTTGCCAGTTGATGAATGCACTGTATTATTGTATGCATACTCCACAAATGGCAAATACTGCTCCTACTTTCCTTTATGCTCTAACACATAGCACTTCAGCAGATCTAGGACAGTAGAATTTGCCTCTTTTGACTGCCCATCTGTTTGAGGATGAAATGACGAAGAGAATTTGAGCGTGGTGCCCATATTCTCAAACAAGCCTCTCCAGAACAAACTTGTCATGCGTGGATCACGGTTGCTAACAATCGACTGTGGCATGCCATGATACTTGAAAATAGTGCTCATAAACAAGCGTGCCATCTGATCTGGCTTTATCTTCTTCCTGACAGGAATAAAATGAGCCTGTTTGCTGAATCTGCAAATAATGGTCCAAATACTATCGTTTCTTGTCTGCGTTCTCGGAAGATCAAAGATAAAATCCATAGCAATACTTTCCCATGGTTTATCTGGAATAGGTTGTGGTTGCAATAACCCTGGTGCCTTTTGCCTGTCAAACTTGACCTTTTGGCATATTAGGCATTCTCGCACAAAGGCATCCACATCTCTTCTCAATGTAGGCCAATAGAAGAATGTCTCAACCGCTTTAACTGTAGCATCGATACCACGATGCCCTGCATACGGTGGGACATGACTCTCTTGCATCACTTTGCGTCGCAATGGCTTTGTGACACACAATCTGCCATGCATCATCCTGAACCCATCTTTGAGAAGATAGTGTTCATGACGTTGTCCATCCATTAGCTGCTCGAAGACCCTTGCAAAATCTTCATCATTTGCATACTGTTCTCTCATATCATCAAGTTCATGATGCTACTGCCTGGCACCAAATCTATCGCATAGTCCTCGGGTCTCTCTGGCGGTAATTGAGACGGTAATGAATCAGAAAAACAGTCACTATACTGTTGTAAAAACATTGACCTTTCTTTATCTAGCACAGATAAATTTGATTCATCACAATCTGACACTTCACGTGCAAAAACCAAGTACGCAGAAAGATGCTTTTTCATTACAGAAGTAATAGCAAAAGCTGATACAGTGGGAATAGACTCCCCTTTAAGCTTTACATCCAGAATGTGAGTCTTTCCCCTGCTCTGTATAGTGATCTTTTTGTTGTAGGCATCCATGATTCCCTGTACATGAAACAACCAAGGAATACCTAGCAACACATCACATCCGTCCAGTGGCATGATGTAAAATTCTTCAGCATCTACATAGGACTGGATATGTAGGCGCAACTTTCCGATGATGGGTGTCACAGCCTTTGTATGGCTAGGACATGGCAAACCTGCCTCTGCTGTATACCCCATCTCTTCAGGTCTGATTCCCAACTTTGAAGCCAATTCTGGGGAAATGAAGTTGGCTTTGGCACTTGGATCAAAGAAGATAAGCACTGTTTGATCCCTGACCTTTCCCCATGCTCTGCAAAGCTCACTTGCATCTGAATTTGGCTTGTCGTCCACCATATCTGGCACTAGACCAACCATGGGCTTCTTTCCTTTCCTGTCCTCCTTGTCTTCAGAATCAGGTGGCCTTTTCTTTGTAGGACAGTTGTAAGCAATGTGGCCAGGCTGCTCACATATAAAGCATTTGTTCTCTGTCCTAAGGACCTTCTTTTGCTCTTCTGACTTACGAGGAAAACGTCTTTTCCATTTCTTTGCTGGTCCCTTTTCTGATTCAATCGTAGCTTTATCTTTCCCTGTGTTGGTTGACTCCCGAGTCCCTTTAGGAGCCTCATTGGGAACGTGCTTCTTGGCTGAATTTTTCTTGCCTGATCCTGCCTTGACGCCAGTGTTAAATTCACAATCTTCTCCCTTGAGCAAACCATTGCCAGTGTTTACTACCTCGATGAGCTGCGTCAAAGTAGTGACTTTGGTCTTCGTGCAGTACTTCCTCAATCCTTTGGGTGGGACACAACAGTATTTTTCAATCTGTTCTGTCAATGGCACAAACCTATAGGAAGTTACTAGAAGTAGAGCTTTCCAAAACTTCCGATTGTAATCATCCAGATTTTTGCAAGTGGCAGCATCAAGCTGGTGCCATTCTGTCATGACATCTGCTTCAAAGTCATCAGATAACCATGCTGCTGCAAAAATCTGCTTGAAGTAAATCCATGTGGACGGAGCTTGCCCTTGAAGCAATAAAGTTGTCCACCATTGTCCCGCATTCCTTGTCAAGAAAGTGGCTGCCTTGCGGACCTTTGAAGCCTCTGTAAAGTTTCCCCCTGCATAGGCCTTGTCAAACTGCTGGAGGAATGAGAGAGCCTTCTTCCTGTCATCAAACCCCGTAAAGGTCGTGAAAGACACACCTTTGCCACCTTCTTTGTACGGATTGGCCTCTCCAGCGGCGTCAAATTGTCATATGGAAGTGACTGAAACATGGGAGCACTGTTAGGGTTCATTTGTGTTCCCTGGCCGCAATTAACTTGACCTGGAAATGCCATATTTGGCTGCTGATTTGTAATTCCAGCCATACCAAAATTTGCCTGTGGCATCCCAAATTGGCCCTGAGTGCTCTGAAACCCTGGTAGCATGCCCGTGACACCATACATGGGGTTAGGCATCATCGTTTGAGCACCCCCGAACACTGTTCCTGGCGTGTAAAACTGATTTCCAGGTCCATGACCAGCCATGCTTTGGAATACCGATCCACCTCCAAAATAGCCAGGGTGTACTGAAGGTGGTGGGAAGACATGTTGCATAGCCTATAGGTTGCTTCCCTGCCCAATAGAACCAGCTATAGGCTGCTGAAAGGCGGCGAGCTGAACTGGTACAGCCTGAAAGACTGGCATCTCAGCCCACTCGTTCTTGCACCTTAGGCATAGGTTGTGGAGACTGCCTGTTCTCCGTCAAGTGTACATGTGTTTCCATTGACTGTGCGGTATGAATCACATGTGCTCGAGCCTTAACAGGCTTTTGAATATGATCCAGTGACCCAACTTGCTGAGACGGAACAGGAGGTTGCAGAAAGGCTAAAAACCTCGGGTTCTGCATTACTTGTGTGAACATAGCCACAGCAGTAGCCAACTGGGTGCTGAATATATCATCATCCGTCTGTGGTGGTCTTGAGGACTCACCGACTTCATGTGTCTGTTGCCCCTGTGAAGAGGAAACGTCTTCAATCACATCATCTGGTCTGTCAGCCATAATTGCAATTCCCTGTGTCTGGTCTATGATCTCTTGTGTCTTCAAGCCCAATCTGACCAAGGCTCACTTCTATGGGAAAAAGTGATTTAATCGCGTCGATGGAACCATGTAACCGGCCTGTTCAATCCAAAAAGGGCGGTAGACTTTACTTCAAACCTTGATTTAGCTTTCACCCATTATTAGTCGTCTATTATACCTGCGCTATAGTGACACAAGAGAGGGGAATGGGGTACAGATGCTAGAATGCACCTGTATGAGAAGACCGACACCAGATTGGCCCCTAACTTAGGCAGCCCTTTCGGTATTTCTTTATTGTTTAAAAGAGGGAATAAACGCTGTGGTTCTTTCCAAGCTGCCCTGCACAACCTTGGCTGAATTTTGACTGTTCTGGCCGATTTCGGCAGCATAACTGTACTAGAACCCTTCACGGTCAGTATTCCCACGCATTAACTGATTTTCCCGACGCATACGGGCACTTTGCAAAACCTAGCGAGAATCTGCAGCACGCTGAATTCTCTGTTTTCAGCCCTGAAAATGCGCCAGATCGCCTGTACAGCGGTCCCCTTGCGTCCCCGAACCTCTTGGGGGTATTAGGGTCCGTTTAGGGCCAAAACCCTAAACCTGCAAAAATACACAGCAGGCTGTAATTTACTGTTTCGGGCTCCGTTTTGCGTGCCGGTCGCATCCGTAGCAAGTCCTCGAGCTCCCGTACCTGTAGGGCTACTTGCCCTTTGAATCGGACGAGATTTCGCCATTGTATCTTTCTGGGTCATCCGACCCTCTTTGTACACTGCGGCCACATCCAGAACTGAAATGTAGCCTCTGTAGCAAAGGATTCCACTTTGGCTAGTCAATGACCCCACTTGGCTAACCATAGTCCTTGTCCAACCTTAGTGTTCTCTTGCCCTCAGGCCTGGACTCCCTTTGGACAGTTCCACACTAGCTATGTAATGCAGGGCAGTTAGATTTCCCGAGGGGTGTTTCCAAAAAGTGAAAGTAAATAGATAATAAGAAAGAAATCAACAACAAGGATAGATAGTAGTCACACGCTGGTGACAGAAGACCCAAGGTGAACCGCTTAATCTGTCCTTGAACGAGATCTTCTTAAATGAAGAGGTGGATAGAAAAGAGCTCGAGAATCTCTCGCATTAAGCGTCCATTGGATCCTTCTTGGTCATCCGAAGATGGTTTCAAGCAGTTCGTACATCGTGTTCATACTCTCGAGTCAGCCAAGAAGAAATAAAAAGCCTCTTGAATCTTAGCCATTTGACTGGCGCAATCTTGTTTAATAGAAGCGTGGACCACCAAGTTCGAGCATTCCCCTTAAAGTAAGAGGCAGCTCTTCGAATCTTAGAGTGCTCTGAGTAACGCCCTCCCGCGAAAGCGATGTCAAACTGCTGTACAAAAGGCAGCCTTTGAAGCTTCTCTATAACCAGAAAACGTGTCAAATTTAATTGACTGTCCACCTTCCTTAAACTCTCGGACTTTCTTGCTTTTGTCTTCTAGAAAGTCATATTGGTTGGCTTTATAAAAGTTCTTCTTCTTTGCGTAGAAGTTGCTGTCATCAGAGTCTGAACTGTCTGTAGACGAGTCCTTTGTAGAACTTCAATCACGGGGCGAGATTTAGACTTCTTTGCCTTTTTCTTGTCCTTTTCGAAGCGTTGCTTTTTGCTTCGCTTTTTGCCTTTTCGGTCTTCTTCGCTCGAATCAGATGAGTTAGAAGAACTGTTAGAAGAAGAAGAAGAAGAACTGGGTACTCCTTCAAATCGAGCACGCTTCTTTTGCTTTCTTGCGTTTTCAAAAGTACTCATGACCCAAATAACCCGGGAAGTTAGTGCCTTTCTTCTGCTTTTTGTCGTGCTTTTTAACTTTGTTCTCCACGTCAAAAAGCTGAGCAATTCGTGCATCAACCACCTCTTCTAATTCTTTCTCTGTATACTTCCTGGGAGTAGGAGGTTTCTTGAGAGTGGGTTTGGGGGGTGGTTTTGTGGTCTTTTGCCACTGTGTGTGCATCTCATCGAAAGTGGTCTCGCTCATATATTTTGCAAATTTTGGATCCTTCGTAAAATTGAGCATCATCTTTGTTGCGTCGTTGATCAATTGTTGACGCTCCATCTCTTGACGCTCCGTCGGAGTATAGGCCGAGGCGGGCCATACTCCTTGCCTGAATCTTCGTTGGGATCCCTTCCGGCATCTCCGGATGCAGAGGGAGTCGACTGATCTTTGCTTGAAGCCGTAAGTGTCGCGGAAAGAAAAAGGAATTGGATTTCCCGTAGAAGAGAAATCGGCCGTGCTTTGATACCACTGTAACAGACTTGGACACTCGAAGTCGAGAAACTACCATGACACCACAAATAATCACTTCAAATAGTTCACAGTTCACAATTGATTCGACACCGGCCCAACGGAGTTCCGTGCCTAGAGATATTGGCCCCAGAGACTGGCGCCCCTTTGGGTATTTCTTTTTGAATTAATGTGTGTTCAAAGTACAAGAGTGCGGGCAGGCGCTCACACTCAGACTGTGCGTCCAGATGTTCTCAGTTGTGAGGCCCTGCCCACAAATTTAAAGGTTACAAGGGATGCTAAAAGCAGAGCCCCAAAAGCTGGTAAAAATCAAAAGCATTAAAAGCCTTGAAAAATAAAGCAAAGGCTGTTTTTCTCTCTTTCTCCTATGCTTTAATAAAATAAAGCAAGAGCTTCTCTCTCTCTCTCTCTCTCTCTCTCTCTCTCTCTCTCTCTCTCTCTCTCTCTCCCCCATCTCTTGCGTAGAATAAAATAAAGCAAATTTTGCGTAGCTAAAAGCTGAGTCAAATCTACTGCAAAACTGCCCACGCAGCTGCTTTTCCGTACAACGTGTTTGGCGCCGCAATTCGCGGAGGGTCTTACGGCCAGCCACGTCAGCATATCCCCCCCCCCCCCCCCCCCCCTGTTTTGGGTGCTGCCAGCCAAGGAATGCGCATTGTGTGTGTGCACGCCACGTCACCTTTTTGTGACAGTGACAAAGAAGTCAAGTGGCTCTCCTTGTGTAGCCAGCAGCGCACCAGATTGAACCTGCTAATTCATTGGTAACTTTTGAAATAGTCGATGCTTAACCAAAAGCCTCAAGGTAAATCTGTTGACTTGTTATGTGGCACCGCTGTACGGTTTTCCCGCATTTTGCGTTGATAGTAGGACAAGGCAGATTTGCGCCAATTGTGGGAGTCAATTGCTTTTCGGGTTGAGTGTTTTTGGAATAGAGCTTTTGGGGCTTTGCTTTTGGGCATCCCTTGTACAATTCATAAGTGCCTCTGGGGGCCAGTCTTCTAAGAGCATCTTGACACAAAGTCTCAAAGAGAACTAGATCCTCGGGGAGTTGAACCTTGGTCAAGCAATAATGAAGAAATGCCGAAAGGGGCGCCAGGCTTTGGGGCTAGTGCATTTGGGAGGGGAACTCCGCCGTTCCTTTTGGACTCTCCGCTTCTCTCTCTCTATTCAAGTCCCATTATTTGTAGATTTTGTTCGTGTGTTGCTATTGATTTCTCGCTTGGATTGTCCAAGCTTGTAACACCGATCCCCGTGGCTTCCGAGACAACGCTTTGCCACCAAATTCTTTTTTCCGTCACATGAACAGTCAGGAAATGGAACTGCGACAAAATGTTCGCCCATCTCATTTTCTTATCTGGAAGCTGCTTCTGATGTCACGAGGACAGTCACCACGTGCCAACGAAAGGTGTTGATCAGCCCAATCATCTGGTGGTGACCTGGACTTCATTGCTGTGGGTGAAACACTCGGCCATTGGCTGTTTCACACTGGCCATACAATGTCTGACCATTTGTGACTTCAAAAAGAGGGTCCCAAAAATTAAATAAAAATCAATGAAAGGAAACCAACAAATAAAGTTAGTGATTGTCATAGGCTACAGCCTCCTGGCAATTGTAACACTTGCCCTCTTTATAGTTCTACCGATAACTTTGGGCCAGTTTGTTTCTTCTTTTGCTGCGTGCCCTTCTTTTTGTTACCATTGGAAGGATCTTGTCTTGTTGCGGTGGATAGTCGTTTGTGCGAAGGATAGATTAGAGTGCCGGCATGCATTTTAAAACCCTCCTCGGCATGCCCCATAAATGTTTGAATGGAGTCAGACTTTTTCTTTAGGCAATATCGCCGGATCTCTTTTGGTAAGCCGCAACAAAACCGCTCAACCTGTTGCTTGAAGGTGATCTTCCGAAAAGAAGAGACTTGTAGAATGTTACAGGCTTGGACACTCTAAGCGAGAAATCAATAGCAACACTCGATCCAAAACTGGAAATAATTGAACTGAACTTCAATAGAGATAGAGAGAGAAGAGGAGAGTCGACACAGAATGGCGGAGTTTCGTCCCCGGACGCACTGGCCCCAAAGACTAGCCCCCCCTTCGGTTTCCTTTATTATTGCTTTGCAAAGGTACAACTCCTTGAGGGTCCAACTCTCTCTGAGACTCTACGTTGAGATGCTCTTCACAGAGTGGCCCTCTAGGCACTTATAAACTTACAAGGGATGCCCAAAAGCAGAGCCCCAAAATCTCTAGTCCAAAAACACAGCTCTCAAAAGCTACTGGACCCAAAAACTAGTGCTCAAATCTGCCAGCCGTACATTGATGCCTCGTTAACAGATTTTCACATTTTTTAGGCCTACATGCCAGTGCAAATTTAGGATGTTACGTCAGCAACGTCTTCGCCAGTTCTTTTTTTGGTAGGGTTTAGGTCCCTCGGCCGAGTTCTTCAAGTTGCTAGGGGTTAGGTTTTTAAAACCTGAATCCCTTCTCCTCTCGGCCAGCCTTCAAGTATCCCAAAACCTCTGGCAATAGGCGTCCAAGACTCCAAGGTATTTTCTTTTGTCTTCCTCAGATGATGTCAAGCTGTGATGACTTCCTCTTCATACTCTTCAGTAAGCCATGCCAAAGTGAAGACTCGTTTGAATTTCAACCATTTTGTAGGTGCTTCCCTACGCATTAGTAGGGTAGACCATGTCTGGGCGTTACCGCTTAGATAGGACGCCACCCTTCGTACCTTGGAGGCTTCAAAGAAACGTCCTCTCAAAAAGGAGAATGTGTGAATGTAGGGGCTTGATGCGTGTCCTTGTAGCCTGAAAACGCATCAAACTTGACAGCTTGCCCTCCATCCTTCTACTCCTTGGTTTCTTGCCCTTTTCCTCGAGATGGTCGTATTGAGTCGGAAGGTCTACAGGTCTTCTTTTCTTCTCATACATCGGCTCATCAAAGTCTGAGGTGGCAGAGGACGAGGTATCATAGTCAGAACTGCTAGAATGCTTTCGATGCTTTAGAGATTTCTTGTGGGATCTGCTTTTCGTGGTTTTCTTGCTTTTCTTGTTCTTTTGAGTCTTTCTCCACTTCAAGTGCTTCTTGTCCTCCTCATTGGAGTCAGAGGAAGAGGAGCTCTTTGAATTGTTTGTCGATACAGACGACGAACTAAGATCGTCCTCAAAACGAACACACTTCTTGGATTTGCTTGCTTCCTCGAAAGTAGATTTCCGACATAGTCAGGATAATCTGTTGAACGGCTCTTCTTTCGAGAAATCTTTGTGATCTTTATCAGTTTGCCAACCCTTTTCTCAAGGGTGTCGTCAAACTCTTCTCGTGAGTATAGCTTCTACTTTTTTGCAGTCGGAGGGGCTTTCTTCTTCATGGCCGACTTGAGAGGTGAAAGAGTGGCATCACACCATCGTAAATGGACCTCGTCAAGCGGATGGTTCTTCATGTACTTTGTGTCACGATTGTGACTATATTAACAGCAATACATCTACTCCTAGTTGCAGATACGCGAAGTGCCATGCCAAGGAGGACCGCTGTGCTTGGATGGTCACACTCCTTCGCCTAAGAGACGTGCCTCTTTGCCAAAAGCCACACTCCTTCGACGACTGGTCACACCCCTTTGCTCTACGGGTGCGACTCTTCGCCCAATGGTTGCAGCTCTTCGCCGAAAGGATGTGTCTTTACGTCTAAAGTCGCGTCTCTTCACCATGAGACGTGTTTTTTCATTTATGTCTCTTCGTCTCCTATATAAGGAGCCCTTGTATCACACATTCAATCAATCAAACACAGAGTCTTCTGAGTTTTTCTTTGAGTGCAGTTCAGTTTCTTAAGTCTTAATCATGAGTTTAAGTACTTAATAAAGGATTAGTACCTAGAATCCTCACAGTGGTATCAGAGCAAATCCCGGGACCCAAAGGTTGTGAGCCTCTCACCCTAGCCGCTTCACTCTCCCCTTCCCGGAGTTGCATGGAAGCAGAACGGTGGTACACACACACTTGCGAGCATATGAGGTAACTTGATATTTTTCAGTTCTATAAATACAGGAAAGCAGCACAGATGTGTGGGTGGCGTACTCGGTGAATTTATGCTGGTGACTCTTCACGTGTCCCATTCCTTGGGTGGTAATCCTTCGAGCCGCTCTCACACCCCTTCATGTGAAAAGGCACGGACCCAGCAGGCAACCACACCTTCGCCCATGCTCGTACCCTTTCTCGAAGGTGACATACCCCTTTGAATTTCTGAAAACGGTGAATGCTGGAATTGCACCCAATCGCTGGCAGAACCCTTCGTATGAAAAGCCACCACCCCTCAAGCCGGTGATCGGACCTCTTCATGGAGAGCCATGCCCCTATACAAATTCGTTGGACTGCATCGCACGTTTGCCGCACCCTTTCCCAAGCGTCACCCCTCCTTCACCAAGCGCTGGACTAAAACGTCACAGGCAGCCATTCGCTGATGTTTTTTTTTCTTGCGCTGATTCATGAATCACGTTGCTGGGCATTTCTTTTGCGCTGATTTTTAATACACCAAGTGGCCTTTAATTTTAAAGAGCTTGAGTGGCCGGCCAAGCCTCATGTGAAAACACCAAAGCCCATGTGAACTCACTCACTTGATCGTATAAACCCCCAAATAAACTAACTTAAATAGAAAACTCACTCTGCACCTGAAGTGGTAGTTCATTCGAGATTATTACCCGACCCAGAGCCGGAACCCATTTGGAACAGAGTTTCTGCTCGGAACACTCGTCCTAGAACCTGTTCCTGACCCAGAACTTGCGCTTGTTCGAGTTCCTTTTGAGGCGTAACTAGGCCAAATTCTCAGGATGGAGGTGGTCAATTTGACGATGCCCTTACTCTTATCAAGGAGCAGATGGCCACACTTTCCATAAGCCTCGCATCACTTCACACTCGCTTGGATGAGATGCACACGGTAAACACTTCTCGAAGTCGACCTGTGTAGCGCAGATAGTGTGTCGTGCTCTCTACAGTGGGTGCTCCTCAGTGCAATGTGCATGACAATCTCACCAATACAGATTGAAAACAGGAAACAATAGACAACAACTGAGCTCACAGAGACACAATAGCAACAATAGACCACAACAAATGACTCGACTATCTCAAAGAACTGATACAGACTTTGGCGTGGCAGCACACTCAGCTCCAGCCCACGACTCTCGTACAATGGGGTGTCGGGGCTCAAGATGTGCAGGGATGGTGAAGACGTGCTCTGTGTATATACTCACTCTAGACGACTACGTAAAGATCCTGATGACCAAACTGGTACTACTCATATATACAACCATAGAGCCACCAACGGCTCATAAATGACAGTATCTAAGTCTATCTCCACTGAGTGGTGGTGATGACCTGGCCACGATGTCCACTAGACCACCGTATCCCTGCCACGTGTCACTACCCAATGAGTTTGTCCAGTGTGAACCGACCAACCAAAGACCAACTGTAAAGTCCAAACTGTACTAACTGTCCTGTGAAAGTGACACTGTAGCCTGCTACAGGTTGCCCGCCACAAGACCACTCTCAGTGAGAGGAAGACTGAAAACTATGAAAGAAAACTACTAGCTACTGCAAATGTACAATGGTGAGCTCCTGAATCTGTCATCCAAGAGATAGAGTGGTGGCCACTGCTGCGCACGAAGTATCAGCCTCTGGAGGTGGAGCCATCAAATCAATGGTGGGGCCCTGCTGTATGTGAGCTCTCCCGTCCGTAACTGGGCCCCTTGGGAACGGACCAGCCACTTGCTGTTGGGCAGATGATAGCACCTGTCCTGTAGTGTACTGAGGACGTCGAGTGACACAACCATGGCGGTGTGCTCCAGCAATTCCGTCGCAGCAAGTCACATTCTGCATTTGAGGCAATGGTGACGACTGAAACCCTTGAGGAGGAGATTGTTGTTGATTGTAGTATTGAACTGGAGTCTGTGGGTAAAGTCCCATAAATTGTTGAGAAGGACCCGTGGCTACATTCTGCATTGGTGTGCCTGCTCCAGTCCACCCATACCCCATACCCATCATCGTAGGCTGGGTTGCCCTGTTTTTATGTAAGAGCAGTTCTCTAAATCCTTGTACTTGATTTTGAAGGTCACTAATCACTTGAGACTTTAACTTCAGGGCCTGTTGAAGTGCGAAAATAGTGGCATCCCTATCGGCAATAGCGCTCTCAGCAACTCGCAAAGATCCCTCCATAGCTGTGTAAGTAGCTGCGTGACGTTGATGTGTAGCTGCTAACCGCTCTGCTCCAAGCTCAATGGTGGCAATGGCTTGCCTGGAATCCTGCAATATATCCTCAGATATCCGAAAAATTGATGTAGAGTCCGACACTGTGGAAGGTCCTGTAACAGTGTCAGGGTGAAGAGAGTTGGCAAGTGGTACAGCTGGTGGCATCGGGGTGGCAAGTGGCACTGCTCGTGGTGGTGGACTCGGAGCATGCCTCTGTCAGAGTAGAGATGGTGGGAGTGGTTTGCAGCAGGACTAGGCATAGGAGAAGAAGCAACTCCCATTGGAACTTGGGAGCTAGTCACTGTGGTAGGAGTAAAAATAGCAGCAGTAGAGAGAGGGACACACACTGTAGAAGCCACAGCTGTGACATGCGTAGTGTGATCTGCAGCGCCTGAACTTACCATCGAACCAGTAGCGGAAGTATGCGAGGAACGTCGAACAGGTTGCTTCATTCGAAGTTGCTGGCTTTCTGAAACTGGCAGTGATACTAAAGATTCTACTGTGTCTTTCACTACCTTTGCCCTCTTTTTCTCTGGCTTCCCAGAGAGATCCATTGTCTCTTCAATATCTTTCCCTTTTGCCTTAGAGCTTTTACGGCGCATATCCGCATCCACATCCATAGGACGAACAGGTATGTTAATGACCCAGGCCAACATGGGAGGTGCAAAGCATTGAAAGCTAGATTGCACAAATTGCACCTCGGCTCTGAATCTTTTTGCCCGCGACTGTAAAGAGGTAAATAGCATTTGATGAAAGCCACACGGGATGGTGTAGATGAGGCAGTATAGGCCTTCACAATGCGAGAATATAGTAGGGACGTCACATCTGCCTTTGCTTACTTTAGCAGCTCGGACCAAAAAGTAGTACTTGAAAATGGCCCAGATCTTTTTATTCCTTGCATAGTCAGCATGACTCGTACTAAGTAGCTCTTTGCATGCCTCGATGGTCACATCTTTCGAAAGTTGTGAATAGGTTCTCGTAGCCGGTTTTACTGCAGGAAAGGTTGTCATCCCCAAAGCGTGACCAATGCATGTAGCAGTCAGTGGGTGCCCTCTGACTTTGGGAAAAAACTTAGAGAACTTCATGCACCATATTATGGGAATATCAGAAGGCAGATCGGCCTCTGCTAATGCTGACAGACCTAGCGTATGTAGCTGATCTTTTGATAAGACTTCTCGAAGAGACGGATGAGGCTGCTGCAGATGGAAGTTCAAAGTGAGTTTGGTTTGAGTGCTGGAAGAGGAGGCCGAGGAATTTGATGGCTCAGTACCTGCATGATGGCTTTCCTCTTCTTTTGGTTTTTCACAGCATCTTCGTGTTCATCATCTTCCTTTTCCTCTTGGCTAGAAGACTTCGAGTCAGAGTCAGAAGTAGAGCCCGATTCAGACGCTTTGTAGTTTTCCTCACTGAAGTGGAGGACAGATTGGTGAGGGCATGGCTGGAGGTATCCACATCCTCTTCCTCTGCAGAACTTTGGGATGTTTCAGTTGGCCTCTGTCGAGACAAAGCTTTCTTCTTCCTAGCTTGTTTGCTTGTACAAGCCATCGTGTAGTGTGCTTGAAAATTTCAAACATGAAAAGCGTCAGTCGGAGATTGCTGAATAGTTGCTGAATCAAATCAGTATAGAAGAGCAAGCTGCAAGTGCGCTCCTCACAGATGTGACGCTCTTTGGCCAGTGTGCAGATGAACTCTACTCCCAGATTCCCAGATGTAGCGCTGCACTTGGAAAAAGCTTGATTACTCAGGGAAGAAGAGTCAGGCGGCAGATGCAGGAGGAGAACGAAGTTAAATCTAAGATGCAGGAGGAGGAGGAAGTTAAAATTAGATTGGGTAAGGGAGGCGAATATGATGGGTAGGGTACGTCGAATAGGGGCGAGGGGGGTTGGTGGGTAGGGGCGAGGGGGTATGGCGAGGGGGTTGGTTGGGTAGGGACAAGGGGGGGTTGGTGGGTAGGGGCGAGGGGGTAGGGGTGGTTAGGGGCGAGTAGGGGGTGCGTAGGGGCGAGAGTGTGTGAGGGGTGGGTAGGGGCGAGGGTCAGAGAGGGTGTGTAGGGGCGAGGGGGAGTAGGTGGGTAGGGGCGAGAGTGATGAGGGGGTGGGTAGGGGCGAGGCCAGAGAGGGGTGGGTAGGGGCGAGGGGGAGTAGGTGGGTAGGGGTGAGAGTGATGAGGGGGGTGGGTAGGGGCGAGGCCAGAGAGGGGTGGGTAGGGGCGAGGGGGTTATTTTATGGGGTAGGGGCGCTTAGGGGCAGGGTAAGGGAGGGGTTGGTTAGGGCGAGGGGTAATTTAGAGGGTAGGGGTGAGGGGGTTATTTTATGGGGTAGGGGCGAGGGGGTTATTTTAGGGGGAGTTGATTAGGGTAGGGGCAAGAGGAAAATCAAGTAGAAAGCAAGTAGTTCTGCAGTAATTTAATGCTTAGGCCCATCAGCAGAAAGCGTTCGGAATATCATAATGAGCCCCCGCTCCACTTAGTAAGCGGAAGCAGAGAGCGGCAACAACAAAAGGAAGCTTTCTATGCAAGCATAAATTGTGAAGCTGTGAATAGGTAGCAGCAAGCACTGGCGTGGTGGAATATTTAGGCCAATAGTTGCAGCAGCAGCTTCAGGTTCCGTTTTCCAGAGATGCCTTTTGATACAACGACAGTACCAGCAATTCGGAGTCGAAGGTAGAGAGAGAGAGAGAGAGAGAGAGAGAGAGAGAGAGAGAGAGAGAGAGAGAGAGAGAGAGAGAGAGAGTAGATGCTGAAGGATTAATGGCCGATCAGGACTTCTACACTGATAGAGACATAGTGTACCGAGAGGGAGTGGAAACACAAAGGAAGGATATTACGGAGCGACATTAGTGTGTGTGAGCACGTGTGAGAGAGATACAGGACAGACAGAGAGAGATGCACCAGAGTAGTGCTAGGAACAATACCAAAAAAATCCATATTCTATCCGATTAGAGTTGTACCTCAGACATTTTGAAGAAATCCACAAGGACAGAGAGAGAGAGGACAATAGAGAGAGAGAGCTGTAAGCTGTAAGGACTAGAGATAGAGATACCTAGGATACAGATAGACATGAGACAGAAACAGGAGGAAGATGATTATCCAATTTATGAGTGAATTCAAATAATTAAAAAGAAAAAGCTGGATCGTAGCTTGAATCCAACCCGAATTATATCAATGAGATGAAATGAGATAAGAAGGAATTTGATGCATGCAGTAAAACAAGGAGAATTTTAACGATAACACGGATTACAAATGAGATGAGAACTTGACATAAGGTAACTCTAAGAAGAGGGAAAATGGAAAGCCGGAGTGAGCCGAGGATTGAGGACGGGACACTGAGGATGGGACAGTCATAAGGTTGTAGGTGGGAGTTATAACATAACCAGATTCTAAAGAGTCAGGCAAGTGAGTGATAGCACTTTATTCTTGATCCATTTACCAGTGGCAAAGGAACGCTTGCCAGAGTGACTAACTGGACAACCCCCTGTGGCAAAATCTCTTGTACCATGAATGGCCCTTGCCAGGCTGGGACCAGCTTTTTAGCCTTCTTCAGATACTTAGCTTGATAGAGTAGCACCAGGGAACCCTGCGTTATTTTTGGCTTTCGGAGATGGCGATGATGCCACACTTTGCGACGAAGTTGCTCAGCTTAAAGAGCATGTGAAGCTAACCTCCTGCTTTCTTCTAGCATCGAAAGACGAGAGAGGTTTGCTGAAGCAATCCCCGCTGTGACACGAACACTTCCCACTCTTGCTGAACCTGAGTTGAACTCATATGGTGCAATTGCTTCTAGGCTGAAAGCTAGCTGGAATGGGGTGTAGTTAGTGGTTGCCTTGAAGGAGAAGCGATAAGCCCAAACTGTGCCGAGGATAGCTTGAGCCCAAGATGTTGGATGCAGGTGACAAGCTTTCTAGAGAAGCGCGATTATCATTTTGTTAGTGCTTTCAGCCTGCCCATTTGCTCTAGGATAGTAAGAGCAAGACTTGCGATGAAAAATCTTGTAATTCGTGAGGAGTGTGGAGATCAGGTTGTTGACAAAATTACTACCTCGATCACTGGTGACTTCCAGAGGGCACCCAAACCTACAAAAAATATTTTCATACAAAAATTTTGCAACAGTGGCGGCTGTATAGTCGATGGTAGCCACCACTTCGGCCCATTTTGTTGCATAATCCGTTGCTACCAGGAGATACTTACGATTGCCTGGTTGACCAGATGGAGTAACTGGACCAACAAAGTCCAAGCCCCATCGCTCAAAGGGCAACCACGCCATAGATACGTGCAGAGGGTGATTTGATTGCTTGCTAGGCTTGGGCGCACATCGCTGGCAGACATCATAAATCTTGACATGAGCAATAGCATCTCTAAATATATAGGGCCACCATAAGCCTGTCTGTAAGATTATTTGCGTCGAGATGTGACTAGGGTAGTGGCCACCTGTAGGACCATTGTGTGCATCCTCCAGAATGTGGTCTACTTCATGAGGGGAGACGCACCTGCGCAGCACACCATCTGGCCCAGATTTGTAGAGTTGTCCGCCAATCAAAGAACAGGATCTAGACTTCAGCAAGAGTCTTCTTTTTTGCAAGGGAGAAGCATTCTCAGAATATAGGCCAGTAGAGAGCAGATGTAACACATCTCCATACCATTCTGGGGTTGTGTCGACCTTACAAAGATGACTATCAGGAAAGTCATCATCAACCCCAGTATCGGGCTCACTTGTGTGGATGAGAGAGAGATGGTCGGCCATGACGCGCCGCTTGCCTGGACTAAGAACTACTTCGAAGTCGAACTCCTGGAATATCAGTAGCCACCTCCAGACTCTTCTTGCAACTTGGGGTTTATTCAGAAGATAGCGTACCGCATGATGATCTAACAAGTAATGACAAAACTTTTGTAAAGAGTACACTGTAGCCAAACCTTCCCTTTCTGTGGTGCTGTAGTTGCGCTCTGCTTTGGTGAGCATGCGACTTGCATAGTGAACAAGGCGATCCAGGTTGTACTCTTTACTAGGTTGAGTCAGCGTAGCCCCCACAGACAGTTGACTGGCATCAATATGCACATGAAAAGGGAGAGACCAATCTGGAGCCACTAAAATAGGTGCTTCAGTGAGGCCCTTTTTGAGGTATTGAAATGCTTCAGCTTCAGGTTTTGACCATTTAAAGGGTACTGTAGCACTAGTGAGTCGGGTCAATGGTTGAGCCACCTGTGCATACATTCGTATGAACTTGCGATGATAGCCTGTGTGGCCTACAAAGCTCTGAACACCTTTCGGGTTGATGGGAGGTGGTAACTTCAAGATTGCCACGATCTTCTCTGGGTCAGGTGCTAAACCTTAGGCAGACACCACATGGCCTAGAAGTGTGCCCTCAGTTACCAAAAAGTGACATTTGTTAGGATGGAGTTTTTACTGTGCCTCTCTGCACCTGAGGAAGACAACAGAGAGCTGAGCGAGGTGCTCCTCTAGATTTTCCACTAGGGTTGAACATTGGGCACCTGAGAAGGTCGAAAAATCGTCCATGAAGATGTGAAGATGACCCGTAAGTAAAGGACAGAATATAAGATATACTGCTCGATTGAAGGAAGGTGGAGCGTTTTTCAACCCAAACGACATCCTAGTGTAGATAAAAATATCCCAGGGAGTCGCAAAAGGCCGTTTTAAGCTGATGACCTGGATGGATATCCACTGAACCCATCCATAAAAATGTACAATATATGCCCTGCTACATCTTCGAGCACATGCTCAGTGAAAGGTGTGTGAAAACCATCTGGGATAGTTACCTTGTTCAAAGTGCGGTAATCTACGCACACACGGATTTTATTGGACTGTTTCTTGGGCGCTATCACCATGGGTGATAACCACTCAGAGTGCTCCACAGGTATAATGATCCATGCCTCTTGCATTTTTTCGAGCTCTGACTTGACAGCCTCTGCATACTTTGGGTTGAGCTTGTAAGCTCGGCCTCTGACAGGCTTAGCCTCTTCAACCAGAGGGATAGTGTGGAGACCCAATTTTGGTGGGATGCCTTCCAAATCCTTGTAAGACCCAATTTTGGTGGGATCCCTTCCAAATCCTCGTAAGACCAAGCAAAAACATCCTTAAAAGAATGTATAAAAGAAACTACCTGATCAAGTAATGCGGTATGCTTCCATAACCAAGCTGCTAAGAGGACGTGATGAGGGTTGTCATGGTTGCCCAGGTTGACTTTTTTGACCGGGTTAGGAGGTGTAACTGTGGAGGGTACTTCAACAGTTGAGAAATGGGCTGCCTCTTGGAGCTTCGAGACATCATGTGCTGGTGTTTGATCGATTGGAAACTCCGCATACTCTTCTTGTAACCATCCGGGTGGAAGCTCCTCGAAGGGTAAATCTTCAGACACAGACATAACAGAGTGCTTTTGAGGGGGTGGGGCGTCCGACCTGGGAGATGTTAGAGGAAGGGGGAAATGATTGGCGAGTTCATGCAGAGGAGATTTTTTCCCCCTTCGGTGATGTGTTATAGGTTCCCCAAGGCCGATGGCTTTTATCAGAGGAACATTTAAATCATGAGAATCAGGGACTAACACACTTACTTCTTCGACTGGTACACTGTCTGCTGTAGGACTTGGGACATTGGTGTCCGCCTGAGGAGCTGGGAGAGAGAGTGTTACCGACCCAGGTGAGTTTTGAATAGAGACCACATAGCATGGCATCGAGGCGATAGATTCAAACCACTGCAGCAGGTCTTCGTCAGACTCGTCAGGTGGGATGGGTTGCTCAGGGTCGGGGTGGGATTGTACTAACAATGAGCTGTGATGAACCATTGGATCCATACCTCCTTCGAGCCGAATTGGTTGCATGGAGGAGCCAGGAGTATGTATCCACATGGCGTCGTTTTCCCAATCATGAAGTGCCTTAGTATGCCGCAACCATGGTCTACCAATCAGCAAAGGAAATCCTCCCTCCACCTGAGGAAGACTGACCACCACAAAATCCAAGCTAAATGTGAAGTCTTGTACCATCAGACACACCTTCTCTACTATGCCCACAGGGTAGACTGTCCTCTGGTCTGCTAATCCAATAGTGAATGGAGCAAGGCGGGTAGGCTTCAGACCTAAGGCCAACATAGTAAATTCTGGCATCAGATTGATCCTAGATCCACCATTCACTATGACGCCTGAGAATTGATGCCCAAGAATAGACTCAGTGAGACGAGGACTTTTGTAGTTGGTGAGGGGAGCAGCTGGATATGAAATCATGTAGGACTCCAAGGGCTGCACAGGTAGGTGCCCTCCACTAGGCCCTGCACCAGGGTACAAACACTGGATGTTGGAAAGGGTGTCACTTCTAAAATTTGCATCAAGTCGAAGCATGTCGTACAATGACACTTGCTGAAAGGTGTTTTTCAAGATAGACTCTGCTGTAGGCTTCACTCCTTTGATTAGATCTTGCTCTGGTATCTTAAGCTTCTGCAAGTCCTCTACTGCTTCCATGAAAGCACCATCAATATCTGATAGAAGCGAGGTAGGTTGGCTCTTGACACTACCTGCTGGTTTGTCAGCTACTAAGGGAGTTTGACTCATTTGTGTGACAGGAGATGTAAAAATTGGACCAGGTAGGCTCAGCCCAAGAGCAGCTCTCTGTGCCCGTGTGAGCACACCAGCCGGCTCTTCCACTTGCTTCAATCCATCTCGAGAGGCAACTATAAGAGTGGAAGGCGGGGCCTGTGGAATGGTGCTTACTGTGATGAGGTTAAGCTTTGGGAATGTAAACTCCTGTTGGTTCTGGTTTGTGCTTGCAGATGTGGATGCTCGTTGTTTTGGGCAGTCCTTACTGTAGTGATCCTTAGCTTCAGGACAATGTCGGCAAGGAGGGGACCCTTTTGGCAACGGACATTTGCTCTGATAATGTCCATACTCTCCGCACTTGTAGCACAAAATTGGCCTATTGGAGGGGCGAGGTGGTCTCTGCCCTTACTACATGGGACCGGATGCTGACGTGCAGAATCTTTGGGGAACTGAAGGAGTACTAGCATGATAAAAGCTGGGAGATGCAAAGTTGTTGTGCATACCTTGCTGCATAGGAGGTGTTGTCAGTAGAGGTGGCAACGGGTTTTGATGGCCATAGGGTGAGACCATGTTGGATGCAGTGCTAGCCCTTGTTAGAGAGAAGGACCTAGACTTTGTTGTATTTGCCGCAATCCCTTGATATAGTAGCAATCCTTGTCTTCGTGTCACAAAACGGGAGCGTACTCGAGCACTTGAAAATCTGTCGTTCTTGCGCGGGAAAAGCAACTTCCGTGCTTCGTAGTCTCGCGATCTCTTGCGGCAGAGTCTTCTCTTGCTGATGTTGGTACCTCCCGTGAGTGAGGGCATGTGGTGCTTTTATAGCTCCCTGGCCACGGCACGAATAACTGCTCGCGTAGAGATCGCGGCCGTTTTTTTTGTTTTGTTTTGTTTTGTTTTTGCGCTGTTCTACCCGAAATAGGGAGAGAGAATTCGCTGGCTGGTTTTGTTGCTTTATCTTCAAAGTGGCTGCCCACTTATTAAGTGGGCGGCCGGCATATTTTAAAATTGATCTGAACCTGTCCAAAAGCTCAATAAAACCTTATAAGTTAAAACCAATGCATTTAACAACACTTCCCAGGCGTCCCTGGATGCAACCACATGCACGAATGCAATGCAAACATAGATTCCTCGCGGGAAAGCATCTGCCTTCCCGCGATTGTTCCTGCTTTTCGAAAAAAGCTTCATTGAACCCATCTTTATTCTTGTGCTTGCGTTCTTACGCGTATTTTCTTACTCAGTTCGGATTTCCTCCTTAGCCTACGGGATGCCCCCTTACTGATGCACCCGTCACCCATTATGTGACGCATCAGAGGCACTCGTAACCCGGTCCTTTCCACCGAACTTACGGAAACTCCTTCGCGATGTTTACCGTCACCCATCAAATGACACATCAGAGTTGTCTGTTCCTGATGGCATTTCCCGTAGCTACAATCTTTTAACAGTTCTTAGTGTACACATTAAAATATCCTAATTTCATAAAAAGAAATTAATCATTAAAAATAAGAAAATAGTCCAATTAGCAACATCCCTCTGGCTTCTAAATAGTTGACCTCAACTGTAGTGCTTGGACATATACCTCCAGTATCTCGGGATAAGCTGCTAATTCCTCCTGCGTCATCCAATGAGCATCTAGATTTGAATAGTTCTTAAACTTAACCAAATACTTCCGTGTTATCTTTCCGGATTTGAGAGACCGCTCCTGATGACTTACTATCTGCTCTGGTTAGAGTATTTCTTCTGTTTCCTCAACCTCAGGAGGTTCCTCAGCACTTGGCTGACTCGGAGGTGGTCCCACATATGGCCAGAGTAAACTGACATGGAAAGCATTGTGGATTTTCCAATTAGGCGGTAGCTCTAATCGGAATGTAACATCATTCACTTGCTCAGTGATCTTAAACGGCCCATAATAACGGGTAGAAAGTTTTACCCCTTCCCCTTATGAGACGCTTGTTTCTTAAGTCTTGCCTTCTCAAACTTGAGTAAGACTAACTGCCCGACCGTTAAGTCGAGATTCCTCATGTGCTTGTCTGCAGCTTTCCTATGCTTTTCTTGAGAGCGTAGAATAGCTCTCCTCACTTGCCCGTAGGCTGTGTCCAAATCACGGACAAATTCGTCAGCTGCGAAAATCTTATCCTTAGTTAAAAGGATGGGTGGAAGCAAAGGCTTACCATATAGAATCTCAAAAGGTGCTTTCCCTGTCGATGAGTGTATGGTATTGTTATACGCATACTCGACAAGAGGCAAATATTTCTCCCAGTCAGATTGCCGGTTTGACACATAAGCTTTTAACATATCCAATACTGTGGAATTGGCTATCTCACTTTGCCCGTCCGTTTGAGGATGGTAGGCAGATGAAAAATTCAGCTTCGTACCAAGATTATCCATCAAGGCACACCAAAAATTTCCTGTCATGCGAGGATCTCGATCCCTCACAATAGACTTAGGCATTCCATGATGCTTAAAGATCTGTGCCAGAAAGACCCTAGCCATATGATCTGCTTTTATCGTTTTCTTGACTGGTATAAAGTGTGCTTGCTTGCTAAACCTGTCCACAATGGTCCAGATCGCGTCATTTCCAGTCTGAGTTCTAGGGAGGTCCATGATGAAGTCCATGGCAATACTTTCCCAAGGGTCATTAGGCACAGGCAAAGGTAGTAGCAACCCAGGCGTCTTATGCCGATCATACTTCACTTTTTGGCAAACCAAACATTCCGTGACATACTTATCAATGTTTGCTTTAAGGCTAGGCCAAAAGAAATATCTTTCCATTGCTAAGGTCGTAGGGAGAATACCCCGATGACCCGCATAAGGCGAAGCGTGTGCTTCATCCATGATCTTCTTTCTTAATGGTTCCGCCACACATATGGCCTGATGGTGGTAGAGATAACCGTCCCGAATGGAATAGGGAAACTCATTCTCTCCACGATGTAGCTTTCCGAAAATGGTGGAGAAATCTGGATCATTCAGATACAAATCCGGTAGTGCTTCTAATTCTTGGTGATACACCGAAGTGATAGCATTCACCCTTGGCCACCTAGACAATGCGTTTGCGACCACATTCTTACTCCCAGCCGTGTGAAGGATCTGGAAGTGAAACAGACAAAAAGTTTGCCCACCTCATCTGCTTCTCAGATAGTTTCCTTTGCGTAAGAAAATACGGCAAACTTTGGTGATCAGTCTTGATCACAAAATCTGCCTCAGAAGCCGTGAGTTCCTTTTCGTAGATTGATGCATGCAACTCTGCATCCTTCAGCCGTCTTCTTTCGTAGGCCACTGCATGGCCTTCTTGGTTTAACACTGCTTCGATGCAATCGCCTGAAGCATTGCAGTGAACCTCAAATGGTTTTCTTAAGTCAGGCACTATCAAAATAGGTCCATGGCTTAGCAAGTGCTTGAGCCGATCAAAAGCTCCTTGTTGTCTCGATCCCCATCTGAAAGGAATCTTCTTCTTTGTCAAGTCATAAAGTGGTCTTGCTACATGAGAAAATCCTCGAACAAACCTTCGATAATACGAACATAATCCCAGGAAACTACGTACATCATGTACCGTAGTGGGAATAGGCCAATCTTCTACCACTCGGATCTTGGCAGGATCCATACTCACTTGATTGTGGGAGACTATATGGCCGAGATAGTGTATCTCAGAGAGAAAGAACTCGCTCTTCTCTGCATTCACATGCAACTCATGCTTTCGCAATTCTTGAAACACTAAGTTCAAGTGCTTCCGATGTTCCTCTTCTGACTTAGAGAAGATGAGTATGTCGTCAAAGAATACTCCCGTAAAAGCTCGATACGGGCTGAAAATGCGGTCCATCATGCGATTGAACGTCGCAGGAGCATTGGTCAAGCCGAAAGGCATTACCAAGAATTCATATAGTCCAAAGGTTGTGCGGAAAGCAGTCTTATGGACATCCTTAGGGGCGATCCGTATCTGATGATACCCACTCTTTAAGTCTATGCGACTAAAGACACTTGCACCCTGCAACTTATCAAGTATATCATCAATCCGAGGGATCGGAAAGCGATTCTTGATTGTGATCTTGTTTAAAGATCGATAGTCTATGCACATTCGAAACGTGCCATCTTTCTTCTGCACCAGTAGAACTGGAGAGCAGTAGGGTGAAGCACTTGGCCGTACTAACCCTTTCTCTAGAAGCTCGTTGACTTGCTTGAAAATTTCCTCTTGCTGAGCAAGACTCACCCGATAAGGGGGTTGATTGGGAGGCGAGCTACCCGGTATGAGATCTATGCGGTGATCTTCCGGGCGTACCGGAGGGAGTTCATCAGGAAGTGTTTCCTTGAAACAATCCTTGTACTTTTCAATAAATTGAAGACGCTTAATTTCCAAACTAGAGAGAGAGTCCCTACTAGTTTTATCATTTGCAAAAATCAAGTAAGCAGAAACACACTTCTTCATTTCTTTCTTAATGGAGATATGGCTTACAATTGGGAACTACCAATCTCCTGCATCAGCTTGAATCTTTATTTTCTTACCCCCATGATCAAAAGTGGGGGTCTTTTCCACATAATCGGGAATAGGTGTCATGTGAAAGTGCCATGGCATACCCAAGATGATATCACATCCCTCAATGGGTGCCATCAAAAATGATTCGTGGTCCTTGTACTCGCCAATCCGAAGATTGAGTTGTCCTTGCACGGGAGTTGCATTGGTTGTCAACCCCTCGAATGCCGATCCGGATGTAATCGGTGTGCCAAGCTGAGCCGGTGTGAGGCACAAACATTCCGCAGTATCCAGGGAGATGAAGCTATCCGTGGATCCTGGATCATAAAGAATCAGTACTCGCTGGTTGTTCAAAGACCCCCAGCCCTTCAGAAGTTGACGCTTCCCTTTCTCCATTTCTGTGTTTCCTTGAACATCTGGAATGGAGTTCGAGCTTGGTGGTGTGGGTTCCTTCCTTGCTTTCTCTTGCCTCGTAGAGGCTTGCTCTTGCCGTTGCTGCTTTAGCGGGCAGTCTGGTATCATATGTCCTTTCTCGCCACAGTAGAAGCATCTTCCTTCCTCTCTGAAAGTTTGAAGTTGAGTAGGAGAAAGGTACTTAGTTCGCTTGCCAGTGCCCTCTGGCTTCTTAGAATGATCATCGTCTCTAGATGGAGGACGTTTTCTTCCTTGGCCCCCTTGGTCATCGTAGACCCCTCTTTGTCTTGCACGGTAAGTGCTATGCTCCATCTTTCTGGGCGTCCCAGTTGAGTGCAAATCCTCAGCAATGATTGCTAACTCCATCATCCTCTGAAGAGTATCATGCGGATACACCTTCATACTCTTTCGAAGCTGCGGTTGGAGACCCGCTTCGAACTTTCGTTTCTTTTCCTCGTCGGCAATCTTCATGAAGGGAGTGACCTTCAGAAGAACCGACCAATACTTGTCCACATAAGTCGTTACTGTTTCATGTTCCTTCTGGGCAAGCCAGTCCCATTCCTTCCGTATGTCCTGCTCGAAGTCAGGCGGAAGAAATTGTTCATAAAATTCAGATTTAAAGCTCTCCCAAGTTCTGGCCTGAGAACCTTCCAGAATCTTGGCTAACCACCAATTTCTTGCCGTTTCCTTGAGGTGCATCCCCACATGGCGTAATTTGGATTTTTCTGTGAAGTGCTCATTGGGAAAGGCGACTTCAAACTGTCTGATGAAGGACAGTGCTTTGGAGATGTCTCTCCGTCCGTTGTAGGTTTCGAACTTGATGTCCTTGTCGCCTGATTTGAAGACTCTCATGCGATGTTGAGACTTGCGACCTTGCTTCTTGAATCGAGGCTTATCTTTAGGTTGATGTATGGTAGTGGCGGTAGTAGCTGCTTCCTTCTTCTGACGAGATGATCGAGAAGTAGAAGTATAATCAGGAGAGTAAGATGGAGATCAGATAGAGATGTCCTTGCTCTCGTCTAGCAGAGATAGCGCTTTTTCCTGGTCTTTCCTTGAAGTAGGCCGTTCATTCCGATCCGAAGATCCTTTGTGCACCTCGGCACGTGCTTCTTCTCTTGCCTCCTGTGGTCTCACGCCAACAGAGTTGTCTGGATGCTTGGCTACATCAGTTCCATTCGTTTTCTTCCTTCCGCCCAAAAGCTTTTGGACGTCCGGCAACAATAAAATTTGTTGCAACTTCGCAAGCTGAGCTTGCACTTGTTTAAGTTCCTCTTCAACGCTTCTCCCTTGGCTCGACATGGTTCTTCCCGTTCTTCCCGGAATCGTCCTTCTTTTCAGAGAAAGAGAGGAGTCCGAGCTCTGATACCACTGTCACAAAACGGGAGCGTACACGAGCACTTGAAAATCTGTCGTTCTTGCGTGGGAAAAGCGATTTCCGTGCTTCGTAGTCTCGCGATCTCTTGCGGCAGAGTCTTCTCTTGCTGATGTTGGTACCTCCCGTGAGTGAGGGCATGTGGTGCTTTTATTGCTCCCTGGCCACGACACGAATAACTGCTCGCGTAGAGATCGTGGCCGTTTTTTTTTTTTTTTTTTTTTTTTTTTGGGTTTTTTGTTGCGCTGTTCTACCCGAAATAGGGAGAGAGAATTCGCGGGCTGGTTTTGTTGCTTTATCTTCTAAGTGGCTGCCCACTTATTAAGTGGGCGGCCGGCATATTTTAAAATTGGTTTGAACCTGCCCAAAAACTCAATAAAACCTTATAAGTTAAAACCAATGCATTTAACAACACTTCCCAGGCGTCCTTGAATGCAACCACATGCACGAATGCAATGCAAACATAGATTCCTCGCGGGAAAGTGTCTGCCTTCCCGCGGTTCCTGCTTTTCGTAAAAAGCTTCATTGAACCCATCTTTATTCTTGTGTTTGCGTTCATACGCGTATTTTCTTACTCAGTTCGGATTTCCTCCTTAGCCTACGGGATGCCCCCTTACTGATGCACCCGTCACCCATCATGTGACGCATCAGAGGCACTCGTAACCTGGCCCTTTCCACCGAACTTACGGAAACTCCTTCGCGATGTTTACCGTCACCCATCAAATGACACATCAGAGTTGTCCGTTCTTGATGGCATTTCGTGTAGCTACAATCTTTTAACAGTTCTTAGTGTACACAACAAAATATCCTAATTTCATAAAAAAAAATTAATCATTAAAAATAAGAAAATAGTCCAATTAGCAACATTCGTGCCCAGATTTTTCGCATAAGTGGCAATAAGCCCGAAGGGGACAGTCCTGTGGAGAATGTCCTGGAGAGCGACAAGAGCTGCACCATACCATAGCTGTAGACTCCCGCTGAGACCGAAGCTCTTCTAGCTCTCTCTTGATTTGATCCAAAGCCTCAAGATGTGGTGGTTTCTCTTGTCTAAGAGAGATTAATTTCTCTTCTTGGAGAGCGCGTTGTAGTTTTAGGGCTTTAAGTTCTCTGCGCAAAGAAGTCAATGGATCAATAGGACTTTCCGAAAACACAGAGGGAGTCTCTCTGTGAGGGGGATTGGTGAACAGCTTCCTAGCCCCCTCTATCGTCGTAGCCGTTGCGAAAAACTCCTCCAGAGTGGCGTCGGGTCGGAGACTCTCTCTTAGTTTTTGTGTTGCTAAACTGGCTTTATTTGACAAGAAAATAATTCTAAATGAATTATTGGATTTATAAGTGAGAGGGTTTTCTCGCTTGGAACAACAGGAAAAATAATTCTAAATGAATTATTGGAATTTTAAGTGAGAGGGTTTTTCTCACTGGAGACATCCGAGTACAGAGTATTCCTAGTGCGTCGTTCAAAGTAATGACGGAAGCACTGAGAACGGGAATATCTGTAAGGCCACCAGGAAGGGGTACTTCTGATGCGTCACATCGGATGGGTGACAGGGAGCATCGGAAAGAAGTATCCGACCATCCGGGAACGGACATCTCTGATGCGTCATAGGATGGGTGACATAGAGCATCGTGAAGGAGATTGTACCGTAAGTTCGGTGGGAAAGGACTAGGTGATGGGTATTCCTGATGCGTCACAAGGTGGGTGACGGGTGCATCTGAAAGGGAATATCCATAGTCGGGAGGAAATTCCGAACTGTGTTAGAATTGTGCACAAGGAAAAGCAAGCACTTGAATGAAGATGGGTTCAGAGGAAACTTTGAGGAAAAACAGATGCTTTCTGAGAAAGCGGGATTGCTTTTCGGGAAAGCAGATGCTTTCCCGCGAGGAAGTTTATGTTTGCATTGCAATTGTGCGTGTGATTGCATCCAGGGACGCCTAGGAAGTGCTGTGAAAGCATTGTTTTTAACTTACAAGGTTTTATTGAGTTTTTGGGCAGGTTCAGACTATTTTTTTAAAAATACGCCAGCCGCCCATTTAATAAGTGGGCAGCCATCTGATAAATAAGGCAACAGATCAGCCAGCGTTTTCTCTCTCTTTTTCTGGTAGAACGGAAAAAAAAAATGATAAAAAAACGGCCGCGATCTCTACGCGAGCAGCTATTCGTGCCTATAAAAGCATTACATGCCCTCACTCAGAGGGGAGGACCAATCTTTGCAAGGAGGAGATGCTGTTGCAGATTTCAGCCGTAAAGAAGACGTTGCCGGTGATGCCCATGGCTGCCCCAAGTGTACCAGATGTCGCCAAGACCCAGTGCGCGAGTTCCCTCGCGAAGAAGTGCCTACGAAGCGTGTTTCCATCGCGACAAGTTGCTGTTTTTCTCTGTTTTCAGCCCATAAACGTCGTAGACGGGGCTGATTTACGAGAAGGAACCCGAGAACACACCTCTTTTGTGTGTAGGATTGGAAGAGAGGATTTTCTATGGAGAGATCTCTTCTGAGGAATTGCTTTTCGAGAATCGAGTTGCGTTTCGAGGGTCGAGACTTTGAAGGTAACGATTTTCATGTTCTGATCTTTGAGTATTTGATTGCAGGTGTACTTCCTCTTCGTGAGGGAGTAGGAGCAGAGGAAGGCATGAGCCTCTGCAGGAGAAAAGCGCTTTGAGGAACTAGAGCTAGATCAGCCCAAGGGTTTCGTACCCGAGTTTGGGAAGTAGATCCACGGATCGGAGAGAGGTAGTCTCTCAAGTTGTGATCCGGAAGTTGGGATTCCCAAGTAAGGACTTCGTGTCCGGGAAAGCAGAGTTGTTCTGCGGGAAGAGGACTCTGGAAAGAGAGTTGGAAAAGAGTTGCAGGAATGCCATGCCCTGAGTCTGGAAGGTGAGATCCAGAGGCGAGAACCTTGATTCTCGAGGAATTGGAATAAGGAACGGAAGTTCCTTGGAATAGGGTTTTGCCCTAGGAATCGAAAGCTGAGGCTTCCAGGAACCATCAAGTCTTATTCTAGAACGAACGTGGTAATACGTTCGGTTCAAGTGCTTGTATAGACTTCTCCTCAGTAATAAAGATACTATTACGGGGGGGGACCAGCCCATCTTATGGTCCCCAAACCGTGTCGATCTTCTCACTCTCTATCTCTCTCTCTATTTATTTCTCTCTATATCCTCTGGCTTCAATAATAAGTGATAAATCCTATTTATCCGAATGTATTTTATAATGTTATGCGCTCCCGTTTGTGACATTTTGCTGAGAAGTTTTGGGAAGCGCCTTCTCTACCCACTTTTTAACCATAAATTCATCGGGTTGCTGGGGAAGCTTGGCAACCAGAGACTTGGTTTTCGTCATAAGTTCTGCAAAAGTCTTCTCTGGTTGGAGCACCATGTTGGCCAACTCATCCAAAACCTTCTTCTGATAGTCACCTGGCTGGAATGCTGCACAGAACTGTTGTCTTAAGGCTGCCCAAGTTGCAAAATGGTTCTCTGCAAACTGGCTGTACCATTTGTCTGCTAAGCCATCCAAGGTAGATGGAAAGAGTACCAAATAAGCATCCTCTCTATTAAGACCACGACCCCTACAGAGAGATACAAACTTCCTTGCATGGTCGTCAGCATCTTGTGAAGAGAGTCCTTTGAAGGTAGGGAACTTGATGTTTACCTTGGCCAAAACACTTGCCAAAGCCTCCATGGCCCCTTGCTTTGGAGCCTGTTGCTCAATAGCCTGCTGCTCAATAGCCTGCTGTAAGCAGAATAGGAGAGAGCTTTACTGGAGAAGGTGATCTGGAAGATGTGGAACCGGATGGAGGAATGGGGGATGTCCTGTTTGTTGGTATGGGTGATGAGGTTGATGGACTTCTAACAGGTACCAAGGGTCGTCTTTTGTTGTAGTACTTTAGAGGACTCAGTAGTGCGCTTTGACGCTCGACTGACTGCCTTGTATGTGTCATGTAGCGACCACCAATCCATCCAAGCTTTGGGCAAGAAAACCTTGAACTGGCTGAAGACTGGTCTAGACTCTACTAGACCAGGCAAGGCAAGTGACTAGACCAGGCTGGACTAGGGACGAGGAGGACTAGACCAGGGTTGAGGAGGACTAGACCAGGGTCGAGGAGGACTAGACAAGGGACGAGGACTGGTTGGACCAAGATGAGAGATGACTAGGGCGAGAGAGGACTAGACCAGTTGGACTAGGCGAGAGGAGAATAGTGCAAGAGGAGAACAATGTAAGGCAAGGTAGACGAAGCTAGATAGACCCCACTAGCTTCAAGATTGGTACCTCACAGAGTGAGATTTCAGTTGAGATCCCATCGTGGTCGCCAAAATGAGAGCACCTGTAGCGCAGATAGTGTGTCGTGCTCTCTAGAGTGGGTGCTCCTCAGTGCAATGTGCATGACAATCTCACTCAAAACAGACTGAAAACAGGAAACAATAGACAACAATTGAGCTCACAGAGACACAACAGTAACAGTAGACCACACCAAATGACTCGACTATCTCAAAGAACTGATACAGACTCTGGGTGGCAACACACTCAGCTCAAGCCCAGGACTCTCAGGTACAATGGGGTGTGGAGGCTCAGATGTGCAGGAATGGTGAAGACGTGCTTTGTGTATATACTCACTTTAGACGACTACGTAAAGATCTTGATGACCAAACCGCTACTGCTCATATATACAACCATAAAGAGCCACCAATAGCTCATAAATGACAGCATCTATGTCTATCTCCACTGAGTGGTGGTGGTGACCTGGCCATGATGTCCACTAGACCACCGTATCCCTGCCATGTGTCACTGCCCAGCGAGTCCGTCCAATGTGAACCGACCAGCCAAAGACCAACTGTAAAGTCCAAAGTGTACTAACCGTCTTGTGAAAGTGACACTGTAGCCTGCTACAACCTGTTGTTTCTCGGACTACTAATGCAGCATTTTCAACACCTTCTTCCGAAGCTTTAGTGGACGAACCAAACGAACCAGACCCAATTGAAGAGGTAGACAATCGCGAACTTCAATTACTTTATAAAATTTTTAATGCTGCACAGAAGAATAAGACGCTTGATGTTAAATTGCCGGAACCATACACTGGTCGCCGCGACAAGCGCGTGCTGGACCAATGGCTATTCAAAATGGAGGTTTACTTTCGAACACATATTTGGTCGAGAGTAAAAAAGTTGCACTTGCTAGTTCTCTGCGGACACAGCATTTCTTTGGTGGCAATGACGGGTTGCTTATGGTAAACACACACCTTCTTGGGATAAATTCCGGCGTGCTATTCACAAGGCGTTCGAACCTGCCAATGCGGATTTCATGCCCGGTCCTCTCTTCGCCGCTTGAGCCAGACAGGTTCCTTGGCCGCGTACATCACAAAGTTCCAAAGACTAACTCTGCAGATAGAGACCCTTAGTCCCTCTGATAAACTTCACAGCTTTATCAACGGACTCAAACCCAACCTGAAGGACGATGTGCACAAATACAACCCTACCACCTTGGATGCTGCAATTGCCTATGTGGAGCGTCTTGGCGACAATCGGCGCCCTACACGGAATTTTCTCCCTTGTGACAGATCTTCAAACAGCGGTCGCTTTTCATAGCGCGATCGCAGAGACAGCTATAGCCAAAGTCAACAACATCAGTCTCAGTTCAGATAGCAAGCAATGCAACCTTGTTCAACTTCAAGGTTCTATTCTCAAGATTGACAATCTGAAAGCAGATCTTCTTCACATGTTCCTCCACTTGATTGTGGTAAAGGATGTGATTTTTCTCAAGATCGGCATTCCAATACTTAGCAAAGCTCTTCGTCAAATGGATCTTCGACTTCAAAGAAGGAAGGATTATGTACAATTTGTGGTGGTGACCATAGATGGTATCAATGTCCAAAGAAACCAAATCCGTCTAATTCGAAAAGAAATTCCAACGCGGAAACATCATCAAATGTTGAACAACCAGATTCTGCTAAGAATAAAGGAAAATCTGTGGTCAATACGATTCGTGTTTCAGAGGATACGACTATTCTTATGAAGCATGCTCAGTGCAATTCTTCAGTTTTGGAGCCTCTCTCAAAGCAAGTTTTGAGCCTTCTTGGAACTATCAATGGTCGTTCCATCAATGTTTTGGTGGACAACGCATGTTCTAATAATTTCATCAGCACTCAGATAGTGCAACAGCTTGGCTTACCAACTCAGAAGACATCTCATTTATATGATGTGGAATTAGCAGATGGATCAATTTGGGCTTGTGATATGATAGTTCGACAGTTGCAGTTCAAGATTCAAACTTATGCAGATCAATTGGATTTTGAAGTCATGCCTTTATCTTATTACAACATGATTCTTGGTCAGCATTGGTTATTCCAATATGATCTAGCAATTAGCTTTCGAGGACATACTATCAATTTGTTCAAAGATGGACGTGAATTGACTTTACACGGGCTTTCTCATGAGGAAAGAGTGATTCAAGCCTCACGTGTACTAGTCAAACAGCATGATACAGTGGATTATGAAGAGAATATGATTTCTGATGCAGATTGATGAATTTTTGAATTCATTAACTTCGTGAATCAATTGCTGAAGACAAAGATAAGGAGATAGTTGCAGATTCTGAGTCTGAAGATGACTATGCTTTCTTTGATTCTTTACTGGATGATGATATGCCAATTGTACGTCATGAAGTGACAGTTCCTGAAGATGATTATGAAGAATTTTGGGATTCATTATTGGAAGATGATTACAGTCTCAATCCAAATCCTCTCCAGTGATTCATAAAGATGAAGTTACCCCATCTGAAGAGTACCTTGAGAAGATTTCCTCTTCCCCAAATATTTCGCAGTTACTGGAATATTTTGAACCAGAAATCTTACATCGCATGAAGAATTTTGAAGATCAACCTCTTATTGCAGTTAACCTGATTATGCCAGATTCCTGTAAAAAGTCTTTGAATAATGCAATGACATGGGATTAGCAGTCAAAGCAAAAAAGTCTCACAAGAAGCAAAGGTTCAAGACAAAGGTTTTTGATAACACAACGATTGAAGATTTTCAAAGATTCAATGCTTTTCCAGAGTTCTATCAACATCAGAAGTCATTTCTTTGACACGGGCTCTCATTTTAAATGGGAGGGAATGTCACTATTGTGACTATGTTAACAACAATACATCTACTCCGAGTTGCAAATACGCGAAGTGCCATGCCAAGGAGGACCCCTGTGCTTGGACGGTCACACCCCTTCACCCAAGAGACGTGCCTCTTCGCCAAAAGCCACACTTCTTCGACGATTGGTCACACCCCTTCGCTCTACGGGTGCGACTCTCGCCCAATGGTTGCAGCTCTTCGCCGAAAGGACGTGTCTTTACGTCTTAAGTTGCGTCTCTTCACCATGAGACGTGTCTTTTCATTTATGTCTCTTCGTCTCCTATATAAGGAGCCCTTGTATCACACATTCAATCAATCAAACACAGAGTCTTCTTAGTCTTTCTTTGAGTTCAGTTCAGTTTCTTAAGTCTTAATCATGAGTTTAAGTACTTAATAAAGGATTAGTACCTAGAATCCTCACACTTTGTGTACTTCGGGTCTTTGAAGTACTTGATCATTCTGTTGGCACAAGTCTCAACTTGTAGTTGAGGCCAATACTCCATCGTGCTGAGATCTCCGCATGGGAAGACCTCCCCAGATTCCTCGGAGGAAGGTCTGTCCCGGTTGTAATTGTTGTTGGTATTTTCTGATCCCCCATTAGGGTTGGGGTTGACTTCATCGTACGAAGTCGGATAGTCAGTGGAACAATTTCCTCTGCATTGGATTCACTGCAAGAAGCCATGTGTGCGCGAAAAGAGACCGGATTCTTCGGAGAAGAAGAGTTGTCTAAGCTCTGATACCACTGTAATAGACTTGGACACCCCAAGCCGAAAATCTACAACACAAGTTGAGAAAATTGCAAATAATTGAACCGAACTTAAGGGGGGGGGGGGGGGGGGGGGGAGAGAGAGAGAGAGAGAGAGAGAGAGAGAGAGAGAGAGAGAGAGAGTGATGAAATGAAATGTTATATTAACGTCTACAAAAGGCCAAAATGACCTATGAGGCCAAAAAGTTTGAATCTGATACCATGTCTGAGTACGGAAATTACAGAGTTACAAAGTTACCAAGTTACAAAGGACTAACACTAAAACACTAAGGAGAAAGGAAATAAGGGGGAGGGGGGTTTGTGGGTTCAGATGAAATCTCTCATCGGTCATTGTCGGATCTCATCGACCTCGTCTACGGTCAGAGTTTTGGTTGGGCGTCTTGCATGTCGAGCTAGAGTGATTTGTATCTTCTGTTGCAACCTTTGTTGGTAGTGGGAGACCCCGCGAGGTCGTGGACGTCTGGATCTGCCAAGTTCAGTGGCTCTGTCAAGCAGTGTACCTCTAGTATGAGTAGGAATTGAGATCTGCTGTAATGACTGCTCCGTTTGCTCTCCTCTGTCTGGTGTAAAGAACTCTGTGATTCGTCTCTGAGATTGTCTTGCCCCTGATGTCCTCAGCAAGCTCTCCCTAAGTTTGCGCAGCTCTAGCAGGAACAATCCAAGACACTTCTGATCCTTGTATCTCATGACTCTAGAAAAAGGTCGGAACCCTTCTCTGAACAGGCAGTGGAAGCGTCCGCGTATCTCATAGTATGCCTGGCAGTGGCAGGTGTAGTGCAGCTTTGTCTCTGGCTCTAAGTTACATAGGTGACATATCCTGGCTCTTGCCAGCACCCCTCGAAATCGGCCAGTCTCGATCTGGAGCTGATGTGAGGATGTGCGTATCTGTCCAATAGCGCATCTTATCCCATGAGATAAGTGTGTATCCATGTAAGCTGGCCTAGTCACAAAGCCGTCCTCCGTGAGTTGGAGAAGATGCTCTCTGTAGAAGGCCATCTTCGTGCGCAACTCTTGTGTCGGATGTATCGATGTGCTCCTGGCATTTAGCTGAATTAGATCCTGACGTATGAGCTTGGTGATCTCTGTCCGTGTGAGAGACAAGGAGGGTGCATCCAAGGAGTATTGAAACGGAGGTAATCTATCCATGTTGAGACCATGCGACTGGAACCATGATGCCATCTGTCCATACCAACATGCTGTATCGCCTTGTAGAACTAGTTGTCGAGATGACTCCAGGGCAAGCCGAGCGTATCTGTCTCTGGGGAGATCCCATAGACGGTGCATAAAGGAAACTGATCTCGTCAGTGCCTCCACCACGAGGAGGAGGGGGGGGGGGGGGGGGGGGGCGGCTAGCTCGGCTCGGATAATCTCATGTGGTACTGAGGCCTTAGCCCGAATCATCCGAGCGATTATAGAGACTAGAGGCCTCTCCATACATCTCCATCCATCTGTGTTTCTAGATCTCCCATGGTGGTCTATTGAGGTTTCCATACCTGAACTCCATAGAGCATAGCTGGAGTCACTAGAGTGTCAAAGAGCCAAAGCTTTGTTCGCGGTTCCTGAAACTGAACTTGCGAACACATCCTCTCCAGTCCTCCCAAAGCTGCATATGCTCTCGTCAGTCTAGTCTCTGATGCTCTCCTTAGTGAAAACACCGGTCCACCGAATACTACCCCAAGATAGGTATATGCATCTGTGTACTCAGTCTCCTGGCCATACATAAATGTGGGTGCCGACCTCCTGACCCACTGTGGTGTGGTGTTGAACACCATAACCTTGGTTTTCCCCAGATTGACCGACAATCCACTGTCAGGAGCAAATGTATGCAGAGCATCCAAATGACGCTGCATCCCCTCCGGGGAGTCTGAAATCAGCACAATATCATCAGCATATAGTAACAGTGGAATCCATGTCCCTGCTAGTTGAGCCCCCCTGTCCCCCTGCCGCTCTACATAGTCTGAAAACTCATCCACATACATCCCAAAAAGAGTCGGGGATAGTGGGCATCCCTACTTTACTCCAATAGTGGAGTGGACCATGTCAGACATTCCCTCAGTGGTGCGTACCCGCCCCATCACTGTCCTGTATAGAGCAGAATACCCCATATCCGCTCTGTAGGCACACCCATGTCTTGTAGTCTGTGTATAAGTCTGGCTCTCGGCACTGTGTCAAAAGATTTGCGGAAATCCACAAAGCTACGATAGATTCTCTTGCCATGATGTCTACCCTCTTCAATAATAGCTCTGAGTGTCAGAATCTGGTCAAGAGTGGAGAAACCTCTTCTGAAACCTGCTTGCCCTGGTGCTCTTATTCCCTCTCGCTCTGCATATCTACTCAGCTCCTGCTCAAGAACGGATGCATACAACCTAGCTAATGTGTGGCCAACCATGATGGTGCTATAATTCGCGGGAATCATGGGATCTCCTGACTTGAAAATAGGTACAATCGTAGACATACTCCAGGTCTCCGGAAAGCCTTCATACATGGCTCGATTAAACATCATAGCCAGGAGCTCTGCAAGCATATCCCTGGTCTGTATGAAGTGCTCTGCTACCAGACCGTCATGATCATGCGCTCCGCTTGTCTTCATCCTGTCAATGGCTTTCCTTACCCTCTCGGTAGTAAAGAAAGAGCATGTCTTTGGGCATGTCTCTAGTGGGTCCGGTAGAGGTGGTTTCCCTGATGATGTGTAGAGAGATGTGGCATATTCCCCCCATGTCTTAGTGGAGGTGACCGCGGGCGGTGGTGAATGCTCGTGGAATAGCCTCCATGCTTCGCCTGAGTCTTGGCTTATAAATAGCTGATATAGATCCTGCTCTAGCTGAGATAGATAGGCCCTTTTATTTCGTCGCACTAGGCGGCGAAAGATAATCCGTGACTGTCTATGTGTGGTGATACCCGCGAGCACTTCCCTCTGTAATTTGATCCTCGTCTCTCTGCACTCCTCATCATACCAACTGTTCTGGGGCATGTTCCCAGATCGTCTCCGTGTGGGCTGGCTGTGGGGGTATGCCTCTGATGCTGCATCATGGAGCGTCTCTGTCAATATCTGAGTGAGTTCATCTAGTGGCCGTCCCGGCTCTTGGGTGCATAGCTGCCTGTATATCTCATCCATATACACAGAATCCGTCTCCCTCATGAAGGTATACCGAATGTGTGTGGGGACCTCTCCTAATGGAGCTGTGCTGAACTGAAAGGTCAGGGTGAAAGACACGATAGCATGATCAATTGCTACTCCAACTGCTAAAATCTTGCGCCCTCTGAGTAGTTTCGTAAAACACGGACGTTCGTACAGTACCACGTCATCATCTCCACGATTTGTGAACCAATCTGTAAGATCTGCCACGTCATTAGTTTCTACTCGATTTGGGTCCTGGTTTCATTATATTGGGCTTACGCCCCTCAGCCGGGCTCTGTCAGTTGGGTAGAGTTAGGGTTCTAAGCCCTAACCTCTCAGTTGTCCCCTCCGCCAAACTCTTTAAGTTGGGCATGCCATCACACAATTGTGACATCCATAGCCGTTTAAAGAGTCTCAAGGGCCTGCTAGCCCCTCTGCATTTGTAACTTGGAAGCAAGGCTTCTGCTTAACAAATGATGCCATGTGTTCAAGATAGTCAGCTTATGACCCAGGTCCTGCGGATGCCAAGTACTTGCCCTATGCTCTTAAATTAATATTTGACTATGAGTTTATGCAGCAATGGAAGTGTTATTGACACAGCAAAAAATTGGTTTCACTATGTTGAGTTAAAGGAAAAGTGTTGATTTTTTGGTTTTACTGATCCAGATATCTTCTATATGGTGATGTATCTGCTAAAGCAGCAAATATGTTGAAGCAGCCAGTGGTAAATATGATTCTGTTATCAAAAACCATTATCAGCTATCTTGGTCACATCATAAGGTGTCTGCAAATTTTTTAGGTCGAGAACTTTTTTGCAAGGTTAATTCAACGGGTCTCTCCAAAGAGTTTATCTCAGGCAATGGGAGAAGTTATTGTCACCCAGAAGTTCTTGGAAAATTTTTCTGGGGATCAGGTAGGAGGTCTTGTTTTTCAGTTGCTTTGCCAAATTTTTTACCACTGCATCTGACTTTTGGTATGATCTTTGCTTATTATTTTGAAGGTTTATTCTTGCTGCTCTTAACCCTCATGAAGTGATTGATTTATTGCTAGGTCCGTTTTCTTTGTAAGTCTTTTGCTGTGCCTGGGAACCACTTGGGGCAGCAGAGTCAAGGGTATCGGTGGCCTTATGGTCCTGTAAGTGCTGTGTAGCTGCTGATTCATGGTATCGCTTTGATGGATGTTAATTTATTGAATAATTAGCAAAAGTAGATGCTTG
Source organism: Adiantum capillus-veneris (assembly GCF_014529385.1). Taxonomy (NCBI): domain Eukaryota; kingdom Viridiplantae; phylum Streptophyta; class Polypodiopsida; order Polypodiales; family Pteridaceae; genus Adiantum; species Adiantum capillus-veneris. The sequence continues at coordinate 29,806,732 of NC_140950.1, forward strand.
AGTTTTAATGAAGCGCTAATGCGGTCAAATTTTGTCAAAATGTGACTTGCAAACCACCAACGGTCTTTTGACAAATTATACTTTTTCAGGTTGCAATCGTCACACCGTTCAATTTTCCTCTCGAGATTCCAGTTTTACAACTGCTTGGTGCTCTCTACATGGGTAATAAACCTGTGCTCAAAGTTGACACTAAGGTGATCACTATTTGTTCTCATTTTCTTCATATTGTGAACATTCAGTATACTTCATGATGGATTGGTTTTCTTATATTAAGTGTGACACTTTTTAAATTTATTGCTAGCTGAGCTTCACTCAATTTCTTTCAAGTTTTTGTGTGTCTTCATTTTCCAGCCATTTGTTATCCTTATTGTTTTAGACAGCTCGAGATAAGTACATGCAGTTTGTCATGTTTTGTCACATGCATTATGCTAAATGGTCGCCAGTCACTAGTTTGGTGCTCCCCATATCTTGTGTAACTATCCCTGTCTTGTTCCTTCACAAGTGACCAGAAAGAAAAATGTTCTCCCATAGTTCGTATATGTGTTTTTAGCCTTGCTTGTGTGTAACCCTTGAGTCAGCGAGAGGACAAAAGAAATTTTGTTAGGGTTGTCTGCTAGAAGACTTCTACAAGCTTTTCAAAACATGGTCTTTTGCTTCTCTGCTTGTAGACTTCAATCATTAGTTATGGCTTAAGATGTCAATGACCAGGAAGGTGTGGGTGTCATTCCAGGCTCAAAAACATGTGTACAGGTGAAGAGTGCATACATGTGATTCATATTAGGATATGGATATTTGTGGAGCTGAAACCTTAAAAAAGTCCAGGCTATGTTTTCACTTGCTCTCTTGTCATGATATTTCTTCTCCGAATGATCCGTTCACGTTGTTGAATGTTAGAACTTGTTAAGATGTCAGTTTATCAATAGTAAAATAATTTTTTTGTAACTACTTCATATGCATGTTTATGGTGTTTCATTTTCAAGTATTGGGAGAAAGTATCAGTTTTGGAAACAATATTTTGGGACAGATTTAATTCCAACTTATTTCCTTGGTATAATTGCATAGGTAACACCTTAAAGTATTTAGAACTTTTCAGATAGTGGATTGTCATGTAATACTAGTTTGGAAGAAAAACATTATTCAACCATATTTTTTAGATAAACCATGCAGATAAGATCATTTACTGGTTATTGATTAAAATGACATATGCATGTTGCCTCGTGTTATTTTATTTTTGCTTGAAATGTCATGGAGTTCACATAAAGAGCAACCATCGATGAAGTGCAGATGCAAGGATGCATTGATTGAATGGACATTGATACCAACACTGACATATATTAGCATGTGCTGTGAGGAGGATCAGGTCCTTTTTTGGTGTTACGCATGGAGGGTGTATGTTTTGGATGCAAGAGAGCTTCTTATGAGGGGAGAGATTAGGACTTCTCCTTCTTACTGAAAAGAAAAAAGAGTCTTGTTTTTCTGTTGGGCATGGAGACTCGGGAGTGTATGATCTCTGGGACTTGAGTGCGTGCTCTTTGTGCTCGTACATATCAAGGAGGAAACAGCGCTGCAATCTCTGATTCTTTTTTGGAATAATTCTTGTAGTTTTTACGGTTTCCTAGAGAGGACATACTGGAAGTAAAGAGACACTCCAGACTTGTATTTTGTTGTAGACTGTGACATCTTGGAGGCTTGTTTGTTTATGGCAAGAGCATTTTGCTTGTCTAAGCTGAAAGAGGTCCTTTTCACCCTTTTCTTTGGAACTTTGGTTGGAATAATGTAAATGTACACTTTATACACAAAGCAGATGTTCATTAAAAATTTGGGGGCTCTTCATAAAATTCAGCGTGAGGTACATTCTGTGTCAATGCAGGTGAGTGCAGTAATGGAACAAATGTTTAGGCTTCTTCATGCATGTGGAATGCCCAAAGCCGATGCTGATTTTATAAATTGTGATGGTCCGACAATGCACCAATTTTTATTAGAGGTAAGGGCATGCCTGCTTTTATCTTGAGGTGTCCAATATTAATTTGTATTCTTGTATTGTTGTGTGAATGATTGGTGCAATCCTTTCAATTTTTTTGGAGGGTTTATCCATTTATCTGCTGCCCTGAAAATTCATCCTATGTTTATACGTGTTCACAAGGTGTGTTTTTCTTAGTAGGTTTTAGATTGAAATACAGGATGTGTTGACCCCTACAAAGAATCTGTCTTACTTAGAGCATGTGGATAAATATGGGCGCACAAGAATATTCTCATCATTGTATATTCTAGTCATCTTTGTTTTCATTTGTATTCTAGTCTACAGAAAGTTTTTTGAGGTAAAACTCAGCCAGTCAAGGAGGACTTTAAGGTGTTTAAGGTTGAATTTATAAATTCCAACCACATTGGAATGTGTAAAGGAAATAACGGGATCTGAAGCAAGTTGAGTTTGTGCATGTTGTAAGCTGTTTGTGGTTTATAATGGAAGAGCATATCAGAAAGCTCTCAGATGCGTGATACCAACCATGCAGTTAAAGCTTGAGCTTTTATGTGAATAAAATCCATACATGAACGCTGACGTTCCCTACAATGAACTTGAATATCGCCAACAAAGACCTTTTGATGGAGCTTATATGCCAGTCTGTCATAGACATCATGATGATCTTTGTTTCTTTCTTCTTGTGTATCAACATATGTACTTTTTGGACTTTACGAAGCTAGTGGTGTAAGTTAATTTTCCTCACTTTCTAAATTAACTGTAAACATAGCTCATTGCCCGCCCAAAAGTTCTCCCAAACGAGTTAGTTAAGAAAATCTTTATTGTCTTGCTAAATCATAATTTATCAGTAACATGTTTATCCCTTTATCTTGCTAAATTTTTCTGGCTGTATGAACTACTAGCTTTTCACTGTTAGGTTTTGATGGTTTTGTAAATGATTGGCAGGCTAAGCCCCAGCTTACTCTGTTTACTGGAAGTTCCCGAGTAGCTGAGAAACTTGCAGAAGATTTGAAGGGCAGAGTAAAGCTGGAGGATGCCGGGTTTGACTGGAAGATTCTTGGGCCGGATGTGCAAGAGGTGAGAATGTAATGAAATGTTTTGCACGTCTATAGAAGTCTTGCTTATGTAGGACTTATGGAGCCAATCAATGTTAATTGGAAAGATGGGTTTTCTTAATTCTACAAGAAAATGGCTACTTATTTACAAAAGGGTTAAAAAAATTCAAAACAGCAAAGATTATGGAGTTACAGAAATGAGCATTTGAATTCTGAGAAGGTATGGAACAAAGAATGCAGACAAACACTTTCAAGAAAATTTTCCTGTTTTGATTTCAAAATTCCTAACACTAGAGAATTATCAATGGAGGATCCGGTACAGATACAAGGAAAGGCCATGTGGCTCTATGGTATTGACAAATAGAGGATTTTCTTGCATAATGAAGGGCACTTCCTTTACAGCAAGTATAGGAGGAAAAGCTTGCCTCTTCCTCGTCCAAAGGGTCTGCTGCAAATTCATTGGAGCAGGAGGAAGCTATTGTAAGCTATATTGTAGAGTACATAAATACCTTATATAGAGGATAGTGCTTGGAGTCCATCACTTGCATGCTTAATTGCTAGGTTTCCACAACTTGGTCTAGCCATCTAGACCCCTAAAATTTGAGATGTTAGTGACCTCTGGTATATCCAATTTATGCAAGCCTTGTAGCAGGCACCAGGTATAGGTCACAAGTTGGGCCTACCCCAACAACCGCCCCCTTAAGCCACACTCAGGACTTTTTTCATCATTATTTTACTATGAGCTTTTGGTTTGCTTATTAACCTTGGGTTTTACGTTTACTCACAACCAAGGGTAAAGTAGCCACCAACATGAGGTATTAGTTTACACTCCAACCAGTTTACTTCACAGCCAAGGATTTTTCATAACTTGGTGCTACATAGAGAGCCTCCCCTAACTAGGGTGGAGATAAAGTAGCCACCAACATGACGTTTTTAGTTTACACTCCAACCTTGGGTTTATAAGGTTTATGCAACAACCTTTGGCTTTGATCCCACTTAATATGGCGGGGGGGCAGCAGCTTCCTAGGAGGTTACCCATCCCAATACTGTTCCTGCACTCGCGCACTTTTCTTGCAGACTTGCACAGGTGGCACACATGAAAGAGGACATCCCATACCACTCTTGATTGGCTGAATGGTTATCACATAGATACAAATTTATAAACAATGGGTTGTGTAGGCTATAGAAGGAAAATGAGCCATACACAGGGCATACACGGAGTAAAGGTGTGAGTAAAACCATCCAATTCTCAGTTCTGGATTATATACTAAGTGATGGATCTCACACATCAAATAAGTAACAATATAACTCCCAATCTATTCCTGACCAAATAGAGGTCTGTCAACTACAGTATGTGTTAGCAATGTTATGTAGATGTCATCATCACAGAACGTCTTGTAATTGGAGTATGTGTTCAACGAGTAGTTACTGCAAGTTTTGTCATTTGACACTATCAAAAGTATAACATTATTCAAATTGATTTGATCTTCTTTTGGAAATTTGTGATGACAGGAAGATTACGTTGCTTGGGTGTGTGATCAAGATGCTTATGCTTGTAGTGGGCAAAAATGTTCCGCACAGTCTATTCTTTTTATGCACAAGGCAAGTATCTTATGTTACTATTTTCAGTGTAAAAGAATGTAAAATCAGAGTATTTTTATATGTAATGTTTATTTTGTGTGTGTGTGGGCACGCGTGTAATATCAAACTCAACAGGACCCTTTTTTCTTCTTTGTGGCGTCTCTCAGAAAAATTACATCAGCGCTACCGAAAGATCTTTGCAAACAGTTGAGCGGTTCTTTGACTGTTTCTAGTTGAAAACTTGCATGCCATCTCTACCCTCTCAAGATATTCTGTTATCACCTTCTCAAGGTGTGTGCGTGCACGCGAGCGCGTGTGTGTGTGTGTGTTTTGCTGTTTTAAATTAATACATATACACACTTTAGACAAGGGACAAGGAGTAGCACAGAAACAACTAAGTCTTTGAATTATTTTTGCACATAGATATGAGAATGAGGTCTCATTCTAGTGTTTTTATACATAACGTAATCTGCATTGATTGGTCACGAAAGTCGGGTACATTAGTGACGCACAACAGCTAAGCCAAAAAAAATTCCAAGAAAGATAAAGTAAATGTCCCAAAAAGGATCGCCCTTTCGCGAAACTGACTGACACTCTTTGGTTTAGAGCGATTGAACTAAATCAAACACGCTACCAAGAAAGATAAGAGTCCTCACCTACATCCATGCAAACAAGACAACATATATGTTAACCTTGAATACGTTTTACAAGTGTCAATAGACTTTTATCAATTGTTATCCATGTCCATCTTACAACCTTTTTTTACTTAAAACCAACTGTCCAAAGTAAATCTGTTTGTTATAGGTTTTGTTGTCTTTTTTTTGTTCCTTTTTAAGTTCATTTTTAACTTGTAATAAAAAAGGTCATCACTCCTTTAAGATTCAAGTTAGTTTTTGTAGGTTATAGATAAGGTTATTATCTACCTCAGTTTTTAAGAATTTCAATATCTATTTATATAGTTAAGATTCTGATCAGAAGGCCACTACCCCTTCTGATCCAAGTGTTTTTGAAACCCATATTTTCCCAAAGGTTTTTGTTTATGTATCATGTTTACATATCCCAATTAATCTTTGCATACTTGAATCAATGGTGCCATAAATCTTATTGCAGAGTCCACCCTTGTGAACCTTTTAGAGAAATTTTTATGACACATGCTACTCTATCCAACGTGTCGAAATATAGGATTGAGATAAGTATAGCCGTTCCTAGATAGCCTAAGATCATTTAGACAACCTATGTTAGATTAGCATTGTTTATGTCAAAGAAATCATTGCGCCGATAAAAAAGAGATTAGCGATGCCATTGCTATATTTAATTGAACACGGGTATAAACCTAACTATGTCAGAAAAAACCTGCTTAGGGATGGAGCATTAGTTTGCTCAATTAATCCAACTCGTTATATATTTTGAACAAACAATCCTAAGTATTAAACATGCCTGAAGAAGGAGCTTAAGTTTGCTCAATCAATCTCCAGGTACACCATTTACCACATTTTTTTGAAGGGATATACACATAGTCATAATTTATGCCTTCTTACTTTCAGAAGAAAGAACTATTAAGCAAATCAATTAGCAGCGGCATAACTAGTAGGATGTCCCCCCACTTTTTTGAAAAAATTATACGGACGTGCTTGGTAGTGGGCTGAAACCAATTTCGAGGTTTGTGACATAAAAAACCAGGAGACTTAGTGCAGGGTGTGATAAACCGAAAGCTAGGACAAGCATCGCCACACTTCTCATGCAAGTAGGATACATAAACCAGTAAGTGTCAGCCTAAACATGTATTAAAAAACCTTTCAGCGTGAGAGCAGAGTGTAGTTATATAAGTGAAAAGACCTTAGGTAAGGCATTGTTTAAATAACCAGCAAGGACCAATATTGACAGTATGCCGACAGTAAAAAAAAAAACCCATTAAAGCATATGCAAAGTGCAGTAGCATGCCAACAAAACCAAGTAAAAGCTGCAAACTAGAACCAGATAGGTAAGCACCGACTTGTGATGACTGCTCCATTAACTCCATAACTGCTCAGTAAGCGGGAATGCACTCTCTCCTCTCTTTCACATACACACACTAACGCAAACAAGGCTAAGTGAGAGGCCAAAGCAACCCTCACCTCTTTTTATAGCAGAACCACAAGGTTGAGGCCTCTTGATTTGCACAGGGCGGTGAATCTCTCATCACGATCTGGACATTCAGCAGGTGCGAGCTTCCAAGCAAAACTTTACCCAATGCAACCACCATAGGTTGTACAATAGAAGCTAAAGAATGAGAGAGAGAGAGAAGGATAGGGTAGGAGTTTGCACAACTGAGCAGGGTCGCCTACGTGTGATAGACAGGGGGTTATGCGGCAGGGGTAGAGAGAGAGGGGGGGCTGCAGGGGCGTGAATGGCCCTCGTAAGAAGGAGGTGAAGTCATAAAGCATTTAAGTACCACGTACAGTGATCAAGACAAAGTGCATGGTTTGCCACACATCCATTAAGGGTATCCTCCCACGAGGGCCATAGGAGATAAGCAATTTATGAGAAGCAACCAGGAGAAGTATACTAGCCATCCTGGGGGGTTTAATCCCTTTAAATTGTGAAGTGGTTAATAGGGTTTAGAATATAGGGTTTATTAAGACCGAAAATCTGCTCAAGATTCAAAGTAGCAATTGTTAAAGTCATAGATGTGTATAGAAGCATGATTCAGATCAAAGTTGTTGTGACTTGTGAGTGTGAGTGTGTTTATATCAGTAGCTATAGCATGAACTCGGTAGAGGGAAACCGTAAGCTGTCAGAGATAGTGTTTTTGTGGGAGAGAGTGTGAGGGCATTGGGTTTAACCAATTATAGCCGATAGAAATACGGTTTCAAATACCTGTGTATGTACCTGCCCTATCCCAGACTGTAACAGACTTGGATACTCCAAGTCGAGAATCTATCGCGACAGCACAAATAATCACTTCAAAACAGTTCACAGTTCACAATTGATTTGCCACTGGCCCGGTGGAGTTCCGTGCCTAGAGATATTGGCCCCATAGACTGGCGCCCCTTTCGTTATTTCCTTTTGTATTAATCTGTGTTCAAAGTACAAGAGTGCGGGCATGCGGTCACGATCAGACTCTGCATCCAAATGCTCTGAGTTATGAGGCCTTGCTTGCTTATTTAAAGAGTACAAGGGATGCCAAAAGCAGAGCCCCAAAAGCTTCTTTTTAAAAGCTGTCCCAAAAGCTGAAAATTAAAAGCTTGAGAAATAAAGCAGTTTGAACTCTCATATGCTTCATAAAATAAAGCAACTCTTTTAAAAAGCTTTTCCCAACTTGTGTATGCTTTTTCAACCAGAAATTGCGTAGCCAAAATCTGGCCCAACTTTCCGTAAATAGGGGGGGTCCGTACATGCTGCCACGTGGCATCTTTTTCGCCAAATGCGGGCTTGTTCGTACATAGGCTGCCACGTCAACATTCAGCTGCAGCCAGAGAAAGGGTGTGTGCTGCGTGTGTATTAGTTGCTCCCCTACACTGCCACGTCACCAATTTGTGACATACCCCCCTCTTGAAAGCATTGTAATCGCCCTCGATTACGCCTGCAAAACAGACAGAAGCCATAAACTATCTTAGCAGGCACTGACTGTTAGTACTCACGCACTAGGAACACATATCTAGCACATGTAGCAATCGACAGTCACATCACTTGACATCACAGGACATCGCATGACAAATCACATTCAACATTCATTCGGATCTTAGACCATGATTTATCGGCAATGCAGTTAGCAATCGCATCTAGATCCACTCAGGACCTCATAGATGCCCGATTGACTAACCCCTATTGCAACCATGTCTATTCAAGATCATTTAGACCAAAATGCTGCAGTCATTTCGTCTATCAGTCCTGCACTTAAAAACAAGTCAATAACAAATTAGTTTCATATTTTCTGGAATTCCATTTCGTAAAGTCATACAACAGAATACTGACAGCTCTCAGTATCCATGAAGCTCAAAGAGATATCAGTGACTCTAGTATTCAAAAATCAAGGCATTTTGTTGACAAAGGAGCGGAGTAACTCCTCTCTTGTGCAAACCCAATGCACCAGATCTTCGGCCGAGCTGAATTCTGGGTTCCATTTGGAATAGACTATTGTAAGGTGCAGCAGAAGTGAATGTTGAACTTTGCTCAAGATGAGTGCTCCGAACTGTGCTCAAGGTTCCTTTTACTTACGGAAGGGAGAGCCTTCCGTTCTTTAATGAGAGAGTGCAAGTGATCACAAACAAAGTGGATAAACACTGTGAATGAAGGTGCTGAGACTGAGAGATAGAGAGAGAAGAATACGACACCAGAATGTTGTCAAAACCCTCCTCCAAAGGCCCCACTCTCTATGGCGAGAGTGGTCTACTTATGATTGCACAAATCTCTACAATGCTCTGGACTTGCCGACGATGTCGACGACAATGAGGACGACGACGAGACGGACTGAAATCTGAAAATGCTAAGGGCTGGAATCTGCAAATCTTTATTTGCTGAATTCTGACTCTATGTCGGTGACGACGATACGACGACGCGCTGAAAACACAGATGATGAAATGTGCGTTTTCCGGGCTGAATCTGCAAACTTCGCGGGATCTGACCGTGCGGCGAGGATTTGCTGCGGGAAGGTGAGATCTACGAGGTTTGGGGGACTCTACTGCGGAAACTGACTGCTGAAAACTGAAAACGCTGAGTCTAGGGCTGATTCCGTTGCGAAGATCTGCAAAAACGCTGAGGTTGATCTGCAAACAAAAAACGCTGAGTCTAGGGCTGATTCCGTCGCGAAGATCTGCAAAAACGCTGAGGTTGATCTGCAAACAAAAAACGCTAGGGGCTGAAATCTGTCCTTGCGGTGGAAACTCCTAACGCTAGGGCCGATCTGCTGTCGCTGGGGAATTTCCTATCGCTAGTGCTGATGTGCTGTGTCTTGTTGCTGGGGCTGCTCTGCAATGCAAAAACGCCAAGGCTGATCTGGGAATGAAAACGCTAGGCTCTGCTGTTGGGCAAAAACGCTAGGTTGGTCTTGCGGGGTCCTGCTGAGAAGGTACCTGTTGAACCGGAGCTCCTGTTGCCTCTTCTGCCAGAAAGTGCTAGCGCTAGGTTTGCTTACATATTCACTTAGTCAAATTGCCCTACCTAGTTTCCAACAAAAGTCACTTAAAAATAATAAGTGAAAAATGTCAAAAATAGGGAAAATAGGTCTATGCATTGTAAAAATGCTCCTGATGGGTTCTGATAAAAATCTGATGATCATGCTGTGTGCAACTAGAGGATATGCATCTACATTAAGTGTCTGGACAGGCACGGTTTGTGAACAGACTCACAAAAGTGCCAGATTATTTCCTATTCTAGACTGACTTGACCGAACTGAACCTTGTCATGCTGTAGCTTGTCCACGGACACATAGGGTTGGATGTGTCACGTGACAACTATGCTAAACCAGAAGCTTCAAGGTAAAGTTTCACAATCTGAGGAGTATCTGCTAGGTCCTCCTCCTCCATCCACTTCGCATCCAATGCAGGATGGTTCTTGAATTTAACCAAGAACCGCCCTCGTACTTTACCCTTAATCTTTCTGTCCTTATGTGCCAAAATCTATTAGGAATAGGATCTCCTCGTTTTCCTCCACTTCAGGTTCCTCATCGGGCTCCCCATCTTCAAGCACATCACCTTTAAAAGGTTTCAAGAGACTCACAAAGAGTTGGGCAGTTTCAATCGAAAGGAGACATTATTGATCTTTTCGGAGATCTGGAAAGGTCCGTAGTATCGCATACTAAGCTTTGAAAAAAGCCTCTTCTTTCCCTTCTTCTTTCTCAGGCGTGCCTTCTCAAAACGTAAGAGGACCCAATCATCCTCCTTCAATTTCAAATCGCGACGATGGCGATCGTCTGCCTTTTTCTGTCGTTCTTGAGATTTCTGCAAAGCCTCGCGGACCTTGGTAAAAGCCGTGTCTAAGTCGCGTGTATACTCATCCGCTTCAAAAGTCTTATCTTTCGTGCTTAGGAAGGGTGGAACCTTTGCAACACCTTCAATAATCTCAAATGGCGCCTCCCCCGTCGAAGAGTGTATCGTGTTATTATAGGCAAATTCCACCAAAGGTAGATACTTTTCCCATTGAGTCTTCTGATCCGAGATATAGGACTTCAATAAATCTAAAACCACTGAATTGGCAATCTTAGATTGCCCGTCAGTCTGCGGGTGGAAAGATGACGTGAACTGCAATTGCGTGCTAATGTTCTCCCAAATTGCCTTCCAAAACAAACTCGTAAATATGGGGTCCGTGTCGGAGACAATCGTCTCAGGCATACCTTGTAATCTGAAAATCCGGCTTGACTGTTTTCTTCACTGGAATGAAATGAGCCTGCTTGCTAAATCTGTCAATTACAGTCCAATTACCATTGTGACCACTCCGTGTTCTCGGGAGATAAAAAATGAAATCCATTGCAATACTTTCCCAGGGGCAGGTGGGTATGAGAAAAGGTTGTAACAATCCCTGTGCTTTATGCCTGTCAAACTTGAACTTCTGACATACCAAGCAACTGCGCACAAACTCGTCCACATCCTTCTTGAGTCTCGGCCAAAAGAAATATCTCTCTACCCCTTTCATGGTGGTAGCAATGCCGCGGTGACCCGTAAGGGGTGGACAGTGGCATTTGGTCGTAACCTTTTCCCTCAACGGTCGTGTAACGCACAACATGGTTTTCCTCATCAAGTAGCCATCCCGAATGGAATATCTTGCTACTGTCTCTCCATCCTTTATCCGTGTGAAAGCGTCTGCAAAATTTGTATCCGTAACATACTAATCGACCATATCCTCGAAGCTCCTATGATGTATCGCAGAAATAGCCAGAACCAACGGCTTCCGAGACAAAGCATCTGCCACCAAATTCTTCTGTCCATGAACATGGACAATCTAGAAGTGAAATTGTGACAAGATGTTCGCCCACCGCATCTGCTTTTCCGATAGCTGCTTCTGTGATTAGAAATAGCGTAAACTCTGATGATCTGTAAAGACAGTAAAATCCGCTCTGAGTAGGTAGCGCCGCCACTGAGTAAGAGCATGGATAACCGCCAAAAGCTCTTTCTCATAAATCTGTGCTGTCAATTCGGGCCTTGAGAACAATCGGCTCTCGTAAGCAATGACATGGCCTTCTTGCATTAAGACTGCACCCAGACTACGACCACAAGCATCACAATATACTTCAAATGACTTCTGCAAGTCCGGCAAAGTCAAAACTGGTCCCGTAGTCAATTTCTCTTTCAAAGTCTAAAAGGCAGTCACCTCTGTGGGTCCCCATGAGAAAGGGACTCCTTTCTGTGTCAAGATATGCAAAGGGGAAGCAACCTCTGCAAACTTTCGAATGAACCATCTATAGTATGAACACAATCCCAAGAAGCTTCTAACTTCATGGACATTCATCAAATCGGACCAATCACGGATAGTCTCTATCTTGGCCGGATCCATTTGCACTCCTGCTGCTGACACAATGTGTCCCAAAAAGTGTATCTCTGGGAGGAAAAATTCACTTTTCTTCACATTAATCACTAACTTGTGATCTCGTAATGCCTGAAAGATCTGAAGCAGATGATCTCTATGTTCTACCTCATTCTTGGAGAAAACAATGATATTGTCCAAGAAAGTGCTAACAAATAGCTTGTACTCTCAAAAAGTCCTGTCCATCATCCGGTTAAATGTCACATGAGCATTGGTTAGGCCAAAAGGCATCACCAAAAACACAAATAACCCAAAAGTATTCCGAAAGGCTGTCTTGTAGACGTCTCTCGGCACGATTCGAATCTGATGACCACTCTTCAAATCAATCCCGCTAAAACACGAGAATCCCTGTAATCTGTCGAGTATATCATTGATCCTAGGAATCGGAAATCTGTTCTTGATGGTGATTTTGTTGAGAGCTTTATAATCGATGCACATTCTCCAAGATCCGTCTTTCTCCAAAACCAACAACACTGGAGAGAAATACGGTGAAGTACTAGGCTGGACAAGACCCTTTTCCAAGAGGTCTTTCACTCTTCATTGTGGGCTCGGCTCACACGGTAAGGTGGCTGGTTCGATGTCGTGCTTCCATGAATCATATCAATGGTATGATCTTCAGGACGAGCGGGTGGTAACTCGCCTGGCAGGCCCTCTGAGAAGCAATCGGCATGAGAGTGGAGAAAATCTTGGCGTTCTTTATCAAGTTCATACATATTTGTCCTATCTTCATTACTCAACTCTTTCATAAAGATCGAGTAAACACTTAGACTAGATTTCATTAACTTTGAAATGGCCGAAGCCCATACAATAGGGACAGACTCGCCCTTAAGTTTAATATCAAGTACAATGGTTTTGCCCTTCTGTGTGGTCAATGTCGCTTTTCTCGCCCCATAGTCGACCACGACGTTGTTCTAGTGGTACCAGGGAATTCCCAAGAGGACATTACAACCTTCCAAAGGCATTATGTAAAAGTGCTCATGCCCCAAATCCCCCTGACAATGCAACTGAAGTTTGCCAATGACACGTGTAATGGCTACGTCCTTGTCGAGTGCCGCTAGAACAACCTCTGCAAGTGGTCCCATCCGATCGGGAGTGATCTCGAGCCGCGCCGCCAATTCCGATGAAATGAAGTTGGCCTTGGCTCCTCCATCGAAGAAGATCAGGGCATCTTGGTCTTTCACTTTGCCCCAAGCTTGGCAAAGTTCTGTACTCTTATTCGTCGTGCTGGGATCGATACCCACGCAATCTGGAACCAATCCTGTTTTCATCTTGCCTTTTCTTCCACGTTCGAGTGCTCTGAGTAACGCCCTCCTGCAAAAGCGATGTCAAACTGATGTACAAAAGACAAAGCCTTCGAAGCATCTCTATAACCAGAAAACGTGTCAAATTTAATTGACTGTCCACCTTCTTGAAACTCTCGGACTTTCTTGCTTTTGTCTTCCAGAAAGTCATACTGGTTGGCTATATAAAAATTCTTCTTCTTTGCATAAAAGTTGTCATCGTCAGAGTTTGAACTATTTGTAGACGAGTCCTCTGTAGAACTGTCAATCACGGGGCGAGATTTAGACTTCTTTGCCTTTTTCTTACCCTTTCCGAAGCGTTGCTTTTTGCTTCGCTTTTTGCCTTTTTGGTTTTCTTCGCTCGAATCAGATGAGCTAGAAGAACTGACAGAAGAAGAAGAAGAAGAAGAAGAAGAAGAAGAAGAAGAACTGGGTATTCCTTCAAATCGAAAACGCTTCTTCTGCTTTCTTGCCTTTTCAAAAGTAGACTGACGACACAAATAACCCGGGAAGTCAATGCCTTTCTTTTGCTTTTTGTCGTGCTTTTGAGCTTTGTTTTGCGCGTCAAAAAACTGAGCAATTCGTGCATCAACCACCTCTTGTAACTCTTTCTCTGTATACTTCCTGGGGGTAGGACGTTTCTTGAGAGCGGGTTTGGGGAGTGGTTTTGTGGTCTTCTGTCACTACGTGTGCACCTCATCGAAAGAGGTCTTGCTCATATATTTTGCAAATTTTGGATCCTTCGCAAAATTGAGCAGCATCTTTGTTGCGTCGCAGATCAATCGTTCACGCTCCATCTCTCGACGCTCCGCCGGAGTAGGCCGAGGCGGGGTGTACTCCTTGCCTGAATCTTCGTTGTGATCCCTTCCCGCATCTCCAGATGCAAAGGGAGTCAACTGATCTTTGCCTGAAGCCATAGGTGCCACGGAAAAAAAATAGGGATTGGATTTCCTGTAGAAGAGAAATTGGCCGTGCTCTGATACCACTGTAACAGACTTGGACACTCCAAGTCGAGAATCTACCGCGACAAAACAAATAATCACTTCAAAACAGTTCACAGTTCACAGTTCACAATTTATTTGACACTGGCCCGGTAGAGTTCCATGCCTCGAGATATTGGCCCCAAAGACTGGCGCCTCTTTCGGTATTTCTTTTTGTATTAATCTGTGCTCAAAGTACAAGAGTGCGGGCATGCGCTCACACTTAGACTCTGCGTCCAGATGCTCTGAGTTATGAGGCCCTGCCTGCTTATATAAAGAGTACAATGGATGCCAAAAGCAGAGCCCGAAAAGCTTCTTTTTAAAAGCTGTCCCAAAAGCTGAAAATCAAAAGCTTGAGAAATAAAGCAGTTTGAACTCTCATATACTTCATAAAAGAAAGCAATTCTTTTAAATTTTTTTTCATAACTTGTGTATGGTTTATCAGCCAGAAATTGTATAGCCAAAATCTGTCCCAGATTTCCATAAATGGCGGGGGTCCGTACATGCTACCACGTGGATCTTTTCCGCCAAATGCGGGTCTGTCCGTACATAGGCTGCCACATCCGCATTCAGCTGCAGCCATAGAAAGGGTGTGTGTTGTGTGTGTATCCGCTACTCCCTTGCACTACCACGTCACCAATTTGTGACACAGACACCATACACAATGGGTTGGCAATAGGCCCAGTGCATATGGGTCTACGGCCTATTTAAAGAGATGAGATTAGTACAATTCATTCTTACGCCTCGCAGTTATTCAGTGAAATAGCTTTAGTGATAGCGTTAATTAGGTCGTTTCTCTTGAAGCCATTGAGGAAGAATTTGTGAATGAGATGATTGATGTCTTCCCATGCCGAGAAGCAATTAGAGGAAGAATTATAAGATCATGTAAAGTAGACTAATACACGTGTTTAGTGCTGCTTTATGTGGTCGATTACTCATCTTTTTGATAAATTCCATAGAAAAGATTTTAAGATTGTCTCTCTTCCAAATGAAACGGAGACCAAAGTTACCATTACAGGGACTGTGTAGCAGAATCGAGAAGTTAAGGAATTGTATAGAGGTGGAAAAAAACCTCGAAGACGTATGGAAAGGATTTCCATAAGTTGGCACGATTTTAAGATAGTCTGGGTATATCAGCTTGATTTCGTTAAAGAAGGTTCTGTTATTGAGGCTAAGGATATCATCCATGTATCTATAGGTATGATTAAAGAGAGAAAGTTTGTGATTGGTATTATTATTCTTCATAGTCTCAAGAAACCATTTATATTCAAAAAAGGCTAGGTAAAAGTTGCACATAAGGGGTGAGCAAGAAAAGCCCATTGGAACACCAAAGCTTTGGTTATAGCAATGGCTACCAAAGTGTACTAAACAATAATCAAGAAGCCATGAAATGCCGTCATTAAGCTTATTCTCGTCAAAGTGGCAAGTACGTGATGAGTTAGATTCTTTAATCCATCTAGGTTTATTAGTGAGAGAAATGTGGGAAAGTCCTCTTAGCCGAGCATGGTTAAATGCAATCTTAGTCATTTTTTTTCAAAACGTTTTTCAGTTCGGTATCCCCATAAGGGGAATGTTTTCGTAACATTGAGTAATGTCATTAGAAAAAAGATGAAAGATCTAACTGGGAAGGTTGAGAGTAACCTGTCTAGAGCTTTCAACAAGCCAAAATGGATTCTAGTGGATTTTGAGAAAATTCAAACATATCTTTTGTTTCGACGCACAGGCTCATTCAAACTCGATTAATATAAGGTCAAGGCATAAAGTAATGTCTTTAGTAATATCAGTAAAGATCCCGTTCGAGGCATCATATATCCACCGGAACTTGTATTTGTGATATTTATAGGTAGGAAATACCACAAGTAATTTGATTGTCTCTAGAGAATATCCGAGATCACTACAGTGTTTTGAAATAATATTGGTAACTTCAGTAGGAGATAAGTCACCCTCAGTTAGTCGTAAGTGAGCATCTTTCCATGTAAGGTTTTTGCAAATAAGAGTAGGGCAATTGGCGGCTTTATCAAGACCAACCATAAGCCAATTCTGTGCTAGTTTTTGAAATTTTAAGCTGAGGTCGACTGTGATCCAAATGCTATCAGTAGATAACCATTTAGAGAGTATTGACTAACTCAGTCAAACAACTAAGTAAAGATGAGAGGGAAAGGTATGAAATGTGGTTTAGTCCTTTAACAATGATGTTTTGGACTATAGGATCATTAATCACCTTAAGATCACGAGTGCAGACATGCCTGCCTAAATCACCAAAGTCTTTACAAAAAGCATCAAACTTTTCACAAGAACAATCAGGGACAGTACTGTGGCGTAAAAAGTCATTGCTGTAGACTAAACTTTTAATAGGCTGATGATATGTTCAGCCAATTAAGGCCTTATCTAACATCCTATGGTTACCAAAAAGTATATCAAAACACTCACAAAAGATAGACTTGGGTAAAAACCAAGCCAAGAGTTCATTATGGTACAAACAGTGTATATAGATAAGCTTTGCCCTAGAAGTCTCTTTCGAGAGATGCTTCCTTCCACAAGGGCCAAAAATTACCTGCATGGTAAAAAGGTTACATGTCAAGGAGATGGGTGTGTTTCTTCCTTTTCCTCTAGTAAAGCTAGGAGATTGTTCCCTATTGAAGCTAGAAGAAGTGCAAGGTGTTAGAAAAGATGTGAAAGAACTATGGGGGGTGGTTAAAGAGTAAGGTCTACTTTGATGGGGAGGGTGAACACACGTCCATCCAAACGAAAATCACTATTTGTGTAAGGAAGACTCGGAACATGCTAGACGACAAGGACAGAAGGAGCAGTGAGTTAACTTCGTTGGTTCAAAGGCGTTTCAACTTCCCAGGAGGCACCTAACAGCATTGGTAGGAGACGAGGAGGAGGAGAGGAGCTAAATCATTAAGAAGGGGAGAGGGCCGACCTGCAGAAGATAGAGAGCTGGCGGGTTTTAAGGCGAGAGTCATCAAGCCTTGGTGTTTGCAGTGAAGATGACATGCCAAGAGAGAGCCAATGAAGAGGCAGTACAGAGCCACAAAGAAAGGTCTCTCTCTCTCTCTCTCTCTCTCTCTCTCTCTCTCTCTCTCTCTCTTCATTATCAAGAGACTGCAAGTGCCATTACAACCGAGTTTTGTAATTAAAGTCCATATTGGTTATGTATTATCAAGTTTAAGTATTTCAGATGTCATTTTAAAGCTTTCAAAGCGTCTGATAAGCCCATTGCTTGGTGTTATGCATCTTTCTCTTAACACTTTCCCCACAATAAGCAACCCGATGTTGACCTGGCTCACCGATCGCACTTAACCTCCCCGACGGCGGGAGCAGCAAGCTCTGCATGAATAATCTCGTGAGGTGCAGAGGCCTTGTCCCTAATCATGCGGGAAATCATAGAAACCGGAGGCCTCTCCATACATCTCCATCCATCAGTACTGTTAGCTCGGCTATGATGGTCCCCATATCTGCACCTCACTAAAGTATAGCTGAAATAACCAATGTGTCAAGTAGCCAGAGCTTGTTCGAGGTTCTTGAAACTGAATCTTCCAACGCATCTTCTCCATGCTCCCCAAAGCTGCATATGCTCTCGTCAGTCTGGTATCTGTTGCTTTCCTCAAGGACAACTTTGGACCACTAAAGACCACTCCCAGGTAAGTTATGCGTCAGTATACTCAACCATCTGTTGATCATATGTGAAGGTTGGTGCAGATCGCCTTACCCATTGTGCTGTGGTGTTGAACACCGTAACTTCGGTCGTGCCAAGGTTCACCGACAAGTCACTACACTAGCAAAAGTGTGCAATGCATCCAATTGTCATTGCATCCCCTCTGGCGAATCTGAGATTAACACAATATTATCTGCATACAGTAGTAATGAAATCCGTGTCGCTTCTAGTTGTGCTCCTATGTCGCCTCCCCTCTTAATGTAATTTGAAACCTCAACTACATACAAACCAAACAATGAGGGGAGTGGGTATCCCTGTTTCACTCCAATAGTGGAGTGAATATGCTCAAATAACCCCTAGGGAGTATGAACCTGCCCCACGACTGTCCTGTACAAAGCCATGACTCCCCGAGTTAAACTCTGTGGGTACTCCCATCGCATGTAGTCTTTGCGTCAAACAAGCTCTGGGAACCGTATCAAATGCTTTGTGAAAATCCACAAAGGTATAGTAAATCCTCTTACCATGTGATGTGCTTTCATCAATAACAAGTCTTTAAGTGTCAATATATGATCAAGAGTACAAAAGCCCCTCATGAAACCTGCCTAGCCTGATGCCCGAATGCTTGCTCTCTGTGCCCATCTACTCAGCTTCCGCTCAAGATGGATGCATACAACCTAGCTAGCGTGTGCCCAATTTTGATAGTACGGTAATTCCCTGGTATCATGGGGTCTCCTGCCATGAAGATAGGCACAATGGTAGACATGCTCCAAGTATCTGGAAAACCCTCACATGGCTTGGTTGAAAATTACTGCAAGAAGCTCTGCAAGCATATCCCTAGCATGTATAAAGTGATCCGCCATCAATCCATCATGATCATATGCTCTCCTGGTCTTCATCTTGTCAATGGCTTTCTTTACAATCTCAGTAGTAAAGAAAGTGCATGTCTATGGGCATGGCGCCTGAGAGTCGGGTAGAGATTGCTGCCCTGGAACTGTGTAAAGAGATGTTGCATATGCGCCCCAAATCTCGGTTGATGTGATAGCCCATGGGGGGAATGCTCATGAAAAAATCTCCATGTCTCGCCTGAGTCGTGGCTCAAAATAGCTTGTACAACTCCTCGTCTAACCGAGCGACATAAGTTCTGTCGCACTAGGTGTCGGAAGGCTATCTGTGATTGTCTATGAGTAATGGGTGACCGGTCCCAGTCAGGAAGTGTGGCTCTCGTCTCTCTACACTCCTCGTCATACCAACTGTTCTGGGGTATACTCCCAGAACGTCATCAATGCATTTGTTGGGTGTGTGGGTATGCATCTATTGCTGCATCATGTAAAGTCTTTGTCGATATTTGGGTAAATTGCTCTAATGGGCGTCTTGGCTCCTCTGTGGCCAGGCGTCTGTAAATACTATCCATGTAGACAGAGTCAATCCGATGTAAAAATGTGTCGAGTATGCGTAGATTCCTGAGCCAACGAAGCTATACTAAACTGGAATGAACTTGTAAATGTGAAGAGGGCGTGGTCTATTGCTACACCAACATGCCTGGACCGACTGTCAAATCCTGAATAGATGGTATAAACATAGTCCTCCGTGCTAACCCCGTGTCTGTGAGGAAAACAAGTGAACCCATTTGCTTTTGGAAATCTCTGTAGGCGATCAAAAATAGCGAGTCCATGTGCAGTCCCCATGTGGCATGTTTGTCATATATCTCGCACTCATTATGTACCACATCCTCTAGGCCAATCCCAGATCACTAACATCAAGCTCTCTTAACATCTCCTCTGAGGTATCATAGAAGGCTACTTGGGAGTGGCCCGTCCTGGCATTGAAGTCCCCTAGGAGGATGATATCGCCATCCCTAGAGGACTCCCATATGTCCTCATCTAAAATCATGTATGGTGACTACCCCTTGGGCGATGCATAGAGAGATGTTCTCGGGGGAAATAGCATATTGCAATATAAAGTGGCCTCCCCACCGTTGCTCTCACCCTGACCCACATATATCTAGCATGCTCATCTCATCGAACAATATGAATGAGAGGGTGCAACTCTTCCTTGAATAAAACTACCACACCTCCTGACCCACGTCCTCTATGCTCTGATCTCACCTCCTATCTACAAGTAGTCTCCCAATGGTATCCCGTCACTCTAGGAAGTATGATATTGGGGTTTTGATGTGTCTCAAAGTAGAAAATAGTGTCTCTTTCCTTGAAGCTATTCTCAAATGCACCAACATCATTTTTGTGCTAGGCTTCATTATGGATGAGTCTGCCCTTGATCTCCGGAGTCATGACAGAAACTCAGTACGTTGAACTTTGTGTTGATGTATGCTCATGTGTGTCTGCGTGTGTTGTGTGTTGTGTTTGGGAGCATATGTTAGTACCTAGTTCTACACCCACTATTGGGCACTGACGACGTTAGTGGGGATGTCGTGGTATTTAGTCAATATTATGCATGATGGAGCTGATGGTTATATTGTCTTGTGGGTGACTACCATGGGTCTATACCTTGCACTTTCCTTTAAGGGTGAATCTGGGCTTATCCTGGATTCATCTAGATATATCTAGCTTCATTGATCCATTATAGTTCCATACTGCCATTTCAAGGCTGGTCCCATAGTGCGCCTTTCAAAGATCACCACTCCCTCCTCTCTATAGAAAGCAATTGTTCCCTTATCCCTTGCAACCTTGATTTCTGGTATCAGCTCTTGCATGTGTGCAATCTGCGTTAAAGTGAGGTCGTTGCCCAAAAATATCCCGGTTTTTTCAAGTGTTGGTTTCTTCTTCAAGAACTCTCTCCTAGTTTCCACAGTAGGGAAACATAAAATGAGTGCTCTTTCCTTCGAACTTCCTTATGCACCGTTCCCTTTCTTCCCCACTCTCCATGTACCTGTGTGTGTGGCTTCGGAAATGCCCATGCGTTTCAAGAGTTCTTTCACTTCTTCTTTCACATTTCCAGTGTCCTTAAGGCCTGTAGCACGGACATGAAGGGTTGTAGTCTTCCTCTTATGCTCTTCTCAATGGTCATTTTGATAATGCTGGCTATGGGTGGAGAGAGAAGAAGAAGAAGAAGAAGAGAAATTTTAACTTTGTAGAAATTTCAAGGTTGGCGAAGCATGTTGGGCATCAAGAGAGCAACTGAGGGGAGAAGGCAAGGGATTCTAGCAGCTGGCAGGGTTGTGGAAGTGGGTGAGGAGGTGAGCGCATGGGTGAGTCTGGAGCAAGTAGAGGGATAGGCCAAGACGACAACAGGGGAAGCGTATGAGCAAGCATGTATGGCAAGAGGGTGAAAATCGGTTGATACTGGCAGCAACTGTCACAAAATGATGACGTGGCATGGGCAAGAACAATACAACTGATGATGTGGCACCCGGATTTTGTGTTGACTGCTGACATGGCATAACAGTACGGATTTCCGTGATTTGCGTTGACAGTGCTGACGTGGCAGTTTGTACGGATTTCTGCAAATTGTGCTGGTGGTTTTTTTACCAGCTTTTGGGACCAGGTGCTTATGGACCTATTTGCTTTTAAGTTTTTTGCTTTTGGACCAATAGCTTTTAAGTTTAAGTGCTTTTAGGCTTTGCTTTTGGCATCCCTTGTAAGAATGAAAAGGGCCCAAGGGCCTCATTCTTCAGAGCATCTGGACGCAGAGTTCGAGAGCCGAGGACCTGTGGGAGTTGTACTTTGATCAAGCATTAATATAAAAGAAATACCGAAAGGGGCGCCAGTCTTTGGGGCCAATACCTTTGGGCACGGAACTACGGCGGGCCGTGTCGACAGGCTTTGTTTATACTCTATGATGTCTCTTGTTCAGATTTTGCTGAGAAGAGAAGAGGAATGGCTCGTTTTACATGAAGTTGTGTCTCACGTTCCAGCGGTGTTCATGTTGCGAAAGTTGTTTTGTTGCCCTGTTTTTTCTGGCTTGCATTTGCAGTCATCAGACATTTGTTACAACACCAAGTATGGATCGATTGTTCTCCACACCTTTTTCTTATCTTATTTGAAGAATTCTTTACCTAATTCAAATGCAGTTTTCAGCTGTTGCACTCAAAGTTGAGTCTTTTTGGTGCCTTTTCCTACTCTGTTGCCACTGCAATGGGTCCCTAAGTTTAAAAGCTTGTTAATTAATTGGTATGAAGCATGTTTGCTGATTTTGGTTTTGTGTCGGTAATTGTAACCTGTCTTGCTTCTTTTCAACATGTGGATAAAAATAGATGTGGGGTGGGTATTGAACTTGTTTTTGCAACTGCAGAACTGGGGAAGTGGTTTTCTTGAGAATTTAAAGAACTTGGCAAAAAGACGAAAGCTGGAAGATTTGACAATTGGGCCTGTTCTTACGGTATGCAACATTCTAACTCATGTATACTCCTTTTAATTGGTTTGGGTAATGGCTACCCTTTAAATGAAGAAATAACAGAGAATTTACATGAAGAGATAACAGAAAACTCCAGTTTGTTCACTCACAAACCAATGGTGTTATTAATTTCGACAATTCTGTTAAGTTCCCTTTGAGACAACCTTTCAATAGCAGAAACAATTTTTAAAGGCTTGACAAAGTCAATTATCGTGAGCTCTCAACTATTTGACACTTTATTGACACGTGGAAGGAGATATCTGTATTAAAAACACAGCAGTCATTGCTTACAAGTAACATTGTGGCTGTGCTGCTTGAAATGGCATTGAGCTCGAATATGCTGACATCAATGAGCGATATCAAGGTCCAAAGCCCTGGGTTTGGCAGAAGACCAGTTAACTTTAGAGGTCTGGAGTCTTCAAAATTCAGGTATAGTCTTGTTAAAGTAATAACAAAGCGGGGTTGATCAGGAAGCCTGAAAGGTTCTGACGTTCCCTTGTTAGAAACATCACCTGCATTTTGTGCATATGATTGATGAGGGATTTATGACTTTTCCGAACAATTGTTTTTTCAAAATAAAAAACTGGAGGCATAAGGTATTATTTGAAGAGTTTAGCTGGGAACATGCATTCAAGGAGGTTTAAGATCTTTTTAAAAACGTTGAAATTCACAGAGGCCTTATGTTGTTATTTATGGGGTATAAGCAGCAGCAGCAATTAAAGGTGCTTATAACAAAGGGAAAGAAAGAAATGTTAACATCTGTTTAAAGGCCAAAATGGCCCGTGAGACGGATGAGACCCTAATAAGGTATAACTGATGATGATATCTCTCACCATAAAGTGTCACCAAAGCGGAGCATCATGCTAATATAATTCCTAGCTAGAATAGGAAAAAAGAAGCTCCTATAATCTTGGCTGTAGGCTACTCTATGGAGCTAGATCGTACAACTGCCGTGTTACTCCTCTGATGGTAGGCCAGGGTAGCTCAAATCTTCTGATGTGAGGAAGCTGGAAGTGTAGTCCTCATGATCGTTGGGGCTTCTCATTACATATGGCAAAGGTTTTGTCCAATGTCATTCCTCTAAAAAGGCATAAACCACAGAATAGATCAGAGGGTGAGGAAGTAGAGGCTGCCGGCACTGCAGCACTGGCACTGAACTAGAGAAGAACCACAAAAAGAAGGGTGAAGGGAAGAACGAAAAGAATGACAAATAGACAAGAAGAATCATTTGATGGATGTAGGTGAAAGGAGGGCCAGGAGAAATGGGATGGGAAAACTTACTTTCACCCCAAGAGGGATTTTTTTCATTGAAAAAGTCTCCATTATAGAGTTTACAGTTATGCCTCCCTCGCCAGAGCTGCAAAGCACATGTAAAACCATGTCAATTGCATAGTCTGATGTTATTTCCTCTACTTGCAGGTCACAACAGATCGATTTTTGGAGCACATTGGCAAATTGCTGGAGATTCCTGGAGCCAAGTTGCTTTTTGGGGGCAAGCCATTAGAGAATCACAGTATTCCAATAATATACGGAGCAGTAGAGCCAACTGCGGTTTTTGTTCCACTTGCAGAGATGTTGAGAGATGAATATTTTGGCCTTGTGACAACTGAAGTTTTTGGACCTCTGCAGGTATGGTGGGTCCTTTTTTTTTGGCTTTCTAAAACAAGCCTTAGTGAAGAAGGGAGTTGTCATAATTCAGAGTTCGGGGAAAATCATTTTCCTAACCATATACAGCTCCCCTCTATTGTTTCTCAAAGAGGAAATTAAGCTATCTTTTCACATTTTTACACTAATTTTTGGTGGAAATTTTCCTTTTTCCCTTTGCTCCCAAATGGCATTCTTGAATCCTCAAGCGGCACGATTATAAGCTGAGACACATGTTTCCCGAACACTTGGAGTTGGGCATACATTTTCCTTCAGTATGAAGCATTAAAATCTTCTTTGGTTTTCTAGTTTGTAAGTGGGCCCTTTCATTTTAGAGCCTCGGATGAGTCCTTTTGATTCTTGTTTTAGAATGCCAACATGATTCTGCACCTTTTATTGTATTAATTTTCCCCCCTTGTTTCAGGACTGCAAATTGCCTCTTTCTGATTAAGGCTTCTAATTTGAGGCACTGTACACTCACAGGTTGTAACAGAGTACAACTCTGAAGAACTCTCTCTTGTCCTTGAAGCCTGTGAACGAATGGAAGCTCATTTGACAGCAGCAGTTGTTTCAAACGACCTCAAGTTTTTACAGGTAATTTGTAACGAAGACTTCAGCATGCATTTCAATCCTTATGAGGCATGGCTGAGTTCTCCTTGCTAGTTTATTGCCTTGAATCTACATCACCTTATTATTTCATTGGTTATTTTGGCCTCAAATGATGTTCATGAACTATGTCTCTTCTTTTTGGGCAATGGTGTATCGTTCATATAAAGCCAAGGGCCAGTGATTGTCCCAAATAAAACATGTGTCTGAGGCCGAGCTGCAAAAGTGCGAAAAACCATTTAAAGGTGACTGCAAAACACAGCAAGATGGGGGCAGGCTTTGTCTGAACCAACTTTTTCATGACCATATTTATAGCTCCTGAAGCAATGCTTGATTGGATTGGGTGTATTTTAGTCCAGGTCCCCTTTTACACTTGACTTTTCTAGGGTTGCAAACATACATCCTTCATCAGACATTGTTACTTGGAAGTGTGCGTGCCTCTGCTAAGTTGCGGCTCCATGAGGGAGTGAAACCCCTGCCAAATCTTTTTGTCCTAGGCTTACCATTACCTCTTAGTATATGTAAGATAATGTGTTTCTCTAGATTGTATATATTTATTTATTTATTTATAATATGTGTGTGTGTCTTCATAACACACACACACTCATGCACGTGCGGACGCACACGCACACACACGCGTGCGCACGTGCACACAGACACATTGTATCTATGTGTATATATATATATACACACACACACACACACACACACACACACACACACACACACACACACACACACACACATGTGCATGTATGTATGTATGTATCTACATGTGTGTGTGTTTGTGTGTTGTGGTGGGTTTTCCTCTTGTTGAGGTTTCCACGGATAAAAATTGATTCTAAAAAAAATTGTGTGCACATGCTCATATTGTACATACGTGTATCTACACGTGTATATACCTATATATACATATGTATACAATACACCTTCAGCTTGAAGCTCAGCGTGTTCAAAAGCTGTGTTTTCTCGATTTACAGGAAGTTCTAGGAAAGACAGTAAATGGCACTACATATGCAGGGATTAGAGCTCGTACAACTGGAGCCCCACAAAATCATTGGTTTGTTTATCTATCGATGTTAAGATGCAAATGGCGTAGTTATGTTTTGGCATGATGTGAAAGTTGCATCTGTTGATCTAAAACAACCTTTGTTGATGTGTAGGTTTGGGCCAGCAGGTGATCCAAGGGGCGCGGGCATTGGAACACCGGAGGCCATTAGGCTCGTTTGGTCATGTCATCGAGAAATTATTCAAGATATTGGTCCGGTCTCTAAAAGCTGGACATTGCCGCCACCGTCATAGTTCCCGGAACTGTACAGCTACCTCTAGGCAACAGGAGAGTAAAGGTGTAGATGATGTAAAGCACAGGAACACATACAAAGTAATCAACTGCAACACACACAAATAAGTGACCGTATTGGTGTAACATACGGTATCCCTAGGGTTAATAGAGACAGTTGGGGACAATTGGATATGCTTCCTGATTGGGCAAGTCTTTTACTTTGTCTATCGGGTATATACTGGAAATGTATATGCAATACACCACATTGTGATTATAAAAAGCTGATTAATATAGATGAGACATCAGGGTCTCAGGGAAGTAGTTGCGTTCAATTTGGAGCAGTCATGGTTTTTGGTGTGTGTGTGGGGGGGGGAGAGAGAGAGAGAGAGAGAGAATGAAACGAAATGAAATGTTATATTAACGTCTTCAAAAGGACAAAGTGACGTAGGAGACCAGAGAGTTACAATGTGATGGATCTGATACAAAGTCAGAGTAACAAAAATGACGGGTGCCCAGTGTCTGCTCTAAAGAAGTCTGTGATCCTCTCTGAGATTGGCTAGCCTCTCCCCTCATCAGGCTCTCTCTCTGTCTGCGCAGTTCCAACGTCTCTGATCCTCGTACCGCATGACTTTGAAGAGTGGTCCAAAGCCCTCTCTGAACAAGCAATGGAAGCAACCACGTATCTTGTAGTAGACGGGACAGTGGCATGTGTAGTGCAACTCTGTCTCAGGCTCCATGTCACACACGAGGCAAGTCCTGGCTTCTGCCGGTACACCACCGGCTTTGAGAGAGAGATGAAATGTAATGTTATATTAAGCGTCTTCAAAAGCCCAAAATGGCCTATGAGAGCAAATTGATACAATCCAGGTGAATCTGATAGTGTTTGGGTACAAAATAAAATATAATCGAACTAAAGTGAAGAACTAAAATCATCATCATCATCATCAATGCTCAAGGATGACATGCATCGGGCGTTGTCCAAGAAAGTATTGCATCAGTCGTTGAAGAGCATTGTCAATGTCTGCCTTTGTAAATAGTTATATAGGACGTCTCCCATGTTGTGTTAGAATAGTCCCGATCCTCTGATGGAGCATCCATCGATGTCATGGTCGCCCTTGTAGATGTGGGCGTCTAGCTCTCTCGGGGTCATGGCTCTGCCAACTAATATACCTCTGGTATAGGTGGGTGCTAAAGTCTGTTGTGAAGATGTCTGACTGTCGAGTCCCTGCTCTAAAGAAGTGATCTCCCTTGTGTGAATGTCTCCCATTGCTTGATCTCCTCAAGAGACTCTCCCTATGATTATGCAGTTCTAGCAAAAACAACCCAAGGCATCTCTTATCTTGATATCTCATGACTCTAGCCAACGGTCCAAAGCCTTCTCTAAAGACGATGAAAGCGGTGTATCTCATAGCGTACCGGACAATGACAAATGTGATGAAACTGTCTTTGGCTCAATATGACACAATTGGCAAATCTTGGCCTCTATTGGTACTCTCTTGAATCTGTCAGTCTATTGATTCGATGATGTTCGCATTTGACCAATAGCACATCGTATCCCATGAGATAAATTAATGTCCATATAGGCCGCTTTGGACACATATCCATCCTCTATTAGTTGGAGAGGATGCTCTCTATAGAAAGCCAACTTCGTGCCCAACTCTTGTGTTGGCTAAATTATTGTGCTCCTATATCTAGCTAAATCAGATCTTGACGTACGAGTCTAGTGATCTCTATCCATGTGAGAGATGGGGAGGGTGCATCCAAGGAGTGCTGAAATGGAGGCTCGTTGAAACCATGTGATCGAAACCATGATGTCATCTGCCTATACCAGCATGTTGTATCTCCTTGTAGCGCTAGCTATTGGGAGTGACTTACGGTTTTCATTATTTGATTTTGTGGGTTCACTAGTCTATGAGAGATTGAAAAGGCCATGGAATGAGTGTTTGTGGCGGAAGTTTTGCATCAAAAAGTTGTGTTGTATCTAGTCAATGGGACCTCTTTAGGAAAAAAAGCAAGATTTTGGGTTATTTTAAGGGTTATGAACGCTGGATTTTCTTGGATAAGAGAATGGTGTTTTTGTGTGGTCAATTCATCATGTAGGGTGTTTAGGTTCGCACATGCAATCCCCATGTTAAGTATGGAGCTTGATTTACCTCTTGTAAATTTTTGTGGTAAAAACTACATTAGTAGGGCCCCCATTATGAGGAGAAGCCATCGTGCGTGAAGAAAAATAACTTGCCGGAAAATAAAATCATTCGTCGGAAATTAAAATTTTCACGGCCAATCTCGAGCACAGCTCGAGATTTTCATCGTCGGAATATTCTTTTTCGTTGGAATATTATGAGACAGGACGGCAGTCGGAAAGTGGTTGGAAAACGATCGGTCGGTTGGCTGGTAGTCAATGGCTGGTGGTCGGTGGTCGGAAGTGAATGGCTGGTGGCCGAATTCAAAAGCGGACTTGTCTTCTCAAGGGCGGCCACACATGGACAGATTTGAGGATCCGATTTAGACTTATCTACACAAGGATGGTTACACATGGTTGCCTTTCATGAGAGAGGGCAGCTCTTTGGGCCTATAAAAGGAAGCCATTTCTACACACATTCCATTGTGTGAAGTTGATGCAACAAGGTGATTGTAAGGTGGTAAGAGTGAAGCAAGGCGGGAGCTCTATTAAGGGTATAATCCCTTTGTAAACTACTTTTTGTTTTGAAGAACTAAAGCCATTGAGTGGCTACTTTCCCGTGGACGTAGTCCACATTGGGTGAACCACGTATATCGTGTGTACTCTCTCTCTCTCTCTCTCTACTCTATAATCTTTTGTGTGAAATCTATCTTTCTCCATTAAGTAATCTACTCAAATATTTATTTAGCTACGTCTTATTTCCTAACAACTGGTATCAGAGCAAGGTTTGCTCGTAGCTAAATTATCTCAAGGAAAGGATTCCTTGAATTGAGTGGGAGTTATGGCGAAAGAAGGAAAGCTAAAGATTGAGAAGTTCAACGGCAAAAACTACCAACATTGGAAGATGCAGATTGAAGACTATCTCTACCAGAAGGACCTCTATTTGCCACTATGCGGTCTTGCAAAGAAGCTCGCAACGATGGCAGATGAAGCATGGATTGTCCTTGATCGAAAGGCGTTGGGAACAATCCGGTTAAGCTTGGCGTCAACTGTGGCCTTCAACGTTTCGGAGATGAAGACCACGGAGAACTTGATGAAATCACTTTATGACTTCTACGAGAAACCATCGGTATCCAATAAGGTATTGCTCATGAAGCACTTGTTCAATCTAAAGATGACAGAGAATGGTTCAGTTGCAGAACACCTAAATGACTTTAACACAAACATAAGTCAACTTCGATCGGTGAAAATCAATTTCGATGATGAAGTGCGAGCTCTCCTTATATTATCATCTCTATCGGATAGTTGGGACAACCTTATGATGGTTGTAAGTAATTCTATTTCTGGCACAAATACTCTTAAGTTTGATGATGTTGTGGGTGTTCTCCTAAGCAAGGAAATGCGAAGGAGAAGCGCAGGAGAATTATCAAGTGTTGCACTATCAGTGGAAACAAGAGGAAGACCTAAAGAGAGGTTCAAAAACCAAAAGGGTCGTGATTGCTCAAGCGGCAAGTCACGCACAAAGTCAATTCTTGAATGTTGGAACTGCGGCAAGAAGGGCCACGTCAAGAAGGATTGCTGGTCCAAAAAGAAGAAGGAGACAGAGTCTCAAGACAACAAGCCAACATCGGAGACCGATATGGCAGGTGAGGTAGAGTAAGTTGCTCTAATTCTCTCATTAGACAATGTGTTTAATTCCTGGATAGTAGATTCCGGGGCTTCATTCCATGCAACACCACACAAGCAACATTTTCAAGATTACACCAAAGGTAATTTTGGGTATGTATACTTGGGAGATGATGAAGCTTGTGAGATTGTCGGCAACGGTACATTTTCTGTCAAAATTGCTAACGAAAGTGAATGGAAGCTTAAAGATGTTAGGCATGTTCCTTCTCTTCGCAAAAATTTGATCTCTACAGGACAATTGGACGATGAAGGTCACAACATTGCATTCGGAAACAAACGGTGGACAATCTCAAAGGGATCTTTGGTGGTTGTCAAGGGAGAAAAGGTTTGTACATTTTACTTGTGTACTGTTAGCACGCAACCTACAGCTTGTGCAGCAACTATAGAAGTTGACAGTGCGGTGTTGCACTACTGGCTTGGACATATGAGTGCCAAAGGAATGAAAATCCTTCAAATAAAGAAGCTTGTACCATGTTTGAAAGAAGTGGACTTAGAATTCTGTGAAGAATGTGTTTATGTTAAAAATCAGGAAATGAAAGAAAAAATAAAAAACTTGAGTTGGTTCATTCTAATATTTGGGGTCCTGCAAGTACACCATCACTTGGTGGCTCATTGTACTATGTAACATTCATAGACGATGTGACTAGGAAAACATGGGTTTATGTCATGAGAATAAGTTCGATGTATTTTTCATATTTTAAAGGTGAAAAGCCTTTGTGGAGAATGAAATAGGTACCAAGGTTAAATGCTTCACATCCTACAATGGAGGTGAATATTGCAGCCAAGCTTTTGTGCTAGCAATGGCATTCGGAGGCAAAGGACAACCCCAAGGACACCTCAATAAAATGGGATTTCGGAAAGGATGAACATGATAATCATGGAGCGAGCACGAAGCATGCGGCTACATGCAGGCCTACCGCTTGAGCTTTGGACGGAAGTTGTAAGTACATATGTGTACTTAATCAACCGGTCACCCTCAACGACATTGGATGGAGGAGTTCCAAAAGAGGCATGGACCGGTAAACCGGTGAATTATGCATTTCTCAAAGTGTTGGGGTGTGAGGCTTTCATGCACATAGATAGAAGCCTAAGATCAAAGCTAGATGCAAAGTCCAAAAAGTGTTTCTTCATTGGCTATCGAGAAGGTGACTTTGGGTATTGCCTATGGAATCTTGAAGATGGTCAAATCTTAAGGAGTAGGGATGTAAATTTTAACGAACAAAATATGTACAAAGATTACTTGGAAAGAAACAAAAGAAAGAGGTGATGAGTACGTGGAGCTTGAGGACGGTGAAGACTCAAAGACTGCAAACGATGACAATGTGCAAGAACGTCAACCAAATGAAAAGCCTCAACCTATTCCCCGAGATCTACAAGAGCAAGTAGACCTCCAGAAAGGTTTGTTCCTTCCTTCAACCATCTCTTGATCTCAGATCCTGGAGAGCTGGAATCATATGAAGAAGCTATGCAACATGAATCCAAAGAAGAATGGACGAAGAGCATGCAAGTGGAGATGGACTCACTACATCGCAACCAAACATGGGAGTTGGTTGAGTTGCTTAAAGGTAAGCGGGCACTTCAAAACAAATGGGTGTACAAGCTGAAGGAGGAAGAAGGTGGGAAGAAAAGGTACAAGTCTAAGCTTGTGGTAAAAGAGTTTTCTCAAAAGAAAGGTATTGACTTCAATGAAATATTTTCTCCTGTTGTAAAAATGAACTCAATTAGGCTTGTTTGAAGCCTTGTGGCTGCTCATGAATCTTGAGCAAATGGATGTAAATACGGCATTCCCTCACGGTGACTTAGAGGAGGAAATCTACATGCTTCAACCAAAGGGGTATGAAGTAAAAGATAAGGAGAAAATGGTTTGCAGATTAAAGAAGAGCTTGTATGGTTTAAAGCAAGCATAAAGACAATGGTACTTGAAGTTTGATCGATAGATGTTGGATCATGGATTCACAAGATGCAACTCGGATCACTACGTCTACACGAAGAATTTGGGAGATGGGAAATTCATCCTCCTAATGTTGTATGTTGATGGTATGCTGATTGCAAGTGCTAATATGCAGGACATCAAAGACCTAAAAGAGGAGCTATCTAAATCTTTTTCAATGAAAGATTTATGTGTTGCAAAGAGGATACTTGGTATGAAAATATCAAGGGATAAGACGAAGAAGACAATAAAACTATCTCAAGAGGATTACATCAAGAAGTTACTAGAAAGGTTTGCAATGCAAAATGCAAAACCAGTTTCTACACCTTTACTGGTCACTTTAAACTAACGAAAGATATGTGTCCAAAGACACAAGAGGAGATAGCCCATATGTCTAAAGTTCCATATGCTACAGCGGTAGGTTCTCTAATGTATGCTATGGTCTGGACAAGGCTAAACATTGCACATGCAGTGGCAGTTGTGAGTAGGTTCATAGACAACCTAGGTAAAGAGCATTGGCAAGATGTGAAGTGGATACTTAGGTATTTAAAAGGACAACAATGAATGCTTTGCATTTTGGAGGAACTGATATTTTTCTTCAAGGGTATGCTGATGCAGATATGGCTTGTGACAAAGATACTCGAAGGAGCACTACGGGCTATGTCTTCACGGTTGGAGGCACAACAGTAAGCTGGGCTTCAAAGTTGCAGAAAGTGGTCTCACTTTCTACCACGCAAGCAGAGTATGTAGCAATGATGGAGGTAAGCAAAGAAATTCTATGGCTTCACAAATTTTAGAAGAGTTTGGATTCAAACAAGACAATTGTGTCTTGTACAGTGATAGCCAAAGTGCTATCCATCTTGTGAAGAACTCAGCCTTTCATTCAAGGAAAAAGCACATTGAGGTGAGATATCACTTCATACGCACTCTTTTGGAAGAGGGACAGCCAAAGCTAGGAAAGGTGTATACAAGTGAAAATCCTGCAGACATGTTTACAAAGATGGTCAACAAGGAGAAGTTGAGCTTTTGCTCATCTTCAATCGGCATTCAAGGATAAGAAGCCAGGATGGAAAGCACTCACGGATTTGGTTTAGAGATCAGTCTCCAAGTGGGAGATTGTTAAGTATAGAGTCTGATTTACCTCTTGTAATTTTCTGTGGTAAAAAGGCATATTTGTAAGCCCACATTATGAGGAGAAGCCATCGTGCGTGAAGAAAAATAACTCGCGGGAAAATAAGATCACTCGCCGAAAACCAAATTTTCACGGCTAATCTCGAGCAAAGCTCTGGATTTACATCATCGGAATATTCCTTTTCGTCGGAATATTATGGCCGGATGGCGGCCGGCCGGAAAGTGGTCGGAAAACGATCGGTTGGCCAGTGGTCGGAAGTCAATCGCCGGTGGCCAAATTCAAAAGCGGACTTGTCTTCTCAAGGGCGGCCACACATGGACGGATTGGAGGGTCCAATTTGGACTTATCTACACAAGGACGGCTACACATGGTTGCCTCTCATGAGAGAGGGCTGCCCTCTCATGAGAGAGGGCAACCCTTTTGGCCTATAAAAGGAGGCCATTTCTACACACATTTCATAGTGTGAAGTTGATGCAACAAGGTGAGTGTGAGATGGTGAGATTGAAGTAAGGCGGGAGCTCTATTAAGGGTATAATCCCTTTGTAAACTACTTCTTGTTTTGAAGTACTAAAGCCATTGAGTGGATACTTTCCGGTGGACGTAGCCCACATTGGGTGAACCACGTATATCGTGTGTACTCTCTCTCTCTCTCTCTCTCTCTCTACTCTATAATCTCTTGTGTGTGAAATCTATCTCTCTCCATTAAATAATCTACTCAAATATCTATTTAGCTACGTCTTATTTCCTAACACCCCAAAAGGCAAGGCTTAAGTTAAGAGAAAGGAGACCATAATGTATGTTTTGGTAAGGATTTGCAATCAAGGAATGTATTTTTCAAAAAGCAAGGAGGCTTAGTTATAGAGTTGCCCTATGTACTGCTTACCTTGTTAGCATCCTTAAATCCAATATTTCTTGCTCGCTCATGCTTTGAAGGGTGGATATGCATTGCACAATAAGATTTAAACCATTCCTAATTTCAAATTATTTTTTTCCAAATGAGGAAGCATATGGCATATGGTTTAGTGACTTGATAATTTACTTACCAATTCTGAGGTAGCTAAGGTTCCAACTGCACGTGGAAAGGTCGTGCTTGCAATCTCCAAGAGGGCCCATGCAAATTCATCCATGACCTTGCAAGATCAACGCGACAACCCATTGAGTAAGAACCTTTAAATAGCCAAGATACTTGGACACGTTTTGTTTTGTACAGACATGTCCCCTACACCATAAGGCATGCAAAGGCTTCTTTGTGCAACTAGTATCAAAGATTTACACATGTTTACCATAGAGAAGATTTATGTTGTCTACCTTGAGGAACATAAAAGAATCATGTAATGCTTGGCTTGCAAGTTGTTGCCCTCGAGGTAATGAAAGTCCCACAATCTCTCTGTATATTGCTAAATGAGCAAGAAGCATTACATGAGGTGGATAGCACTAGCAAAAAGTAAAGGGTTGAGAGGATAGCCCCTAAATGAACAAATTAGTGATGTAGTGTCAATGACACCATTCATGGCAAGATAAATGGAACCTGCATAATGGTTTAGACTATATGAGGGCCAAAACCCATAGCATGCGCTAATCATTACCAACTAAGATGGTCAAAGGCTATATTTAAATCTAATTGAATCAGCATGACCTATTGATTGGTGGCTTTACATGCTCTGTAATGCCAACTCGAAAAGTTGTAACCATGTCACGTGATACATGTGACACATCAAGTCAAACATAGAGTTTCTAACCTCTTGACTTGGCATTCGCATTCTCTTATGGACTCTACAAGGAAGCAAAGAAGGCATGACACAGGCATGCATTAGATCCAAGCCATGCTAGAAGTGATGCAACTCTAAATTACTATTCAATTTTAACTTGGTTATAGCTGCCACTATAGAGTTTTGATAGCCAATCATACATAATCAACAATCTAGCAAGGTTTCATTATTGGTGTCTACAACAAGTTTGGGACAAGTTGCATCTAGCAAAGCCTCCAATAGCATCAACCATTGTCAGCACGCATACAAATTCTGAACAACATAATGCCATGCCATCCTCTCCTCATTGGCAACAAATTTTGAGCTTAGGAACTAGCGCACTATCATGTTTGGACACACATTGGCACAGTTTTACGCATCCATCCTTGAGCAACAGTTGAGTAGATGGGCGGAGAGATAGGGTGTACGTGCAACTGAACAGGCGGGTTTCAGGAGAGGATTCTCTAATCTTGATCATAATCTGACACAAAGAGCCATTATTGAGGAGGGGAGATCACATGGGAGACAACTCTATTGTTGCTTTGTGGACTTTTGCAAAGCCTTCGATATAATGCCCAGAGCTAGATTGATGCGTAAACTGCAAGAGATGGGAGTATCCGTAGAGTTGATTTGGGGGATCGTGGCTCTATGCAAGTTAGTGGTGGGGCATATACACACTCCATAGGGAATTTTTGATTTGGTCCACTCCACTATCTCGGTGAAACAAGGCTGCCGCTATCTCCTACACTATTTTGCATGTATGTGGATGGGATTTCTGACTATATTGAGAGGGATGGTCATAGAGGAGCACAGTTGGCAAGGACATGGAAACAAGCACCCCTAGTTTGATTTATAGCAAAAAATTTATCTTAAAAAGATCTTATCTAGGAAAAAAACAAGAAGGCAAAACACTTGAGGAAAACTCCAAAGCAACAAAATATGATTTTAAAGCTCCAAAATCATGAGAACCCCCATATTTCCACTAGATGCATTTTTAAACGGCCTTGCATGCCAACTGCCACATAAATAGTCAGTTTCCACTTTCTAGGCGAGATGAGTGCTCGGCCACATTGAATTAATATATTTAAAATTATGTAAGCATATTTAACATGTTCAAACTATGTACATAGTGGCAACCATGAAGAATCCCATCTCAATTGGCATTACATGCATACTTTTGCCAACCTCTTTTTATTTATCACAAGTGTCACATCCATAAAAATGGCTTCCAAACCACAAGCTATACTTACATCTACAAGACTACCAAAGAATGTCTTTGTCACTTTGCCATTAGAACCCTGTGATACCTCTGGTCTCTTGTTCGAACCCCAATTCCAGTCTGTCTTTGACTATCTTCACAACATCTTCAAAACCTTGCAATCTTTTCTGCTCAAGGTTAAACTTCAAATCTTTAAGTTCTTCTTAAGCATAAGTAGAGAGGATATCCTTCTTAAAGCTACACAACCTGTGGCAAAGTCAAAAAATTGCCATGCATATGTATCTAAAGTTTGAACCTCCGCTAGAAGTATGCTTCTATCTCACTTTACACATCACTTGCATCATCAATCTTTGTATAATCCATTAAGAATGCCTCTTTCACACCATAAGAACATAGATCCACATGGGGTTCTTGCAACTTTTCTTGGACTTAAAACTTATCAAATCAAACCTTTGCTCCATCTTGTAAACATAGTCAAAAAATAGAGGAACTCAAGCATCCAAAACTCAATTTCCTGCATAACAATATCATAGAGAAACCCTCACAATTTCTCATGAAATGGAAAAAAGCAAGCACCTTTTAGCTTTGCACTCATGTCATTAAGAGCAATGTGGAATTGTTTACCCCCTTTGACTTTAAAAAAATGCCATCTTGGCCATTTATTTGTTTTTTTGACATTTTTCCCCCTTTTTTTTTTGAGAAATTTGCCAAAATTTCCAGAAGGAAGTGGTAAAAAATTGTGCAAGCAATTTTATCCTATTGTGGAAAAAAAATGGTGAATTTTTGCATAACAAATGTGCGAAAGTCTATTTTGGTTTGTGCTATATAGGATGTACAAATTTCCTTCAAGTTTGTACTCATTTCCAAGGGTGTATGGAACATTGTTAAGAGTATGATGTACACCCATGTTCTATGGATATAGATTCTATGGAGGATGCTGTAGGTTCTAGTACTTTCAATCCCACTACTAGTGTTGTTTTACTTACAAGAGAACATGCTTGTATGGGATAAAAGAACTGTGCAGGCACATGCACTGATTATGTTGTTTGTCAAGTGCATCATTACTCCTCAGATTTGTTCAACCAAAACAACAAAACATGCATGGGACATTCTCGCTGGCTTATATACAGTTCACAATGAGGCAAAAACAACATTTCTGCACAATAACTAGAATCAAAGGTCGTGTATGAGGAAGATGAAATAAATATTTTTCATACTGAAATCAAAGACATCAATGAGAAACTCAATGCTACATTTGAACTCATTCCCAACCATTTACTTGTGTAGACTGTCTTGAATGAATTATTAGATTCGTATCAAACTTTTACTTCAATTGGAGGCTTGTTGCACATGGCAATGATAATGACATTAAGTTTGGTGTCTTGGTCACTTTGCTATTACAAGATGCTATGCCAAGAAAACACAAAGCTACGCAACTTGTTGTATTTCAGGCTTTTGTTGTTGAACAAAGAAGAGGTAGATATAACAATGCTACCCATTCCTATGCTCTTTCTTTTGGTACCAAACCATTAGTGGATACATGCCTCCCCCCATAATAGAGATAAACTTGGTGGTCTATTGAAAGAGGAAATAAAAAGTTGCGTTCCAGCTATTATAAAGCTGCTGATCATTTGCTGAAAATTTTCCTAAGCTAAAAGCTAGAGAGGCACATAAGAAAGAATGTGAATCTTCTTCAAATGTGAATCTTCAAACTAAGATGGAAAATGGGCTTTTAGTGCAGAGTGTCAGTATGACTATGGTCATGACTGTATGCAATAGAGATAGCATTGATCCTAGGTTGATGTGAGAGTGTATCTTCAACCGCATTTTGCTAGAATGTGAGATATGTGAATATCAAATTGTGAAAGAAAATTATTCCACCTCATTTGTTTGTCCAAAAGCTTGGTTTGTAATGTGCCTTCAAGTGTTGTTTGTGTTCTTTCAAAGTTTTGGAGTAGATGAATATATAATCAAAGAGTAGTCACGTGTACGCTCTATGTTTTTGAAAGTCCCCCCCCCCCCCTCTCTCTCTCTCTCTCTCTCTCTCTCTCTCTCTCTCATTATTGTGCATTGAAGAGGGTGGATGTGGAACGAGAATGTGCATTTGACACATTTGATTCCTTTTCATAGCATTCCATATTCTATCATGTAAAGCAAAATCTTATGACTCTAGCAATGTGTAACACTTATACTCTCAAACTTGCAGTCAGCATAACATACAAAGTCGATGTGACTCTTTTCCATTGACCCAGTGTCCTGTCTCACATTGAAGGAAGTGGGAGCCAAGACGAATGATTTAGTGTGTATCATTCACAAGGGGATAGTCTCAAGCATATTGGAAGGAGTTCAGATATTTTTTTTTGCAAAGAACATGGTTTTGTAGTTGAGGGAAATATGGGTGATGTATTGTATGCAGCATAGCATGTTGGCTTTGTTACCATATACATGTGGTAGTGATGTGTGTGAACACACTAGGACCACTGGGGCATTTTTTCCCTCTTTAGGAGGTTTTTTCCCCCGAGCATTGTATATACGCCCATCACTCTAGGGCTATCTATCTTTCCATTGCACACTAAGTAACACACACTCTCTATTGTGTGCCTTGAGCTTCCTTCTTATTCTCCAAGCTGTGTGCGTTTCTCTGCAACCCTACTTCCAACAATTGGTATCAGAGCAGGTTACGTCCTCCCGGGCTTAGTCGCCAGCTGCTCCAACACACGCCTGCTCACTTTCTTTGATTACAGTGAGGTTTGGCGAGCGTTCGCAGGTCCAAGGAAATCCAGAAGTTGTCAAGTTTGATGCATTATGCACATTGCTGTTGCAAGAGTCACTTTCCAGAAAAAACAGGACTAGACAGCGTGCAGTTGAACAGGCTTTTATTGCTTCTCAAAGAAAGGGTGGTAGTAGCAATGCAACCACTTCTTATGGTTCTGCTGCGAGTGGAAAAACTTTTGTTCCCAATGCTTCTACTGGCAGCACTTCGTCTGGCAATTCTAATGATAAGGATGGTTGCTTCATTGCCGCCTTTTGAAGCACCTGACAAACATGTTTATGAAGGCTGTTTCTGGGTAAAATGCAGCATTCTAAGTTTCCAAAGGATGGTTCAGTTAGGGCCACATGCAAGTTGCAGCTTGTGTATAGTGATGTTTGTGGGTCCATGCAAACTCTGTCCTTGGGCAATCACCTGTACTTCGTGACTTTCATTGATGATTACTCCAGGCATGCATGGGTATTTCCTCTTAAAGCAAAGTCTAAAGTTTTTATGTGCTTCAAACAATTTCTAGCAATGGTTGAAAATGTCTCGAAATGTACTATGATCACCCTCCGTTCCGATCGAGGGGGGGAGTATATGTCTCATGAATTCAATGCAGTTCTGGCTAGTCATGGGATAAAACACCAATGTACAGTGCTTTATACACCTCAGCAAAATGGTGTTGCTGAGAGGAAAAGCAGGTCACTTATGGAAATGGCACGATGTATGGTCAAAAGTCAAGCTTTGCCGCATTCTTATTGGCTTGAGGCCATCATGTGTGCCACTTATGTACTAAACATGTGTCCTATGAAAGCTTTGCAGTCTATTACTCCATATGAAGCATGGCATGATAGAAAGCCTTCTATTGAGCACATGTATGTTTTTGGCTGTTTGGCATATGCTTTGGTGCCACAAACACAACGCAGAAAATTGGATGATAAGGCTGTCAAAAGTATTTTTGTTGGTTATAGTGCTGAAAGCAAAGGTTACATGTTGTATCATCCGCAAATAAAACGTATTCTAGTTTCACACGATGTAGTGTTTGTGGAGGATTCTGTTTTGCCCTTGCTGTTATGTACTAGAGACAGTAATTTAAGCTCACAGGACATTTATGACACTTTGTTGCCTCTTTTTAGTGGTGGAAATACAAATGTAAGTTCCAATGAGGCAAATGTACAGCCTATGGGGATTTCTGAAAATGTTACAGATCAGCCTATTATACTGATGCAGATGTACATGATGTACTTGATGAGGAAAGGATTGAAAATGAGCAAGCTAGAGGTATGCCAAAATGACTAGTGCACACTTTGCATGACAATAAATTGGATGCACCTTTGTCTAGTCGTACTCGTTCAGGCTCTCGCCATGCATCTTGGCTGTGTCTAGCTTACATGATGTTGAGGAGCCTCTGTCTTTTGATGGAGCACAAATTCACAAAATTGGATGGCTGCCATGCAATCAGAATATGATGCACTTTTAGAAAATGACACATGGACTGTATGTGATTTGCCTCCTGGCAAAAAGGCCATTGGTACAAATTGGGTTTACAAGTTGAAACGCAAGCCGGATGGTGAGATCGATCGCCATAACGCTCGACTTGTTGCAAAAGGTTATGCACATAAAAAAGGCATAGGTTATGAAGAGAATTTTGCTCCCACTTGTCGTATGACTACTGTGCGTTTTCTATGTGCATTGGTAGCTCATTTTGGTTGGGATATACATCAATCAGACATTGTTACTGCTTTCTTGAATGGTGACATATTTGAGGAAGTTTATGTAACGCAGCCTCGCGGTTTTGTCATAAAAGGACAAAGTGTGCAGATGTAAGAAGGCTTTGTATGGGTTGAAGCAATCTCCTCATGCTTGGTATGAGAAAGCTGACACTCATTTGGTCAAACGAGGCTTTCGTAACAGTCCAACAGAAAGCACATTGTATGTAAAGCGTGAGGGTGATGTACTTCTCATTGTGGTTCTTTATGTCGATGATTTGCTGATCACTCGACCAAATGAGAGACATATTGCTGAATTTAAGGCTGATTTGAATGCTACTTTCAAGATGAAAGATTTGGGACTGTTGCATCACTACTTGGGTATACAGTTTAAGCAGTGTGATGGTGGTATTGCCTTGTGTCAAAAAAGTTACATAGAGACATTGCTATGTAAGTTTGGACTTGAGGATTGCAAACCTATTGCCACTACCATGGAAACAGGTTTGAAGTTGAGTCTACATGATGCTGGCAATCCTGCTGATGTCACTCTTTATCAAACTGTTGTTGGCTGCCTCATTTATGTATGCAACACGAGGCCGGATATTCAGTTTGCAATCTCATAGGTCAACAAATTTATGCATAGCCCATGGTTTAAGCATTGGCAGGCTGTCAAGAGGATTTTTCGCTACCTTAGTGGCACTTTACATCTTGGCTTGTTTTATCCCAAGGGGGGATCATTGCCGCCAGACTTACATGGTTTTTCGGACTCAGATTGGGCTAGTTGTTTTGACACGCGAGTATCCACAAGTGGTTTTTGTTTCATTCTTGGCAGTTCATGTATATCATGGTTGAGCAAGAAGCAACCTACTGTGGCCACTTCAAGCTGTGAGGCTGAGTATAGGGCACTTCACAACTACGGTTGAGTGTATATGGCTAAGACGCCTTATGGTTGATTTGGATGTTGGACTGGACATTGTCAACACTATCTACACTGATAGTTAGAGTGCATTGGGATTTGCGAGGAACCGAGTTTTTCATGCTCGCACAAAGCTCATTGAGGTGCATTACCACTATGTCAGGGAGAGGGTCTCAATAGGAGAGATCAGCTTGGTTTATGTGCCAACACAGGACAACCTTGCAGATCTTTTCACAAAGGCATTGTCTCGTGAGAAGCTTGAAACTTTCCGCAAAGCATTGGGCTTACTTCCCTTTGTGGACTGATCATGTCCTCAGGGCATGGCACTTCCCTTTACTCATGTGCCAACTCTCCTTCACCGCATCACTCCAGGGGGAATTTATTACCATATACATGTGGTAGTGATATGTGTGAACACACTAGGACTGCCCGGGCATTTTTTCCCTCTTTAGGAGGTTTTTTTCCCCGAGCATTGTATATACGCCCATCACTCTAGGGCTATCTTTCTTTCCATTGCACACTAAGTAACACACACTCTCTATTGTATGCCTTGAGCTTCCTTCGTCTTCTCCAAGCTGTGTGCGTTTCTCTGCAACCCTAATTCCAACAATTACCATATACATGTGGTAGTGATGTGTGTGAACACACTAGGATCACCGGGGCATTTTTTTCCTCTTTAGGAGGTTTTTTCCCCTGAGTATTGTATATACGCCCATCGCTCTAGGGCTATCTATCTTTCCATTGCACACTAAGTAACACACACTCTCTATTATGTGCCTTGAGCTTCCTTCGTCTTCTCCAAGATGTGTGCGTTTCTCTGCAACCCTAATTCCAACAGGCTTTTGTCAAAGCCAAAATATATTGGTGTATGTGTGTGTGTGTTTGTAAATCTAGAGTTTGTGACATTATGTCACTTCTATGGGATGCATATGAGCATTTCTTTTCTCTATGGTTTATGCGTTGAGTAATTTTGATTGCATTGAGCTCTCTTTTGAGAGTAGTTTATCACCGTAGGGACTTCAATGATTGTTTATGCGCAGATCAAATCTCATAGGAAGACCCTTTGGAGTCCTCAAAACAATCCATCTTGCCATCAAAAGCTTTCAAATTAAGTGCCACATGCTTTCCCTTTACTTCGTTAGTTTTTAACTACCATTTTGTTGGAAGATGCCCGATATTAAAAATAAAAAGGCTACACATACGAAAGCTAAGTTTCAATGTGATCAAAATAATCGTTAGAAAAATTGACGCATCCCACTTGCAAAGCAGCACTTAATGCGTTCATAAATACAAAAATATTAAATAATGGCATCATGTGATGGTCAATAACTTGCTTCAAGAATCAATTATCCAAAACCTATACTGGATACCACGACAACACGTTGCACGGATACCAACACATGCACCGATGCAAATAGACTTGTTTGAAAAATAATAATTATCAGTGTAAGTGTTGGTATGTGGGTCAGAATATACCATTAGTATGTATGTTGGTCAAGTGTTCGTTGGTATACGCGTTGTTGTAAGCGTCGGTATGCACGGCTAAACAAGCGCTGGTATAGGGCAACAACTTTTTGACGCGTATATCGACGATCTTTTTGTTAATCAAATTTCAATATGTTTGTTTGTGAATGATAAATTTTAATAAGATTTATAAAATAACAAAATTATTTTTATTTTATTTTATTCAATTTGAAAATGTGTGTGTGCTTGCGTAGTCTGTTTAGATTGTTGGCAAATTAATATGCATTTTTATTTATTTACATTTGTGTGTGTGTGTGTGTGTGTGTGTGTGTGTCCGCGCGCGGGCAAGAGAAGAGAAGGATAGGGCACTCACGTGCAGCCTATGTGAGCACAAAACACTTGAGAAAATGTCGTCAAATGTGTTAAAAAACACACACACACACACACACACACACACAAATAAACAAAAAAATCTACCATAAATCTCAAAAAGAATCTTACCTTGTTGATGCAGGGGAGTATGTGAGAGGATATCCCAAGCCCCACAACAGCAGAGTTGAAGCAAGTGAGGAGGAGGAGGAGAGCAAGAGAGATTTAGAAAAAAAGGGGCGAAAACACAGAAAGAACCCGCGATTTTTGTTTTTGCAGGTGACATCGGTACCGATATCGATATTAG
The DNA here is from genome assembly GCF_014529385.1 of Adiantum capillus-veneris. NCBI lineage: Eukaryota > Viridiplantae > Streptophyta > Polypodiopsida > Polypodiales > Pteridaceae > Adiantum > Adiantum capillus-veneris. The sequence goes on from NC_140950.1 coordinate 29,850,000, forward strand.
TGTCTGTATGGGCATTGAGGTGTCGAAATATGCGCCTAAATGAGCGTCGGAAGTCAAAAATTTGATTTTACCTACGCATATACCGACGCCTGCCACGGACGTGGATAATTTGGCGTCGATATTGAATCGATCTCTTGTAGTGTACACATGAACTAGCTAGTAGAGCACCTCGTCCGATCATCAATGGTTCCATGCGATCATCAGTAATATCCTTGTGGCCATACCAATAGATTGATGAAGACATGGAAGGATGTAGGAAAGGAGAAGGTTGTACATCAAATAGATAAAGGTTGTTGCTAGCAAGTCAAATAAGAAAGGTGACACAAAGTAGGTGTGTGCATGGCATGTATGTGTGTGTAAGTGTATGTGTGAGGTTTTAATTTTTTCATCATTTTTCTTAATTACTATCTTGGCGGATACAAAACTAATAAATATTTGGTAGTGCCTTTGACTTGCATGCTTATTTCCTTGCTTCCTTGTAACAAGCTATGTAGGAATATTAGAGAATGAACGAGTCCGTTAAATGCCAGAGTCCAGACTGAAGATTTTGCACCATTTCTTCTTCATATGGGTGCATTCGCAATTGCATGCATCCACCTCATGTACCCTCTGGTTGTCTTGGTTGACGAGATGAAGCTCCTCTTCACAAGTGGAGATATATCCTCCACAAATCCACCTCAAGGATTCGAGTCAGCTCTCCATATCCATTGCTCAAGTTCAATGGTCCTTCAATATGTCTTCTTCACGTAAGTACTCCTTTTAACCAGATGAGAAGAGTCTGAATAGAGCAACTTCCACCGCTCTTGAGATTTCCGGTTTTGCTTTGAGCTTAAGTTGGTTGGGCACCATTGCCGCAATTGTTGCTTGAATTTATCATCCTCGGGTTTGAACAGAGGTAGGGTTAGCTTTGAAGGGTGTATTGTACTCTACATCAAAGTCCCAGAATCATGTAATAACAAGGGGATGCTCCACTTGTCCTAGTTGAATTGAACATGGGTGATTAGTGGTGATGGTGTGACTTGTTGTCATTGCATGTCTGTCACTACAATCCCTTTACGTTCTTGAGCATCACACCGAGCATTGGAACATTGCCACTAGTACTACTGCGAGCGCAACGATTATGAGCGGTGAGCTTCTCTTAATGAGGCCACACATCTACATTGTATAGTCCCTATGCTTATGTTCAATGTCGCCTTGCTCAACAGTCCATGGATGAGAGAGAGAGAGAGAGAGAGAGAGAGAGAGAGAGAGAGAGAGAGAGAGAGAGAGAGAGAGAGAGAGAGAGAGTTTACATTGGCTACCTTTTGAAGCTTATGAGAGAGGTGTGTCTAAGTGTGTGGGAGAGAGATATGATTGGATAGCAGTGGAGAGAGAGAGAGAGAGTTTACAGTGCGTCACACAGAGAAAAAGAGGGTATGAACTATGCATCTCTCCACTCTCTATTTGACGAGCAGAACTCTTCTATTTCTACGTGGTACAAACGATCATTTGAGCTGATCTAAAATTGAGAAACCTATAGGGCACTCTGAAGTGAGAGGTGTAGCATCATGCCTACTGCACTCCACAAGTTGATCACTAAATTCTAACCCAGCTCTGTGGTGAGAGAAATACTACTACACCACACAAGTGAGAATTTAAGTCTGTCCTAAAACCCTTCCCTGCAGTGAGCTAAGTGCCTGCACAGTACGAGAAAAGCGACTAGATTCTACTCACTTTTGGAGTGAGCCGGATGGCTACACACCACGAAGTGGCCTATAACCTGCAAGCCAACTCCGTGGTGAGAGAAAAACTTTTACACCACACGAGTCTGGCACAACACAGAAAAACAAGTTAATACACATTTAAACAAGTTTAAAAGTATACCTCAATAGTCTCTATCTGTCTGTAGTTGTCGCTGGTTTCGATCGAAATCGACGGCTGCCTTTATATAAATAGTTTTTTCAATCAAAAGATATTTCGATTGAAAATGAAAAATACAGCTATTCAGTGATTATTTGAGATTTCAATATATAATGACGTTTTATATGTATATTTTTTTCGATACGGGCGTATAAATGCGACCCAAAGAATTAGTAAATAGTAATATAATTTGTGTCCTTTTTTTTCTTTCAGTGTTTAAAATTGTTGTTTTCCATCATTTCTAGTTGATGAAACATTAAATGAGTGATGGTAATCCAACACGGGGAGGATAATCGGGTTTGTGGAGCTAAGGATGGAGCTAAGGATCTCTCCTAGCACCACGCCACCAAACAAATATACAATCTTCTGCTGATAGAAGATCTTCCTATTTACATATATATTTATGTGCATGTGTTGCAGAAACCTAAATGGAAAAGCGGTTGGTCCGTTATCCATGATGCACAAAGTGTAGAGTACTTACTTATACCCTTGCCATGCCTGTGTTGACAAGTTGGCACATCCACAGGAGGTCATCGCTCTTCATGGGCTCCACCTTACCTTCATTGCTTAGCACGTATGGAGTAATGGCGACGTGTTTGACCACTCCTAGCCTTTTAGCTAGCAACAATTGCAAGTAGTTATCGTAATCAGCTCATTGCATGAATTCCACACCATTTAACTGTAGCTCATCTCCGGCCCACAGGGTTTCACCCGTGGTAGAGAGTTTCTTCAGGATGAGCTGTATGGGGAGAGGAGGAAGGCCCTCTACCCACCCTCCAAAATGTTGGGATTAAAGCCCAAGTGGCCTCTTATACGAATATGGCCGGCCGTTCGCCCAACTCGCTTATCACTAACTCTTTCTATATACTCACTTATACTTGTGTGAATAATAAGATTTGGGAGATAACCCTTCAACGAATTCTCTGCGTACTGTGTAAGCTCTTTGTCTGTGTATCTGTGTGTGTGTGTGAGTCGATCTAAGCTCTACTCCACGACTTCAATTGGTATCAGAGCAAGGTTCAGTGTGTTCTCTCGTAAACGCGCACGTGCAATTTTCAGGAAGATTTTGGATCTGGAGCTTGGAAATTCACACTCGACGTTCCGGGAGTATTTCCATCAGGCGACCTGGGGTTTTATTCCCCTTTCGAAGCTGTTTATGTCCTCAAAATTTCCTTTTTGAGCACTACATCAAAAGATAGGTTTCAGTCGCAAAGAAACCCATCTTGTGTAGATTGGCAAGCAGGAGGTGGTTGGCATCAATATCGGCATCGACATACATCACTCATTAGTCTTCAAAGCATCATCTATAGACCAGGTACACATATATATCATGAGATATATATATATTGCAGTCTGCATTGCTACTTCTTGTGCTTGCTAGGTTCCAGGGGAGGTGTGGCCATATGACGGCTTGACACCACTGGCATGTACTGCAGATTGATGTACTGTGATTGTGGGTCTGCTAGTTGTGAGTCATGCTAGCAGACAGACTGCCGCAACGGTCATATGATAGTGATTGGTCTATTGTAGGATGTATGCTAGTTTTGGGCAGTTTGCTGAGCCATCTGAAAGGGTCGTGTGTGAGGCTTTTTGAAGCCAACCACTGCGGGCTGGGTTACCGAGTGTGAGGTGGATTAGGTTGCTGAAGTTCCCCTCTATACGCATCCTCTTCGGCGACTTTTATCCCATAGGATGTATGACTTTGTGTAGACACTGGATTGCATCTTATGCGTCAAGCCGTTGAGGCATTGTTCAGGGTTCAGTCTTGAGACAGAATACAAGTTCTGCGATCGCCCAGACAGGAGACAGTGTATACTTACATGATAGCATATTACAAAGATTTTTAGATTTGTCATTGGTCAGCTGTTTATGGTTGTTTTTGAGCTATCTTTTGGTTTCTAGAGCTCAATTTACAAGGGAGACTTTGTCAAAAATTTTCAAAATACTGACAGTTCTTGAGGAGAGGTGTTCAGCTTGTTGTTTATAGCTTGTTTATTGTGTACAGAAGCCAGTTTATAGGGGAAACTCTGTCGGATTTTTCCCAGGAGTAAACAGTTTGGCAGATATATCATCTTCTCAAAGTGAGACCTTTACAACATAAAGAAGCTGGATGGCACAAACTTTCCATTCTGGAAGAAGCAGATTTGGCAGGTTTTGGTGCAGAAAAAACAAGAGAAGCCATTGAAGCTCAAAGAGGAGAAAACCATAAGGTATGGCTGAAGATGAGTGGGAAGAGCTTGACGAGTTAGCTTGTTCCACAATCATGTTGACACTGGCAGAAATGTTTACTTCAATGTAGCAGAAGAGACTATAGCGTATGGCGTATAACAAAAGCTATGCAATATGTACGAGAAACAAAGTGCTGCTTCTCAGATTTAGTGGCTCAAGAAATTGGTGGATTTGAAGATGAAGGAAGGGACAGCCATGTCAAATCATCTCAATGAATTTCACACAATTTTCAGCCAGTTAATAGCACAGGAGATAGTCTTTCTAGATTCAGTGAAGGCTATGTTTCTCTTAATCACTTTGCCAGACAGTTGGGATACTTTTCGCACGGCATTAAGTAACTCTGTCGCGCCAGAAGGTCTTAGAGAAGAAGGGTAAGAAGGCACAAAACCGAAGTAAGTCTCGTGACTCGAAGTCAAAAGATGACATAGAATGCTATCATTGTGGCAAGAAGGGTCACATGAAGAGAGACTGTAAGAAGTGGAAACAAGAAAAAGGCAAAACAAAGAGTTCTGAGCAAGATGAAAAGAAGAGTTCAGTGAATATTGAAGAGGTGAATGTCACAGGATGTAGTTCAGACAGTGATTCTGGTATAGCAGCTGGTGACATCTTCCTCACAAGCATTTTTGATTCTGTTTTCTTGACTGCAGAGGATGGACATGCTATGAGTGATTGGATTATCGACTCAGGGGCATCTTTACATGTTTCTCCGCACAAAGAGTCGTTTACATCATATGTGGCTACTAAAGATTATGTCAGACTTGTCAATGAGCAGGTTTGTGACATACTTGGCGTGGGAGATGTGCAGTTGAAGTTTCAGAATGGATCTTCTTTATGGCTCAAGAATGTCAGACATGTTCCAGCAATCCGAAAGAGCTTGATCAGTACATGGAAGTTGGATGATGCGGGTTATGTGACAGTTTTTGGGAATAGCTCTTGGAATATCTCCAAAGGTTTGATGACCGTAGCACATGGCAGCAAGTCAAGAACTCTGTACACTTTACATGTTTCAGAGGTTAAAAACCATGTAATTAATGTGATTGAGCAGCCAAGTGTGTCACTATGGCATCGTAGGCTAGGACATATGTCAAAAAGAGGAATGGAAATACTTTCTCGTTATGGTTATTTGCCTAGATTTTCATTTCAAGATTTTGAGTTTTGTCAGCATTGTGTTTATGGTAAGCAAACACAGGAACCGCACAGATCAAAGAGGAATCGTAGGGATGAACGCGTAGCTCTTGTGCACAGTGATCTATGCGGAGCAATGCCTAGTTTGTCGCTAGGGGGAGCAATGTACTTTTGTACCTTTTTAGATGAACAAGATGACTATTATCGCAGAGTATGGGTTTACTTCTTGAAGCACAAGGATGAGGTGCTCAAGGTCTTCAAGACATTCTTGCAACTTGTGGAAAATCAGAGTGGTCAAAAGCTGAAGTGCTTGAGAACTGACAATGGTGGAGAGTACGTTTCCAAAGCTTTTCAAAACTTTTGTGAAGCAAAAGGGATAAAGCAGAAACTTACTGCACCATACAATCCTTCACAAAATGGAGTTGCAGAACATATGAATAGGACCATACAAGAGAAGGTCATAAGCATGTTGTCAAATGCTGAGTTGCTTGATGGATTTTGGGCGAAAGCAGTGGCTACAACGGTCCATTTGATCAACAGGTCTCCTAGTAGGGTTCTGAATAAGAGTGAAGTGGCCGAGATGCTATGGACAGGCAAGGCACCTTCGTATAAGCATCTTAGAGTCTTTGGTTGTGAAGCTTATAGCCATATTTCTAAGGATTTGAGGAATAAGTTAGAACCAAGAGCAGAAAGTGTATATTTCTTGGCTACGAAGATTCGGGCGAGATGGGTTACCGGCTTTGGGATCCTGATTCCAGAAAAGTTATTCGTAGCAATGATGTGCATTTCAATGAAGCCAAGTTTCACGCTAAGCCAGAGAAACAGAGGAGATCAGAAGAGTTGTCTTCAGGGAAGATAGACCTAGTGCTAGCACATCAAGACATCATGGTCAGGCTCAGGAACAACCTATAGTGGCTAAAGAGGTAGAATCAATTGTGGTGAGACTATCTAAGCGTGTCTCCAAACCACCTGATCGTTATGTGCCACCTCTAAATTATGTCATGCTCACGGATTGCGGAGAACCATCTTGTTACAAGGAGGCACTACAAGTGGTTGACTCAAAAAAATGGCAGTTGGCCATGCAATTAGAGATGACGGCTCTACATAAGAATCAAATGTGGGATTTGGTTCAATTGCCAGAGGGCAAGAAAGCTCTACCTTGTAAGTGGGTTTAGAGGTATAAGCTTACTCCTCATGATGGACAACGGAAATACAAAGCACGGTTGGTTGCTAAGGGTTTTAAGCAAGAACACGGAATAGATTTTGATGAAGTCTTTTCACCAGGTGTCAAGATGACAACATTGAGAAGTGTACTTGCTTTGGTTGCCAAACATGATCTGCATTTACATAAGATGGATGTGAAAATGGCATTTCTTCATGGAGATTTGCATGAGGAATTTTATATGCAACAGCCAGAAGGGTATGTTGAGAAAGGCAAAGAGAAATTGGTATGTCGTTTGAGAAAGAGTCTCTATGGCAAAGAGAAGTTTCACCAATTTATGCTTTCTCAAGGATACAAGAGAAGTGAGACAGATCATTGCGTGTATACTCGACAAGCTAAGGATGGTAGCTTGATAATCCTCATCTTGTATGTGGATGACATGTTACTTGCTGGTAGACAAATGGCAGAAATTTTAGCTCTTAAGTAAAAAATGGGAAAGGTTTTTGACATGAAAGACATGGGTGAGGCAAGTCATATACTGGGTATGCGTATCCAGCGAGATAGGTCAAAGAAGATGCTTTACTTATCTCACGAAGAGTATATTGACAAGGTGTTGCAACATTTCCATATGGACAATGGAAAGGCATTGATGACACCATTGCCATCATATGTGAAACTAAGCAACCAAGATTGCCCACAGTTTGAGGTGGAAAAGGTTGAAATGGATACGGTGCCGTATGCGTCTGCATGTGGGAGTTTGATGTAAGCAATGATTGCTACACGTCCGGATATTGTATTTGCAGTGGGAGTGGCTAGCAAATATATGTCAAATCCCGGCAAGAAACATTGGGAGGCAGTGAAAGGTATCATGAGATACTTAAAACATACAAAGAGTATGCGCATATGCTATGGTAGTCAGGATTTGAGTGTCAGAGGATACACTGACTCAGATTATGCAGGAGACTTGGATAAGAGGAGATCTACATCAGGCTATGTTAGAAGCTGAGTATGTTGTAGCAAATGAGGCATGCAAAGAAGCTATTTGGTTTGGTAGATTGGTAGAAGACTTGGGAATCAAAGTAGATATGCCAGAGTTATATTGTGATAGTCAAAGTGATATACAATTGGCAAAGAATCCAGTGTTCCAATCAAAGACTAAGCATATTGATGTGAAATATCACTTCATTAGGGAAGTACTTGAAGACAAGCAGATACAACTGATGAAGATCCACACCAAGGACAATCCTGCTGATCTACTCACAAAGGGACTTCCAAGAGAAGGCTTTGTGCATTGTCGTGAGTTATTGGGCATTGGATAGATGGCAGCCATGTAAATGTTGGTACATTTATGGTCATAGATTTACAATTACTTAAAGTGCCACATTGGACTTTAAGTGGGAGGTTGTTGGGATTAAAGCCCAAGTGGCCTCTTATACGCATATGGCCGCCCGCCTGCCTAACTCGCTTATCACTAACTCTTTGTATATACTCACTTATACTTGTGTGAATAATAAGATTTGGGGGATAACCCTTCAATGAATTCTCTGCGTACTGTGTGAGCTCTCTTTCTGTGTATCTTTGTGTGTGTGTGTGTGAGTCGATCTAAGCTCCGCTCCGCTACTTCAAAAAACAGTAAGGACCATAGCCAAACCACTCCTCTCTAGGGTTGGAGAACCTCCTTATCACATTCGCGCCGGAGTCGTCGAAGTCAACTGGCAGCACTCGCATACAGGCCGTGAATTGATAGGCGATCTTCCACCGCTTTGCTTCGGATGACCTTCTTTTTGGCAGCCTAGGCATGATTTTGGTTTCCAAACTCAAAGCACTCGCATGGCCAAGTGTTTCACCTTCCTCAGGGGTCATGTGACTTAGGATTGGCCTAGCCCTTCTTTTCCTTTTGCACGAGCAGCTCCTTTGGGCCACTTAGGAGCAGAGGCTACACTTTTTTTCAGATTCCTTGGGGAAGAGAGCCCCTAACCTCTTTCCCTCCTTTATATGGATGATTTCTTCGCGATGGACGTCGATGTAGAGGATTTCTTCTTCTCCTTTACTTCCGTTGATGGCACTCATTGATAGTGTGCGCTGGGTGACGGCAATGAGAGTAGCCTGCTGCCATCCCTCTGGTGGCTCTTGATTTATGGTTAGAATGAGAGCTGCGAGATGGAGAACTTACTTCCTGGATGTTGACGACGGTGTATTTTGGCAGCAGCACTTTGATGAAGGCTGTTAGTGCTTCTTCAATTTCTTCCTCCTCCGTTCTCCTATTGGAGAACTCCCAGCCACTCATCCATGGTCGACAACGGGCATCCTTTTGAGTGTTGTAAACAAAGGGGTTTCGAGAAGCCCTCCTCTGTGGGGGCACCAAATGACAAGTGCAAGCGCAAGATGCACCCTAGCGGCCTCTATGCTAGGATTGTGCACACCGAACTCGTCACGGGGAGTGAACATGGGGCACCACCTAGCTTTGAGCGGCTAGGACACGGACATCAACGATGCAAATAACATTAATCACAGCACACCGAAGAGAGAGAGAGAGAGAGAGAGAGAGAGAGAGAGAGAGAGAGAGAGAGAGAGAGAGAGAGAGAGAGAGAGAGAGAGAGAGAGAGAGAGAGACGGAGACGTAGATGTAGATTATGAAAACCCCTCGGGATGGGAGGGCAAACTTGATGCAAGGTGGTATTTACAGAAACCTTCGTTTCGGCGAGGTGATATATATATATATATATATATATATATATATATATATATATAGAGAGAGAGAGAGAGAGAGAGAGAGAGAGAGAGAGAGAGAGCCTATAGTATATTCTCTAGGGAAAATTCACGTGTGCGGAGATCCCACTCCTGTGCATAACAACCCTTGGAGTCAGTGTGTGTGCATGGCTTCCCTCTCAAGTGCTGACTCTCTTGATAGTGACCTCTTGGTGTTCTTTTACAGGTGCATGCTGCATTAGTTTAGCATAAACTGGTTAGGTTTAGGGCCCTAAGGTGGAGAGACAAAGTAGGCAGCCGGGTCCCTGATGGTTGACCCTTGCTTTGTTTTAGGAGAATTTTAAAAATGATATCTCCCAGGTGGTGGGCCTTTGTGACCGTCATCTAGAGAGAGGTGGAAATATACAAATGATTTTTTACAAGGTTTGGCTTGAAAACTAGCAAAAGGATTACCCTACAGATGGTTACTACGGAGATGCATCGTGGACGAGATGCTGACAAATTGCAGGTTTACTGGTGCATCAGTGTAGCGCGCTCGTCAACTTCGATGCCGACCGAGGCATGCCTTCGGCGTAATTTCTTGATTTGTTGTCGCCATTGCGTGATTTGACCGTTCTTCTTCGTTGCTTTGGGTGTCGATGTCGAGCTTCTTCAGTTTTTCTTCTTGTGTGTGTGTGTATGGTGTGCGTGTGTTTGTTTGAATGTGTGTGTGCGAGTGTGTTTGTGCGTTGTTGGTGCGTATGTAACTGTGTGTGTACGCTCATGCGTGGTGTATGTATGTGTTTGTGAGTGTGTATGTGCTCGTGAGCATGTATGTGTGTTATAAAAAGAGAGAGAATGGGCTGAATTTTACAGGACAAGAGAGAGAAAAAGAGCGAGCGAGAGGTAGATGGGGCGGTGTGAGTGTGTGTGTGTGTGTGGTGAGAGAGAGAGAGAGAGAGAGAGAGAGAGAGAGAGAGAGAGAGAGAGAGAGACTTCTTACATAGAGAATGAGAGAGAGGGTTGAATGAGAGAGAGATGGAGAGAGAGAGCGAGACATGGGGGGAGAGAGACTGAGAGAGTGCATGTGTGTGTGTGGGTGTATGTGAGAGTGTGTCTGTGTTTAAGGTAAGAGAGAGAGTGGACTGAAGTTAGTCAGAACGAGAGAGAGAGGGTGATTTGAACGAGAGAGAGAGATGGTGAGAGATGGAGAGAGTGTGTGTGAGGGAGTGTTTGTGTGTGTGTATGTGAGTGTGTGTGTATGGGAAGAGAGAGAGAGATATTTATCTTGCGCCTTCTTGGGCTGCCGACATAGGAAGAGAGAGAGAGAGAGAGAGAGAGAGAGAGAGAGAGAGAGAGAGAGTTGGGGGTCCCATCGTTGCAATAGCTCTAATGACCAACAAAATTATCAATCCATAGGGATGAACTACCCAGCTAGGGCATAGAAACACTCACACAATTAGTGAGCTAATCATGGCAACAAGAATGGTTAACTCTATGAGGTGAGCTTCTCGGCCTATGGAGGAGCTAAGCCACAATGAAGGGAAATCTCCACATCCACTTCTCTTCACCTCTAATCAACCCAATCACACACACTACGATTGCAAGATGCACACAACACTAATCCTATCATGCAACACACTAATCGGAAGCACACACACATATATCTATCGAGCACCACACTCCAATCAAACCTACATGCACACACAAGCAAAAGAGGGAAATCACACAAGATTAGAGAGGGATTAACCACTAATTAGTTAAGATGATCTAGCTAATCTAAGCATCATAGGCAATCATAAGAAGCATGAGAGAGGCATAGTGAAAGAGAATGAATCATTGATTAGTGTTAATCAAGTCTCATGAGCAAGGAGAAGCTCAAGGACTCCATAGCCACACACCTCAAGAGCTCTCACCAAAGAGTGCTCTCAACAAATGAGCTTGAGAACCCTAATTTCTTTTACACACTGCTTTATATACCTAGGGTAAAAATATGCAATGTCCGGGCGCCCAAGGCCTTTAGGGCTCCACCACTTATTGAATCTGCTACCTAGGCACACTAACCGACCTGTTCTTTACAGCTTGGAACTCCCATTGAGCCCGTAACACATTAAAATATTACATTGGCTTGAAATAAATCAGGAATTTACAATATATGACCATTTTGGAAAAACGTGTAACTCCAATCTTTGCTGCTTCTTTGTATTCATCCTCGATGTGCATTCGTACGTCTTCGGTCTTTAGCAGCTTCTTTTATAACTGACACTGACTCAGTTAACATTGCCCCCTTCCGATTTTAGTGCCCGTCCTCGGGCACTGTTAAAAAGTGTCTGTGGAGGTTGTGGAAGGTTCTGATTGGTTATTGCTGAGCTGATTTTTTCAATTGTCGTTGAATCTATTGATGAGGTTCAATTTGTTGCAGCATCTTGATTGGTCTGAATATGTCTAGTGTGAGAGATGATGTTGCATTTGTCCATTGTAATAGCATAATGGTGAGGCTGTTGTTTATTTTTGAAAAGTATGTACAAGGGAAGTAGAATGATGAGGTTCTAAATTAGGGTCTAATACCTGGATGACCAAAGCCTTTGGGATACGCACATTATAGGAGTACTTATTAGCATGGGAAATATTAATAAAGTACTCAAGGGATTATTTACTGCTAGATATGTAATCGAAGAAGGCAGCAAATATGAGAGGGTAGCATGATGGAACATTGGTTTGCCTGTTGTAGTCCACTCAAGGTGCATGGGTGGAAGCAAAAAAGAGTGTCTAATGCATATGTCCAATGATGGGATATCCTATTTATGCATACACAGAAATGCATAGAAAACAATATGCTCTGCAAGAAAGATTTTGAGGGGTTCTTTAGAAAGATGGTGTAGCTATAAAAGCATATGACATGGCTTTGCAAGCTGGCACCCCTTTAAGAATGGTTTTCGTTGACAAAGATATGTCTCTCATCTTATTGTGCACTATGCGTGAGTGTTGGACTCTACGACACTCCAATTGTAAGTTAATAGACTTCGACTCTTGTGCTTATCTCATTCAGCATGAGCAACACAACTTTAGATATGCTCAACTCGTCCAGCTTGAGCGTAAGCCTAATAACTATGACTCTTAGCATAGAGTTTAATATGAATTGAAGCTTTGGGACTAATGATTTGCTCATTTTATGGCTCAGTAGTCCGGACTTTGACTATGCCAAAGAGTGACTTTTGCACCTTGGCGACTTGACTTTTTACATTCTTGTGCTTACTACAAACATTTCTTCATGTAAAAGAAAGCTTGAATCCTCAAAAAGAGGATTAGTGAAGAAACAAGTTGGCATTGAAGGTTTCTTTTGCCATACATGTTTTATCATCTTTGAATCAAAAGCTTTGTTGGTTGGGTTGTCCTTCTTGGCCGTGTGAAGACTCCATTATCTGTTTGATTCTCCAATTGGGCATGTTGATAGGAGTCTTTGATGTTGTTGTATGCCTCTGTTCACTACCGACATTTGGCTTTTGACTAGGAGCATTGGAAGACTTAGGAATCCAAATCTCTTGATGACCTTCGTATCTCCTTTTTTGACTTTGTTGAGGTGTAGGTCTTATTGAGTTCTTGAGATCTTTATGCAGTCTAATGTGGTTGCAATTGTATTGTGGTTGACTGGTAGCCAAATCTTGTATACCCGGTGTAGAATCGATGTCTAAGAGGAAGATTCTTTGAGATCCGTCTCTGTTCTGTATCCTCTTGAGAGTTATGGTAGACTTTAGCATCTTTCAATGGTGTTCTGTTGCATACCTACTTCTTAGGTATCCCAGGATATTGTTGAGGTTGATACCTTGTGGGCCTTCTTTCTTGGGAGAGACTTGACTTCGCTTCATATGCTCTAATATGCGGTTTTGGTACCCATATTTATCTGTTACCTCTATAGTACTCCTGTTCCTTTAAGCTCCATTCTGATGCTATCCATCCCATGTGTTTGTCTTTTTGTGTTGATTTCCCGTCTTTAACCTAGATCACATCATTGACTTTGACTAAACTGCTTGGAACAAACACTTGGTTTATTTTCCTTTGCTTTCTCGAGTACTTTCGCTGATACACCTTTGCTTTTCTGGGTGTCTCCTTAGAGGTTTCAGTTGGGTCAGCAATTGACTTTAAGTGTTGAAAGCCTGACTTGCTTGAAGAAGCTGATCCATGATGGTTCTTTGATGTAGAGGCATATGCTGTCACATCTTCTTTGCTAGTCAGTGGAGGGTCCACTTTAGCTTTACCTTTGTTTGCAAGATTTGTCTTTGATCCTTGTGACCTCTGCAACTCTGAATCTGGCATTAACGGTACCTATAAATGTTGTTGGCTACCTCTTGGAGAAGAGAGTATTAGCATTGTATCTTCTGTGTAGGCCTTGTGTTGGTCTAGCCACTGATGTCCAAGGATTACATCTGCAAGCATTTCCTTTGAAGACTTTACCTGAAACTTTACCTGCTCTTCATGATTTTGGATGCTAAGGGTAGCAACCATTTCTTTTTGTCCTCTACGAAATCCTAGCATTGTTTTGCTCTCATGTTTACATGGAGTAATCTCTAGAATGCTCTGAATGTTGTTTGCAACCATATTGCAATTTGCTTCTTTATCCAATAGAGCATTGCATTTAACACTTGCTCATTTAACTACTAAGAACTATAGCTTTCCTCATTGCTGGTTCTACTGAAGATCTTTGTCCTGCTTTTGCCATGGTCTCATCTTGATCTAACTGTGTCTCTATGGAGGGTGACTTGAGACTTTGTTTTCCAATCTGACTTCCATCAGCTGATTCGACTGGAAATGAGTGATTGATCTTTGGACTTCCTATTTCTTCCTGGTTGTCTGCAACCTTGTTCTTCTTAACTTTTGGCTTTAGTGGCATTCTATGCTCAATGTTTTCGTGGTTGCTCTTTGCTCTGTTTGATCTGCACTTATTGTTGCCTGATTTGCTTTAAGCTCTTCTGAAGTTCTATCGATGGAGATGAATCCTCTTCAATAAGATCTTCTTTGATATCAATCTCCATTTTAACTGTGCTTGAAGACCTTGTGCTATCGTCCGCGGGTGACCAGTCTTGGTCTTCATTCTTGGTTGTCTCTGAAGACTGCATCTTCATTGAACTCTGTATCTCTAGGACCTTTTGGGCCATTGGCATTCCCATTAGGATGTCTTTTGGCATATCTTTTGCTGTGATCAAGTGGAATTGAGGTATGATGATCTGTGAACTTACTTCAATGGTGGTGGAGATGATTCCCCAACATTCTGCTTGTTTGTTTCCTGATATGCTCACAAATTCAGAAGCATCTTCCAGTTGTGGTTGGCCACATCTTTTCCAAGTGCAAAAAGACATGAGGTTCTTGTCTAGCTAAAAATCTAGCTTTACTTCTCTTGACAACTTTTCTTCGTTTTCACCAACAATATTGCACTTGATCGTCTAAGGATTTGTGTTTGAATTGACTTCTTTTGCTATGGCAACATCCTTTGGTTGAACTTTATATGCATTTTCTTTGCTTTGACCACCTGCTTCAATCAATGTTGGCTCCATTGGCTGTGATACTGCACTTTTTTGCAATTGTTGAGCATTGTCCTCCTGCATGTGAGTAACCTTTGATCTTAATAGATCCATTGTACTTTCTGGCAAAATCTGTCTCTTCGGAGGAGATTTTGGCGGTGACCTTTGTGTAGCTTTCAGGACTTTAGCTTTCATTGATTTTGAATTTTCTATCACTTGTTCTGGCAGCATGAGGCCTCGCATCATCTTCAGATAGTTTTTGACTTCAGTCTTACCATCCAGAGGGGTTTGTACAAGGTCATGATCTTGTTGATATTTCGTTACCATGTGCATCTTGATATGCATATGTGAGCTTGGTCACATGTAACTGTTTGAACACTATTGGACTTGTCGGCTTTTGACTCTAGTGACTTGTGGAGATTAACTGAAACTTTTGTCCTTGATGATCTTCATATAAGCATTTGTCTGCAGATCTTGATGGAATCTGGATCAATTGGAAACTTCCAACAACCGTATGATCTTTCAATGGTTTCTGCCTAGAAGGGGTCTATTGGCTAGATGTTCTAGGGCTTTTGATTGGGGTAGCATTTCATGGTACATAAGCTGAGCTTGATGGATTTGCAGCTCCCCCCTTCCTAGGGTGATCACTATAGCCTGCTTCATTGTAAGAGTTCAAAATTGTTTGGCTCTGATTTAGTCTCACCTTTTGGGACTGTGAAGGTACACTTTGGGTAGCACTATTGATGTTTGGAATTTTTAAACCTTCTGCATAGTTTCCTATGTATCTCCATGAAACATGACAAATTACTCCCCAAGCCAAGCTATAAATAGCATTATCTTTGCCCTGATATTGTCTATCCCATGGGTCTCCTACGATATGAGTTTGTGTGGTTTTACGACCCAAGGCATCATAGATGCTAGACTCCCGTCTATATCTACGACTGTTTTGGTCAAAGTATATACTCATTTGTTCACAACATCAAAGCTTGATTTCCGATGGAGGAGAGTTTACCTCTGAATAGATTTCTGGGTTCACCTGGTTAATATCCTTCAGCTCTAGAGAGGATGGGCTATAATAAATTCTTTCATCTGAAATGAACCATCCTTTCTGATCTATCACCGGGACGCACTTCTCTGAGTTGGTATGTGGGCCGTTCAAACACTGGTTGATCCTTTTTGTACAGTTGTATAGTTGCCCTTCTTGGTCTACATAGTGTGCATATGAATTATGTGTATCATACAATGCTAACACCCTGCTAACATCATTCTGTTTGATGTGTCCCTTAGACTTGTGAATGACTGCACACTTGTGGTTGTGGATGCAAAATCATTTGCAAACCTAATAGTCTTTTCAACATTTGGTGGTACCTCGACACCTTGACCAAATTCATGCAAGAATTTGTTTTTCAAAGAATCAATTGTAAGCTTTTCAGGTGCCTGTGCATCTTTATGCTGATTTTGAATTGCAGTGCTTTTAGTGGTGATTCTAATGGTAATGTAGAATCATCCGATTGCATTAAAAGTGACAAGTTAGATGCACTTACATCAAGATTCGTATTTCCAATTTGCTATGTGCCTTGCTTGGCAGTTGATGTGTCCTTGTTGTCTGGATTTCTTGGAAAATCTTCAAAAAAATTTCCACCTTTTCGCCCACAATCCGAGCAACACGCCATGACTGGTGGTATTTCATTTGGTTCTGTCATGTCAAGCTCTAGCTGAGAAGTGTCAGCTTTTGTGCTTGCCAAGTTGTCGGCATCTTCTTTCAAAACACTTAGCATCAAGCTATAGACTGCTCCATCTAGACCTTTGTACCGTCTTTGGCTTGGTTCTCCAATTAGACTTGCTTCTATTGATTGATCTGTAGGATCTTGCAATTTTGGATTTCGACTATAGATCTGACCATTGTAATCCATGTACAATGACCCTGATTGCATATGCACCAACTGTATGCTTTTGCTGGCTTGTGCAGATGTCTGGATAAACACTTGGGTTGACTTTTTGAACTTCTATCTGCACTTCATCTTTGAGCTTGCAATACCTGGCTCCACTGAAGTCTGTGAACATCAGGGAGTTCTCTAAATCTGGCTTTACTCTGATCAATAGAATCTTGGCTCCTGGGCTGGTTTGGCTACTCATAAGATACATATGACCTTCTAAATCTGTGTACAAAAATTTATCCCCATTGTAGCCATATAGCTGTAAAATTTTCTCTATTACAGTTCTACTTGTGTTGCCACTGCTACTAGCTTGCTCTATTGTACTTGAACTATTGGCTCGATTTGAGTCCATGTTGGCTTGTTCTGTAAAAACTCTCCTAGTAGATTTTGGTATGATTAGGAGAATTTCTGCTGCTTGGTTTTGATTGAGCTGCTTTAGCCAAAGCACTTTGCAGTTGACTACTCTTAGACTCACAAAAGTTGATTAACTCTAGCTCGACAGTGTCAAAATTGATTTAGGCCCTGAATAGCCTAATTTGCAATCCACCGTGATTTGTGCCCCTGTTCGTGGAAGCTCAATTTGCAATGCAATTATTGCACTAGCCAATTTCTAGCGTGCCAAATTTGAAAATTTGCCTGCTACTCAACTGCTTTGAGTTAATTTTTTTCTCGCTTTCTCCGGCTAATCTCTGGTTCACTTTGCATGGTTTGCTCAGTTTACGGTGTTTGCTCGATGTGCGGTACTCTTCTCGGCTTTTTTGAGGTTTGTTCGGTGTGCGGTACACTTTCCACCTTTGCTTTTTGCTTTTCTGTCTCTTTCTGGAACTTTCTGCAACTTCCTTTTTTTTTCTAATTATTTGTGAAATTTTGATTTTTCTAGTTTTTTGGTGTTTTTATGATTTTTTGAGAAAGTTTTGATTTTTTATAAATTTTTTGGTAATTTTCTAATTTTTTTGTGATTACTTTGAAGGTTTAATGATTTTTATGATTTTAAGGGATTATTTAAAATCAGTTTTGGATTTTTTAAATAAATTTCTTATGTTTCAGGAATTTATCTGTGTCACTTTTTGATTTTTTAAAGATTTTTTTGTGTTTTTTAAAAATTTTGGTGATTTTTTTGATCAATTTTGGATTTTGATGATTTTTAATGATTTTTTAACAAATTTTTATGAGGTTTTTCTATTTTTAATGATTTTAGGAGGTTTTTTATTTTTTTAGAAATTTTAAAATTCTTTTTGATTTTTTATGAGTTTTCTATTTTTTGGTGATTTTTAAAACCTTTTTATGAGTTCTTTAGTATTTTTGATTTTATATTGTTTTTGGTGAATTTTTTTGATTTTTTAATGTATTTATTTGATTTTTATTTTTTTAAATTAAATTTTGTTTGTTTGTTTGTTTGTATTTAAACAAAAACACTTACCTGCTTACCTGTCATTGACTTTCGTGCTGGAGGCTGATGGCGGGAGGTTGACAGCGGGGGCGTGGCAGCGTGCAGTCTGAGCGAGGTCTGGCGCGCCATGTAGAGGAAGTATCTGCTGACGTGGTAGCATGTGTAGAACGAGACAAGGAGGGGCTGTCAGCGGGCAACGTGTGTGCCCACGCCTGTCAGCGCACGTAGGACGGTTGAGGGAGCGTGTGTGTGTGTGTTTTCACAATAAGACAAAGGTGGAGGGGGTGTACATGCGGGTGACAGAGGCAAGAGAGATGGTTAGAGAGAGAGGGAGAGAATAAGAGAGAGAGAGAGAGAGAGAGAGAGAGAGAGAGAGAGAGAGAGAGAGAGAGAGAGAGAGAGAGAGAGAGAGAGAGAGAGAGAGAGAATAAGTTAGAGAGAGAGACGACGGGACACGCTGATAGTGGCAGCCACAGGAAGCGAGAGAGAGAGAGAGAGAGAGAGAGAGAGAGAGAGAGAGAGAGAGAGAGAGAGAGAGAGAGAGAGAGAGAGAGAGAAAGCGGGAGACGCGGGCAAGAGCGAGCATCTGTGTGTGAGTACATGCGTGCGTGGGGTAGGGCCTCACGAGTCACGGGGAGTCATGGCGGGCAGTTCAAGAGAGCGTGTGTGTGTGTAATGGTGTTCACCACTGCTCGAAAAAACCTAGGTTTAGTGTATTCCCACCTACAAATTTTGGAATTTACCTCTGAATTTTGTATTTGAAGGTGAGAAAACCTACCAATGTTTGATAAAAATTAGTGTAATTCCGTGTAAAAACCTTCAAATTTTGTCAATTTGCCTCTGTTGTTTCACACATGTAGGTTTGCCAAGTTTTTGGAAAAAAGTTTTTTTTTCGAGCATTGGTGTTCACGAGCAGAGGACGTAGCCAACGGGCAAGTGGAGTGAGAGTGTAAGTGCACGCTACAGTGTGTGTGGAAAAGGACAAGGAAGCGCCTCCAATCATGGGCAGAGGTGGGAGAGAAAGAGAGAGAGTAGGGGGAGGGTGGGTTCACCCAAAATGAGACGAGAGCGGACGGCAAAAGAAAAAGAAGAAGATTTAAAAAAAAAACTTCGTAGCAAACTGTCCCAAGAGAAGGTAAAGATCTATTTGATGAAGAATTTTTATGCGCCGCAAGGCACGGGCGTTGAAGCTCGAACCAGCTTTCTATTAAATTTTTTATTTTTAAATGTCCAAAAATGCCAAAAATAGGTCAAAAATTAGCCGAAACTCCAAAAATCACCAGAAAATCCCAAAAATTGCCAGAAAAATCCAAACAATCTTCGAAAAACTCCAAAAACCTTAGAAATTCATTGTAATTCACAACCAAACATTTTCAATACGCAAAAGCACACAAAAAATAGCAGTTTTTATCGAAAAAGCAATTTACAACACAATCATCAACCCGTCCCTCGGAAACAGTAAAACGCTCAAAAACTCAACCACGGAGGGCACAAATGTGAACAAAATAATTCCGTAAATACGCACACATAACATAGCTCGTAAAGACAACAGAATATCAAATTTTAATGGAATTAACCGAATATTAATGCAAAAGTTAGCAAAAAATTACCAAAATTATTCGAAAAATACTTAGTTTTTTAATAAAAAATTCTCCACACATAGCGGAATAGTGCAGCCAAATAAAATTGCAAAAATCACATCAATTCAATTGCCAAACAATTTCATCAATAAAATCAAGAGTAGGCAATTAAACCGACAAAATTAGGTAAAAAATTGATGTAATTGGAGTGTGTAAATCCCTGTTTTGAGCGCAAAAATGCAACAATTAACCATTACACACATCAATCATGCAATCAAAAATTGAATCAATCATGCAATTTAAACACTTTTTAGGCGCGCACGCGCACACACACACACACACACACACACTAATAACTGGCAGTTTTTTACCAATCTTTAGGTGCGCACACAAAACGGTTAAACTTGTTGAATTTGCAATGTGACTTCACAAATCAATAGTTGGGCATAACCACATCACAAATCAATCATCACAATTGAAAAATCATTAAGCATACATTGATTTCTAGGTGCACAAACATGGGCAAAATAGTGCACACACACTTAAAATTAGGCATACACACACTCAATTAGAATGCACACACACTTGATTTTAGTGCACAAACACTTGAAATTGACCATCCAAGCATGCAATTAACTCAATTAGGCACCCAATCAGCAACACACATTCAACAATTAGCAATTGAAACTTGTCAAATTCATACGCCACCAAATCTTAAAAATTTCGGCATTACGACGGCATGAAAACGAACAATCGAAATTTTTTTAATCCAACACAGCATCGACATTGCATTGCATCAACATAGCATTAACATTACATTGCATCATGGTGGGATCTCTACACAATTCTACACATCCTTAGATTCTAAGGAGGTTGAGAATAGCACTTTGATTACCTTTCCATTGAAGATCAATTGAATGGTCGAATGTTCCAATCCTTCATAGCAAATTAGTAAGTTAGCGAAAATTAGTCAAATTAGCAAGGGATTAGTGTGAAATTAATTGTGTATAAACGCACAATTGGCAAGATACGGTGACACATTAGGAAATTATGAACACATTGCTTCATGCACACACATCCAAAATCCACAAAAACATAAACACACAAGTGAAATTTGTAGTGAAATTAGTGAGGAAACACATTCGATTATGCCAAAAATACTCTAACGTAGACCATCGTCCCCGACAACGGCGCCAAATGTTGGGGGTCCCATCGTTGCAATAGCTCCAATGACCAACAAAATTATCAATCCTGAGGCATGAGCTACCCGAGTAAGGCATGGAGACACTCACACACTTAGTGAGCTAATCGTGGCAACAAGAATGGTTAACTCTATGAGGTGAGCTTCTCGGCCTATGGAAGAGCTAAGCCACAATGAAGGGCAATTTCCACATCCATTTCTCTTTACCTCTAATCAACCCAATCACACACACTATGATTGCAAGACGCACACAACACTAATCCTATCATGCAACACACTAATCGCAAGCACACACACATAGATCTATCGAGCACCACACTCCAATCAAACCTACATACACACACAAGCAAAAGAGGGCAATCACACAAGATTAGAGAGGGATTAACCACTAATTAGTTAAGATGATCTAGCTAATCTAAGCATCATAGGCAATCATAAGAAGCATGAGAGAGGCATAGTGAAAGAGAATGAATAATTGATTAGTGTTAATCAAGTCTCATGAGCAAGGAGAAGCTCAAGGACTCCATAGCTCCACACCTTAAGAGCTCTTACCAAAGAGTGCTCTCAACAAATAAGCTTGAGAACCCTAATTTCTTTTACACACTGCTTTATATACCTAGGGTAAAAATATGCAATGTCCAAGCGCCCAAGGCCTTTAGGGCTCCACCACTTACTGAATCTGCTACCTACGCACATTAACTGACTTGTTCTTTACAGCTTGGAACTCCCATTGAGCCCGTAACACATTAAAATATCACAATGGCTTGAAATAAATCAGGAATTTACAATACATGACCATTTTGGGAAAATGTGAAAAGTGTATAACTCCAATCTTTACTGCTTCTTTGTATTCATCCTCGATGTGCATTCGTACGTCTTCGATCTTTAGCAGCTTTTATTAACTGACGTTGACTCAGTTAACAGAGAGAGAGATGGAGAGAGAGAGTTGAGAGTGGGAGAGGGAGTGTGTGGTGTGTGTGTGTGTGTGTGTGTGTGTGTGTGAGAGAGAGAGAGAGAGAGAGAGAGAGAGAGAGAGAGAGAGAGAGAGAGAGAGAGAGAGAGATAATGGAGGAGAGGGAGAGGGTGATGCCCGGGGGGGGGGGGGGGCTGTGTGGGCGCATGAGCAAGGAGGGAGGTGGCGGCAGCTGCAACCCAATTACGTTTATATATATATATATGTTTTATTATTAAGCTCCCTGAATGGGGTTTGTTCCCACAAGCATGGCTTCGAAAGCCGACCATCAATGTGTACCCTTAAGCTTCCTCTTTGAAGCTCTAGAAGTCTCGCCATTACTCAACTTCTTGAATTATAACTAGCTCGACCCACCGTAGCTCACTCTTATCAATGGTACAATAGTAGGACCTGCGATGGTGCTTGAGCATACCAACACTATCTACATAAGGCCTACATTTACACACACACACACACACACACACACACACACACACACACACACACACACACACACACACACACACACACACACACACACACACACACACAGAGAGAGAGAGAGAGTTATTATTCATGAAAAGAGAAGAATTTATAGCGGAATAGAACTTTGTATAATGTGCTACGAATCAAATAGATAGACAGGGAGAAAACATGCCATCATCTATAGGCATCAAACACATCTCTCTCTCTCTCTCTCTCTCTCTCTCTCTCTCTCCATATTTATCCCATTCCACAACACATGTATCCTCTCCTCTCTCTCTCTCTCTCTCTCTCTCTCTCTCTCTCTCTCTCTCTCTCTCTCTTTGATTTGTAGTCCATTTCAACATACAAACGCTACCCAAAAAGTGTTGCCAGGAGGAAGGGAGTCGAGAATATTTGGTCATAGTGGCGTCTCACAGTGAGTACAGGCAACAAATGCACAATGGTGAGTGGCACCTCACAGGGACGGTGGCAACTTCATAATCGAAGCACGATGATATTGAAGCCATTTTGTCCACAGCTCTAATACCATTGCATTCCAAGAGCTGACATCCCACACAGGAAGCTCCTCAAGCACTTTTTGGGCTTTAAGAAGTGTGCCACATTTGGCATATATGTCAACTAAGGAAATGCCAAGCACAACGTTTTCTTTAAACAATCCCCTACTACAATATCATCACAAATCCTTTTGCCCATATCAATAGGTGCAAGTGGAACATGATTGCATTTGGTCCTTACCTTCAAACAAATGTGATTACATCTTAGAGACACCCTCACTCACATCCGTCAAAAATAGCGTAGACATTTTTGGCCCTACCCAAGTTGGGCATATCCCGCAATCAGTACATTCGAAGGGATGACATCCTGCACAAGAAGCTCCTTTTGCGCTTTATGAAGTGCACCACAGTTGGTATATATGTCAACCAAGGTAGTGCCAAGCACGATGTTTTCTTTCAACAACCCCTGAGTAACAATAATATCGTGAATTCTTCTATTTATATCAGTAAGTGCAAATGATTGCATTTGGCCCTTGCCTTCAAGTGCAAGCGTATGTGATTGCATCGGAGAGCTTCTTGGCCCTACCCAAGTTGGGCATATCCCACAATCAATGCATTCCAAGAGACGACATCCTGCATACGAAGCTCCTCCAATGCTTTTTTTGCTTCATGAAGTGCACCACATTCGGCACACATGTTGACCAAGGCAGTTCCAAGCACGATGTTTCCTCTGAACAACCCCCGACTAACAACATCATCGTGAATTCTTTTGCCCATATCAGCATATGCAAGTGTACATGATTGCATTTCGCCCTTGCCTTCAAGATGCAAGCGTATGTGATTGCATATGTGTAGCTTGGGCTACAATCAATGTATTTGAAGGGAGCATGTTCCAATAGGGAGCTCCTTAAGTGTAGGGGAGCTACATTCATGACAGACATCATATCATCGTGAATTATTTTGCCCATATTAGCAGGTGCAAGTGTACATGATTGCATTTCTCCCTTCTCTTCAAGATGCAAGCGTATGTGATTGCATCTCCTTAAGCGCTTTTTGTGCTTTCTCAAGTACACCACATTTTGCATACATGCACTTGCTTCGCATCCTTTTTGAAAATAGCCCACAACTTCCTCCCCCTGCCCTTCTTGGAACGACGCCACAATTAATGCACTCCTTGAGATGACATTCCAACCTTAAATTTCCTCAAGAAATTTTTTTGACTTGAGTTTAGATGTCGACCAACGCATTCCTAAAAACATAGGTGATCCCCCATTTGGAGGAACACACTTGCTTTGCATCCACTGAAAACAGCCCACAACTTCTTGACCTTGCCCCTCTTAGACATATGCACCAATCAATGCACAGAGATGGACAATGATCCGAATAGCAAGCTCCTCAAGCATAGGTAATTGCATCTAGAGGGATGCCCTTGCTTCGGACCTCCTTCCTTTCCTTAGTCAATGCACTCAAGGAGATGATATTCCTAACTGACAACTCATTAAAATTTTTCCTGCTGTCTCAAGTACACCACAATTTTCATAAATTTTGATCAAGGCATTCCAAAGCTCGACGTCTTTTGAAAATAAGGCCTGACTAATATTCACAAAAAAGCCCACAACTTCCTCCCCTTGCCCTTCCTGGAACTTTGACACCATCAATGCACTCCAGGAGATGACATTCCAGACTGGAAGCTCCTCAAGAAAATGTTGGAATTAGGGTTGCAAAGAAACGCACACATCTTGGAGAAGACGAAGGAAGCTCAAGGCACACAATAGAGATTGTGTTACTTAGTGTGCAATGGAAAGATAGATAGCCCTAGAGTGATGGGCGTATATACAATGCTCGGGGGAAAAAACCTCCTAAAGAGGGAAAAAATGCCCCGGTGGTCCTAGTGTGTTCACACACATCATTACCACATGTATATGGTAACAAATCCCTCTGGAGTGATGCGGTGAACGAGAGCTGGCACACGAGTAAAGGGAAGTGCCATGCCCTGAGGACATGATTAGTCCACAAAGGGGAGTAAGCCTAAAGCTTTGCGGAAAGCTTCAAGCTTCTCACGAGACAATGCCTTTGTGAAAAGATCTGCAAGGTTGTCCTGTGTTGGCACATAAGCCAAGCTGATCTCTCCTACTGAGAGCCTCTCCCTGACATAGTGGTAATGCACCTCAATGTGCTTTGTGCGAGCATGAAAAACTGGGTTCCTGGAAACTGCCAATGCGCTTTGACTGTCAGTGTAGATAGTGTTGGCAATGTCCTGTCCAACACCTAAATCAGCCATAAGGCGTCTGAGCCATACACACTCAACCGTAGCTGTGAAGACTGCCCTGTACTTAGACTCACAACTCAAAGTGGCCACAATAGGTTGCTTCTTGCTCAACCATGATATACATGAACTGCCAAGCATGAAACAAAAACCACTCATGGACGCTCGCGTGTCAAAACAACCAGCCCAATCTGAGTCCGAAAAAGCATGTAAGTCTGGCGGCAATGATCCCCTCTTGGGATAAAACAAGCCAAGATGTAAAGTGCCACTAAGGTAGCGGAAAATCCTCTTGACAGCCTGCCAATGCTTAGACCCTGGGCTATGCATAAATCTGTTGACCTGTGACACTGCAAACTGAATATCCGGCCTCGTGTTGCATACACAAATGAGGCAGCCAACAACAGTTTGATAAAGAGTGACATCAGTAGGATCGCCAGCATCATGTAGACTCAACTTCAAACCTGTTTCCATGGGAGTGGCAATAGGTTTGCAATCCTCAAGTCCAAACGTACATAGCAGTGTCTCTATGTAACTTTTTTGACACAAGGAAATACCATCATCACACTGCTTAAACTATATACTCAAGTAATGATGCAATAGCTTCATCTTGAAAGTAGCATTCAAATCAGCCTTAAATTCAACAATATGTCTCTCATTTGGTCCAGTGATCAGCAAACATCGACATAAAGAACCACAATGAGAAGTACATCACCCTCACGCTTTACATACAATGTGCTTTCTGTTGGACTGTTACCAAAGCCTCGTTTGATCAAATGAGTGTCAGCTTTCTCATACCAAGCACGAGGAGATTGCTTCAACCCATACAAAGCCTTCTTACATCTGCACACTTTGTCCTCTTGTCCTTTTATGACAAAACCGCAAGGCTGCGTTACATAAACTTCCTCAAATATGTCACCATTCAAGAAAGCAGTAACAATGTCTGATTGATGTACATCCCAACCAAAATGAGCTGCCAATGCACATAGAAAACGCATAGTAGTCATACGACAAGTGGGAGCAAAAGTCTCTTTATAATCTATGCCTTTTTGTTGTGCATAACCCTTTGCAACATGTCGAGCCTTATGGCGATCGATCTCACCAACCGGCTTGCGTTTCAACTTGTAAACCCACTTTGTACCAATGGCCTTTTTGCCAGGAGGCAAATCACATAAAGTCCATGTGTCATTTTCTATAAGCATATTCTGATTGCATGGCAGTCATCCAATTTTTTGAATTGTGTGCTTCATCAAAAGACAGAGGCTCCTCAACATCATGTAAGCTAGACATAGCCAAAGCATAACAATCTGATGCATAAGATGCATGGCGAGAGCTTGAACGAGTACAACTACTCAAAGGTGCATCCAATTTACTGTCACACAAAGTGTGCACCAGCCATTTTGGCATACCTCTAGCCTGCTCATTTTCAGCCCTTTCCTCATCAAGTACATCATGTACATCTGCATCAGTAATAGGGTGATCTGTAACATTTTCAGAAACCCCTATAGGCTGTACATTTGCCTCATTACAACTTACATTCGTATTTCCACCACCGAAAAGAGGCAACAAAGTGTCATAAATGTCCTGTGAGCTTACATTACTGTCTCTAGTACATGACAGCAAGGGCTGAACATAATTTTCCACGAACACTACATCCCGAGAAACCAGAATACATTTTGTTTGCGGATGATACAACTTGTAACCTTTGCTTTCAACACTATAACTAACAAACATACATTTGACAACCTTATCATCCAATTTTCTACGCTGTGTTTGTGGCACCAAAGCATATGCCAAATAGCCAAAAACATGCATTTGCTCAATAGAAGGCTTTCTATCATGCCATGCTTCATATGGAGTAATAGACTGCAAAGATTTTGGAGGACACCTGTTTAGTACATAAGTGTCACACATGATGGCCTCAAGCCAAAAAGAATGCGGCAAAGCTTAACTTTTGACCATACATCGTGCCATTTCCGTAAGTGACCTGTTTTTCCTCTAAGCAACAGCATTTTGCTGAGGTGTATAAGGCACTGTACATTGGTGTTTTATTCCACGACTAGCCATAAATGCATTGAATTCATGAGACATATACTCCCCCCCTCGATCGGAACGGAGGGTGTCCATAGTACATTTCGAGACATTTTCAGCCATAGCCAGAAATTTTTTGAAGCACATAAGATCTTCGGACTTCTCTTTAAGTGGAAATACCCATGCATGCCTGGAGTAATCATCAATGAAAGTCACGAAGTAAAGGTAATTGCCCGAGGATGGAGTTTGCATGGGCCCACAAACATCCCTATGCACAAGCTGCAACCTGCATGTGGCCCGAATTGAACCACCCTTTGGAAACTTAAAACACTGCATCTTACCCAAAATACAGCCTTCACAAACATGTTTGACACGTGCTTCAAGAGGCGGCAAAGAAGCAACCACATCAGATTTCTGCAAACGTAGCAAACTGGCAAAATTCAGATGACCAAAATGTGCATGCCAAAGTTTTGCATCTAAAATAGCCCTTGAATCTGCAACAGCATTTGTAAAATTTTGTCAGCACTTGTCATACAAAGTGAGCTTACACAGCCCACGACACAAAAGGCCAGATGCAACAATTTCATCACCAAAACTGAGATCATGAACTGTACATCTGTCATCTACAAATTTGACTACAAGTCCAAGTCTAGCAAGTGCGGATACAGACAAGAGATTCTTCTTGATCCCAGGTACATAAAGTACATCAACAAGTATAAAGGAACTTCCATTTGCAGTAGTAAGCACAATCTTTCCAACTCCCTGAACCAGATAAGAGGCATTGTTGGCACAAGTGACTGAATTCCCATGAGGGACAGACTCAAGAGAGGTAAACAATTCACGATGTGAGGTAATGTGCTTTGTAGCACCACTGCCGAAATATCACACATGTGAATCTACAACAACTGACAAGCATGCATCATGGACAACAGGATTGTAAGTGCACTCTGCGCTAAAAGCCCATTCTGCATCAACATCAGTATTACAATCTCTTTTTATAGAAGACTCAACAATGACTGCATTTGTAGTGGAACCAGCATTTGCAGTGGAACCACCCTCTTTCTTCTTAGCCTCTTTGGCCTTCAACTTAGGACACTGCTTGATCAAGTGATCATTAGCTTTACAATGATGGCAACACATCTTCTTTTTTCCCTTATCACTAGAATTTCCAGACGAATTGCTGCCGGCAGAAGCATGAGGAACATAAGTTTTTCCACTTGCAGCAGAACCATAAAAAGTGGCTGCATTGCTGTTACCACCCTTTCTTTGAGAAGCAATAAAAGCCTGTTCAACTGCGCGTTGCATAGTCCTGTTTTTCTGGAAAGTGACTCTTGCAACAGCAATGTGCATAATGCATCAAACTTGACAACTTTTGGATTTCCTTGGGTCACAAGTCTCCAAGTACTAGCAAAAGTCTGGTAAGAATCTGGTAAGGCATCAAGAACAGTCTGCATAAGGGAACTGTCTGAAATGACTTCACCTGCAGAAATAAGTTGCTCATTGATATCCTTGACACTAGCAAGGAAAGTGTCCATATCATCGTCCTCATGCATAATCTTCGACTCCAGCTCTTTACGCAGCAAAGCAATTTTAGCCTCATTGCGACTTGCATAAAGACCAGCCAAAATATCCCAAGCCTGTTTTGCACATTTTTTTGAACGGATGTGAGGAACAATGGTGCGCTTCACAGACAACGCAATCAATGCATGAGCCTGCGCATCCTTTACATCCCAACGAGATTGTTATGCCGTAGCAAAACAACTCTAATTGCAGCAAGACCTGCAACATCCTCAACATCGCCTACATCCTCAGAACTAGGACGTACATCAATGCCCTGCACAATATTCCAGACGCCTTTTGACACAAGAACGTGTTGCATCATATAAGCCCACATAGGGTAATTGTCCCCATCTAACCTATCCTCAGTAGCAAACATCTTGAAGACATCTGTGTTGTTGTCAGCCATGGTAAATGCTGCACTTGTTGTGAAAATTGTCCGAAAATAGGAGA
Source organism: Adiantum capillus-veneris (assembly GCF_014529385.1). NCBI lineage: Eukaryota > Viridiplantae > Streptophyta > Polypodiopsida > Polypodiales > Pteridaceae > Adiantum > Adiantum capillus-veneris. Next base: position 29,878,963 of record NC_140950.1, read on the forward strand.
AATGGATCGGGAACAACACGTGCTATATAGCACAAACCGTAGAAGACTGTAAGGCATCTGTTATGCAGAGATCGGCACTGACAGAAATTTTGCAAAAAATGACGAAATTGCCTATGCAGACCTGTCTATAGTGGAAATGGAGACATGCGAACGCTCGCCAAACCTCACTGTAATCGAAGAAAGTGAGCAGGCGTGTGTTGGAGTAGCTGGCGACTAAGCTCGGGAGGACGTAACCTGCTCTGATACCAATTGTTGGAATTAGAGAAACGCACACAGCTTGGAGAAGACGAAGGAAGCTCAAGGCACACAATAGAGAGTGTGTTACTTAGTGTGCAATGGAAAGATAGATAGCCCTAGAGTGATGGACGTATATACAATGCTCGGGGGAAAAAACCTCCTAAGAGAAAAAAAATACCCCGGCAGTCCTAGTATGTTTACACACATCACTACCACATGTATATGGTAACATCAAACTTTTTCCCCTTAAGCATAGATGTCGACCAATACATTCCCGAAATTAATGTAGGTGATTGCATTTGGAGGAACACTCTTGCTTGCATCCACTAAGAACAACCCACAACTTCTTGGCCTTGCCCCTCTTGGACATATGCCACAATCAATGCATATCGATGCACACTAATCCGGACAACAACCTTCTCAAGCATAGAGAATTGCATCTAGAGGGATGCCCTTGCTTTGGACCCATTGAAAACGTCTCACTACTTCCTGGCCCTACCTTTCATGCACTCAAGGAGATGACAATCCTGACTGACAGCTCCTTCAATGCTTTTTGTGCTTTCTCAAGTACTACACATTTTTCGTACATGTCGATCAAGGCATTTCCACGCTTGTCAACGTCTTTTGCAAATAACCCCTGACTAATATTTACCCAATATCATCGTCTTTTGAAAACAACCCATGAGTTAAAAATTGCCCACACCTTCCTTCCCTTTCCCTTCTTGGAACTATGCCATAGTCAATGCACTCCAGGAGATGACATTCCAGACTGGAAGCTCCTCAAACAACCTTTCTCCCTGAAGTGTAGATGTCAACCAATGCATTCCCAAAAACAACATAGGTGATTGCATTTGGAGTAACACACTTCTTCGCATCCACTAAAAACAGCCCACAACTTCTTGGCCTTGCCCCTCTTGGACATATGCTGCAATCAATGCATACCGACAAAACGACGATTTGGACAACAATCTCTTGAAGCATAGGTAATTGTTGCCCTCTTCTGCTGCTAAGTCATAAATATAACAGGTGGTTGTTAAAAACCTCTTGCTCATCTTCTTTACTAATTCTCATTCCACATCAACGATGCCCATATTTGAGACGATAATCTTCATTTATTCAACAAAGTCTGATCCTGTGGTGTATTCCATGCCAAAGATCGCCCACCTACCATTGCGAATCTCATTCTTCGCAAGCTGGTTCAGACTACGTAAGCGCAGCAAGCCCTTCCAGCTCTTTTCTTACATCGCTCAATTCACACTACCCATAACAGCTAAATCTGTTGCAAAATATCAACGGGCGCAAATCTGTATTGGTGAAATTGAACGTCCTCGTGCATCTGGTGCTGAAAAGTGCACACAGCTCTTGTGTTTTTAAGGGGGTGAGGGCGCCCGAGTTTGTGGTGGGTCCTCCTTTTTTTCAATCAGATGGTTGCATGCCACATCGGTTTCACTCCCCTACGATTTTGCCTTGGGCATGCAGTTTGAACGCCCCCTAACCATGATGGGGTCAGAGTGGAGCCAAGCTGAGGTGCACGACTGACAATAGGGGGCAGGAGTGGGACATGTGCAATGAGTGGTCAAAAGCCGTTGTGGGTGCTCCCTGGGAAACTCCTTCAGAACTTGAGAAGATGGCCGAAGAAATACATCCTTCTATTAAAATAGCCTACAAATTCCTCCCCTTGCCCTTCACGGAACTATGCCACAGTCAATACACTCCGAGAGATGACATTCCAAACTGGAAGCTCCTTAAGCAACTTTCTCCCTTAAGCGTTGATGTTGACCAATGCATTCCCAAAAACATCATAGGCCATTCCATTTGGAGGAACATACTTGCTTCGCATCCACTAATAAAAATTTGCAGCTTCTTTCGTATTGTCTGTGCTGCAATCAATGTATACCAATGGACGGACAACAACCAATTAGATAAAATGCCAATTTATAAGTCACATTTCACATCAAACTTCGTACTCCTGGTCCCGGCCTCGCAAGAAGCTGACCAAAGGCTGCTTCTGATTTCATCTACTATTCTCTCTCTCTCTCTCTCTCTCTCTCTCTCCAATCGACGATGAACCTTAACAGCCTCGCAATATTTCAGGGCCAGAGCAGATGGGGTTGGAGAAGGGGAATCGTCAGAAGGAGAATGCCTTGCAAAGAGAGGAGGTGTAGCCTCTCTCACAGGCACAGAAGGGCGTCAGAGTGGGCGAAGATTTGACCGGCAGGATTGAAGGCCAAAGAGGACGCCATTGTTGCTGTGCTGTGTATGCAGGAAGGAAACACACAGAGAGACCATCTGCTGCTACGCAAGTGGCCAAGCATGAGGAAGTTGTAGGAAAAGAAGGTTTTTCAATACTTCAAGAGAAGAGATAGAGAGAGCCCCCTCTTTGAGAACGCATGCCTCACCTTTTGCTGGTTGAGGAAAAAGTTGATCATATTAGTCTCTCTTTGCCACCTTGGTGGCCTCAAACACCAAAAGCTTCTCAAGGTGCTCCACTCTTTTTTGACATACCTGCAAAGCCTCATCACTTGTTCTTCTTCGTGAAAAAAATGAGCACGCACTTTATTGGTGGCAAAAGTTCTCATGTAGTAGCAAAGATTGCATGTCCAAGCTCTTGCACCACCACCTTGGCTTCGACCAATGGAATTCACCTCATCCCACCATGTCCATGTTTGCACAATAGGTCGTCTTTGAGAGATGCCAGCTTGAGAGGATGTCATTAATGCAAAATTCAGATAGAATATAAATAGACTTTAAACTCTAGAGGAAACCTAAAGCTTGAGCAACTCGAGCTTGGGAAAACCTATCTAGAGTGTCTTCAATGACTATCTATAAAATCCCTTAATTCTGAAATTTTCACCATTAAAAGAGACCCCTTTTTAGTTCAATCTTTTTTTTTTTCAAGGTCATTTTTTCAACACCCTCCTTAATGTGAAAAAATATAGAATAAAATAGTCTCTATTTTTGAACTCATGGATATGTTTTTCTATTTTTTGTTGTGACAATAACTCCCCATGGACTCAAGAGAGATAGAGGCTTGATAGAGAGTAGAAAGAGGGAGTTTGAAAGTTAAGAGAGAGATAGGGGGATCTTGAGAGAGAGAGAGAGAGAGAGAGAGAGAGAGAGGCTTGATTACTGATAGAGACTTGAGAGTAGATATAGGGAGCTTGAGCCTTGAGAGCTTGATGCTTGAGAGAGTAAAGGGAGCTTGAGAGCTTGCCGCCAAGGGCCAAGGTCCAAGTGAGCTAAAGCATAGGACTCAACAGTGTGAGCTTGAGGCTTGAGCATTGCAATGAGGAGGCCTCCTTTTAAAGGCCTCCAGAGCAATTCCTAAAAGATTCCCTAAACATGGTGTAAAAGGGCTCTAAAGCCCCCAAAATCGCCCGTTTTCTAACCGTTTATAAATTTAAAAAATTGGTAATTGAACTTTCGAGGCCCATTCCAATGGGCCATGGTTCTAAAATGTCGTTCTAGATGGCTATCCTTGTGACCTGCTGGCAAAAAGGCTCCCCAATTTGTTCCCTATCGTCCCAAGAGAGCCTTATTAGGTTGGGCGGGCATACTAGGCCGGCACACTTTTCAAAAAACCTGGCCGCTAAGGTGGATTGCCAATGCAACTGTGGAAAGATGGGCAATGGCCCAGTGTGACAGGGATATTTGCGAGCGCAGCACTTGATTGGTGGATGAGCGCAAAAAAGGCAACCGCCTGCCCCATTGTGACACCGGCCTTAGAGGACATCCATTCCTGGACTCTAGGGCCCCGTTCCCCATTCCCTTGTTTCTATGATATACACACCCCATGTATGTCTATTTTATTTGGTAGTTGGTTTGTTTTCAACACTTTTGTCCTCTCTTTTGGATATTCAAGAGGACATACACATGTACGCCATCCTATCTCATATGCCAACTTTGGCCTCTAAAAGATGTTGATATAGCTTTCTTTCTTCCTCACTCTACTTTACATGCATGAAAGCATGCATTAAAAAATTGAATCGTGATGGTCCCAATCGGCTCTTCAAATGCATTGTTATACTCTTCTTTCATTATTTACAGAGGACAATGACAAACATAATGCTTCTCCATGTCCACCTATTAAGAGCAATGGGCAAAGTGGAAAACTATAGCTCGTCCAGTTATCCAAGGTGGCCTCAAAATACTCAACCCTATTGTCCATGCTGAAGCTCTTTGAGCCAAGCTTGTGGTCTCTATAGCTAAACAAGAACAGGCTTGGGCTATCATGACCAAGGACATGATGAACAAGTCAAGTTGTGTTCTGAAGGTGGTCAATGGACAGGGATCGAGGTGCACGACAAATTATTAGCCCCCGAGGTGGTCTAGTCTCTGCAATAAAGAGACATGGGTTCTAGAATGGGGGGAACTAATCAGGTACTTTCAAAAATCCACCTCTTTTGTCACTTTGGCTGACAAAAGCAGGTGGAGTGAGCTTGAACTCTTACTGGAGGAAAATTGCTAGAAGGCTAAACAATGAAGGACACCAATTGCCGATCCATTTTCGGGATGAAAACATCAAGCGCTAGAAATCTTCTTTCTAGCTGACCAACTTCAACTAAATGGCATGGAAAAGGTGCTTGTATGCAGAGAGGTTGAAGGCTTGGACAACGGTCTGGTACCGATTCGGGAATCCACTTTTGAGTGAAAAGCTTGGGAATGGCCCAAGAGTAGTCTCTTCTTTAAACCCCACACCAAGAACATCTATCAAGAGCTCATGCACAAGGATGATTGGTCTCGCTCCCTTGAACAAACTGTAAAAAAGCAATGGTCGGGGAATCAATGGAATGATGGCAAATTGTTCCGGTGGACTATAAGCCGTGGTAAGTTGAAGGAGTTTATTTCAAACTCGTTGGGCTAAGGTCACGATGAACATCTGGGGGCCATAATGGCCTCAGTATATGAAGGGAAGGTGCTTTGGGGGGTCTTGCCAATGGGCGTCAAGATTCACGCACGGACATAGGATCCGATAGGTGCTCAGGGTGCCGAGAGGCTAGTGAAGACCTCGCACACCTCTTCATGGATTGTCCGAACATTAGAGGGATGGCATGGAAGGTATGCAAGTGGACACAAAGAACGTGGAAGAATATAGGTTTCTACAAGAACGATCTGTGTCTAGGGGGGAAGCAATTTCAAAGTCTTGCCCTTCTTGTTTGTACCCAAATTGGTAGATTTTGCTTCTTTTCTAATATTTGGAAGGTCAGGAGCTGTCGCGTCTTTGATAACGACCCTTCTGTGGCTAGCTTGTGAGTGATGTACAAGAAAGTGAGGAGCTTATATATGTGATGGGCAAAAGCTATGACTTGGATGACTGGCTCAAGGCGAACCGTGCCATTCGATCTTGATATTAGTTTGCTAGCTGTAATCTGATGTAATGTGGACTTCTCAAGGCTCGACATGATCTTGAGGTTGGTCTGTAATTTTCTCTATGACAGTTTAATACAGTCACTCACAATTGTGAGTCTTGCCAAAAAAAAAAAAAACATTGTTTGCATTGTTGGAAATACGGCTACAAGAATTCACATAAAGATGGAGAAGTTCAATGGTACAAAACATTCTTACTAAATGGGCCACACAAAAGAAGAGAAGGGGATGGACGGCGACACAGAAGTGGGATGCTTTGAATGCTCCATTCTTCAAAAAGACTCTTTACAGTGCTCTCTCCTCCAAAAAACATGGCTTTTGCTTTTCTCGCAAGAAAAAAGCCCTCCCTTCTTAAAAAAGACATGTACATAGAGTGGGGTTTTTACAATTTTAGAAACTTCTCTTCAATCATACATTTACTCGACTCTTTCAGCAACTCAGCATTGAAACTATCCCTTACACTTAAGCTTCTCAAACATCACTCTTTTAGCAACTCAGCATTGAAACTATCCCTTACACTTAAGCTTCTCAAACGTCACTCGCGTAAGAGTTTGCATGGGAAAATATCCCTTTCCACTTAAGTTTCAACCTTAGCTTTTGGAGGTCTTGCTTGTCCACAAAGTGATGAAAGAGCTTGACAATTTAGTGATGCCGAATCTGTGATTCGGAGTTTGATTGGAATGCCTGGAAATGGCTCGAAAGCAGTCTCTTTTGGAAACCCCATCCTAAAAGCATTTATCAGACAATGATGCATAAGAAGAATTGGTCTAACCCCCTTAACAATCTATGGAAAAAGCAATGGCCGGAGGAAAGGTGGAAGCAAGCAATGGAGAACATATGGAAGCTAAAGGTTCCGCAACACATGAAGGTTTTTTTATGGAAGGTTATTTGGGGTGCTCTACCGACGGGGGTGAAGATTCAGGAGAGAGGGATTGGGCCAGATCGATGCTTGGGGTGCAGGATGGCTAGTGAAGATCTGGCCCACCTATTCATGGACTGCCCAATTGTCAAAGGCCTCGCAGGGAAAATATGCAGGTGGGTCCAAAGAACATAGAAAATTAGTTTTTTCAAGACTGGCCTATTCCTTGGAGGTAAGAATTCAGGTATTCTTGCCCTCCTCGTCAGCACTCAAATCGTCAGATACTTCTTCTTACATAATGTATGGCAAATAAGGAACCGCCATGTGTTTGAAGGAGGTTTTGAAGTGGCAAGCTTTGCAAAAATTATTCAAGGAAGCAAAGTGCTAATATGGACACTCGAGCGCAAGCAACATTCGGAGGATTGGTCTAGGACTACTTGTGCCTTGTTTTCAACAGATGGAATGCCTAGGACGGGGGAAAATCTTGGCCATCAGTAAATAAAAGATCTTAGAAGGACAATATTATGGACCTTGTGTGTCAAGGAGGAAGGAGCGGGTTGGTAGGGGTGGCTATCCTGATAGCCGATGTAATTATAGTCCCTGGATGATGTCATGGCACAACAAGAGCATGACAAGACCTTGTAATTTTTTGGGCTATTCAATATAATTCACTCACAATTGTGAGTTTTGTTTTAAAAAAAAAAGTTTCAACCTTAGCTTCAATTGAGAAATCACATGAATAATCCCAACTCCCCTTTATTATAAGAATTTTATGTTGCATACTTGGTCTACATACTAGGTCTACACTTCATGCATTAATTAATTTGCTTCGAAGATTCGCTGTAGTCTTCAGCTTTTATCGACTGTAGCCGATGCACACGCTCCTTGGCGCGCTAGCCTGTTGTCTTGCGATCGACAGCATCATCCCTGCAACGATGCCCTGATCCTCCCCATCGACTCGTGCTGCTTCCTCACAGTGATGCACGTCAACTCTCCCCCCCCCCCCCCCCCCCCCCCCCCCCCTCTCTCTCTCTCTCTCTCTCTTCCTTCCATGCGCCATAATGGCCTTCTCTCTCCTCCTTGGAGCTGTCGGAGCAGACCACAAGAACTACATCCTCCTATCACCTGCTCGCGCAACAATGAGGGCCTGAGCCAAGCCCGGGGCAAGGTTGAGACGGAGGATGCCCAGTGGGAGGAGGTCTTGCAGCATGGAGTCCACTTGCCCCGGCATGGGCGTCATCGCAGGGTACAACGAGCCATCGCCAGACCACAATACCCACACACCACAATACCTATTGCTTTTGAACCCCAACAGTTGCGAGGTGAAACAACCTCCGCCCCCCCGCCCCCCTCCCCCCTCTCTCTCTCACGCCAACGCCTGGCATCTCCACTCCTCCCCCTCTCTCTGCGTCTTTGCTCCACCTGGCGCGTCGTCCTGTTTTTGCCTTGGAGGGATGGGAGCATCTTCTTAGATTCCAATTAATATGACCTGCTTGCAAAATTGGGCCAACATACTCCCAAGTCCCCTTTTCATTAGGGTTAGCGGTGTTTTTCTTTTTCTTTTTTTATTTTGTTGGTGTTTTTTTTTGTGGGGGGCAGAGGGGGGGGGGGGGGGGGGGGGGGCGGCAAGGGGGATTCGCATGAATAATCCCAACTCCCCTTTTCACGGTGTTTTTCTTTTTCTTTTTTGGGAGAGAGAGAGAGAGAGAGAGAGAGAGAGAGAGAGAGCTTGAGCTTGCCCTTCATTTAAAGGCTTTCATATCCTTTTGGGCACCCATGTGTGAAACCACCCACGAGAGGAGCTGTTCCAAGGAAGGAGTAGTGGCCACCATAGCCAAGGAGTTCCAAGCTACACCCTTAAGAGAAGTGTCCACCATAGTCAAGCTCCACTGTCCTTTCGGATAGTAACGAACTGAATTCATTTTATATATATAGCCTTGGAATTCAACTCCTCACAACCCATATGGGTTAATTGCCCCCAATGTGGCATTTTTGAACACCCTTCAAAAAAAGACCATCCCAAGTGCAAAAAAAACTCACACCCCGTGACTTCTGTTTTTTGCACAACTTCAAAGTGCTCATGCTTAAGGATCGAGGACAGGCCATCTGGACGAGCAAAAACCTACATATGGAACTTTGGGTTCGAGCATAAACTCCTCCTCTCACGATTTCCAGCCATCCATACCAACTTCACCAAAATCGACAAAAACCAAAATTGTCATTGTGCACTCATCATACCTTTGTGCTTGCACATCTGACTGATTAGTTGTAAAGCACACCTTGCAGCTTGCATCAAGTACTACCTCCAAAAATTATGGCAAGCTAAAAAAATCATTTAATGCATGTTTTCCAAAGTGACCAAAAATGGTGTAGACCCAGCCCCCAGGAAAACTTTTGATGGTCATTCTTCACCATCTAAAAGCTCTTATTTGGGATCTACAAAACCCAATGCAGAGAGCAATTTTAGCCCTTCAATCCTATGACTTGACACATTGTACATCTCCTCTTCACTCTGGCTCCATCTGGTATAGATATGCAACTCACATCAACCTTCATCTTGCCATAACAAGCACACCAAGGCTCTGATGGATGACCGGTGTGAACCTTATATATCACATGCATTCAATGACTATTCATAACACCCCTTAACTTTGAATTTTTCACCAATGAAATGGATCTTTTTCTTATTCAATCTGTAATTTTTTTTTCAAGATCATTTTTTCAACACTCTTTTGTATGTGAAAATGCGAGAAAAATATAGAATAAAATAATCCCCATTATTGAATGTCAGGACAAGTGTCCCGTAGGGTAAGTCCAGGGAGTCACGGACTACGGCTAGGTGGCCGGGCTAGACAATGTGGACAGGGGATTCGTCTAGGGAAAGAGGCTAGGAGCCTGCCTATATAATGGGAGGTTGGGAGGAGGATCTCAAGGTCTAGCACCCCTAGGTCTTATACTGGTATCAGAGGAGTTAGGTCTTCGAGCGAGCTCAACGGAGTGAGATTTTTTTATTATAAAAGGACCGTCGTCCCTTCCTCCCCTTCCTCCTCTTGCCGCCCATGTGCTTCCTCCTCTTCCCTTGCTCCTCCTCCTCCAACATCCTCCACCTCCTCTCTCCATCTACTCCTATAATAGCCTTCCCTTCCTCCATCTTGTCCTCCAGCAACCCGCCTCCCTTCCACAAGGTCCTCCACTACCTTCTTCCTCTCTCTTTTCCTATCACTCTATACTCATGACCCCCCCCCCTCTCTCTCTCTCTCCCGTCCCCACCTCCCCTCACCCTTTGTGTGTGTGTGTGTGTGTGTGTGTGTCCACCCCCTGTCACCCCTCTCTCCCCATGTATTCCCCCCCCCCTCTCTCCCTGCCCCCCCCCCCCCCCCCCCCCCCCCTGACATGGATAGATTACCCCCTTTCCAATTATACACTAGACGCACCCTCCTTGTCTTTGACACAAACCAAGATCACGTAGTTGATTAGACACGATTTGATTCAATTAGACACTAGGAGGACATGGATACAGCCTATGCGTGTGCTTGGCACGAAGATGGCTTTCTACAGAGAGCATCTCCTTGAGGTTACAGAGGATGGTTTTGTGACCAGACCTTCCTACATGAACACTCATCTATCCCATGGATTACGATGTGTTATTCAAAAGATGCGCACATCATCACATCAGTTAGAGATTGTGGCTAGAAGATTTAGAGAGTACCATCAGAGGTTAGGGTTGAGAGAGATTGAGATGTGGCAGAGAGAGAGAGAGAGAGAGAGAGAGAGAGAGAGAGAGAGAGAGAGAGAGAGAGAGAGAGAGAGAGAGAGAGAGAGAGAGATGGGGGGGGGGGGGGGGGAGCGCCTACATGAACACTCATCTATCCCATGGATTACGCTGTGTTATTGGACAGATGCGCGCATCGTCACATCAATAGAGATTGAGGCTGGCAGATTTAGAGGAGTACCAAGAGAGGCTAGGGTTGAGAGAGAACAAGCTGTGGCAAGGGGGGAGGGGGAGAGAGAGAGAGAGAGAGAGAGAGAGAGAGAGAGAGAGAGAGAGAGAGAGAGAGAGAGAGAGATGGGGGGGGGGGGGGGTAGAAATTGTGAGAGGGAGAGAGGGGAGGGGGGGAATGCCTTCTTTTTTTTTCTTCTTTAAAAGAGGGAAAGAGAGGGGGGGAAGGGGGTGCTTTAGGAAAAAAAGAAAAAAAAAGAAAGCACCCCCTTCCCCCCCACTCTTCCCCTCTTTTAAAAAAAAAGAAGAAGAAGGTGCCCCCCCCCAAATCTCTCTCTCTCTCTCTCTCTCTCTCTCTCCGCCACACCTCACTCTCTCTCAACCCTAGCCTCTGATGGCACTCCTCTAAATTTGACAGCCTCAATCTCTAACTGATGTGATGATGTGCACATCTGTCCAATAACACATCGTAATCCATGGGATAGATGAGTGTTCAATCAGGCGAGTCTGGTCATAAAACCATCCTCTGTAAGCTCAAGGAGATGCTCTCTGTAGAAAGCCCTCTTTGTGCCATGTATAATCATAAGATGTATCCATGTCCTCCTAGTGTCTAACTGAATCAAGTCCTCTCTGATGAGCTGAGTGATCTCGGTCCGTGTGAGAGACGAGCAGGGTGTATCCAGTCACATGGAAAGGGGGTAATCTATCCATGTCAAAAAGAGAGAGAGAGAGAGAGAGAGAGAGAGAGAGAGAGAGAGAGAGAGAGAGAGAGAGAGAGAGAGAGAGAGAGAGAGAGAGAGGAGGCAAAGAGAGAGAGAGGGAAGATATGGAAGAAGAAGAAGAAGAAGAAGAAGAAGAAGAAGAAGAAGAGGATTTAAACATCATAGGAAACTATCCCAAGAGACCTCAACGACGGGAGTTGAACTCAAGACTTGTTATTCAACAGGGAAATGGCATAACCAATCTACCACATTTGACTGATAGAAAGGTTATATCGTTTTCCTCTTTTTATTCACACACACCCACACACACACGTGAGAAGAAGAGGATTTCAACATCGTAGGAAACTATCCCAAGAGACCTCAAAGATACGAGAGTTAAACTCAAGACCTGTTATTCAAGAGGGAAATGGGATAACCAATCTACCACACTTGGGTGATAGAAAGGTTGTACCTCCTCTTTCTATTAGCGCGCGTGCGCACACACACACACGAGAGAGAGAGAGAGAGAGAGAAGAGGGGGCAGTAGAGGGGATGGGTTAGAGGGATCATGAGAGGGAAGAGATGGAGGGCAGAGAGAGAGAAGGGAAGGGGCCAACACACACACAGACGAGAGAGAGAGAGAGAGAGAGAGAGAGAGAGAGAGAGAGAGAGAGAGAAGAGGGGGCAGTAGAGGGGATGGGTTAGAGGGATCATGAGAGGGAAGAGATGGAGGGCAGAGAGAGAGAAGGGAAGGGGCCAACACACACACAGAGAGAGAGAGAGAGAGAGAGAGAGAGAGAGAGAGAGAGAGAGAGAGAGAGAGAGAGAGAGAGAGAGAGAGAGAGAGAGAGAGAGGCAGGGAGTGGAGGGCTGATAGAGAGAGAGAGGTGAGGGGAGAGAGAGAGAGAGAGAGAGAGAGAGAGAGAGAGAGAGAGAGAGAGAGAGAGAGAGAGGAGAGAGAGAGAGAGAGAGAGAGAGAGAGAGAGGAGGGAAGTGGAGGGGTTGATAGAGAGAGAAGAGGTGAGGAGAGGGAGAGAGAGAGAGAGAGAGAGAGAGAGAGAGAGAGAGAGAGAGAGAGAGAGAGAGAAGAGGGCAGGGGATCACACACACACACACACACACACGCACACATAGAAGGAGGAGGAGGTTCTTGGCTACTCCACTGGAGGGAGGGCGGCAATGGGCTATAATTGTAGGATTAGGGGAGGCACATATGGTGGTAGTAAGTTAGCACCACTAACCACTAGTGGTGAGCTAAGTTGGTGGTGGCAAGGGGCGGGAATGGGAGGTAGTGGTGGTGGGATGAAAAAAAAAAAAGCTCACTTCGTTGAGCTCGCTCCATAACCGTCCCCGTATCAGAGCCACTATTTTGGGATTCAAAGGCGTGGAGAGCCGCTCACTTTTTTTGCACGTTCATGCAAGCAAAGGGGAACCGAACACATCTCACACACGGGCATGGCCGCTTAGCAGGGAGAGTCGAAGGCGCTTGAAGCCGTGGAATCCGACCCTATTGAGGGGAGTGAGAGCGACGAGGTCAACCAATTCGAGCACGCTTGGGCTCGGAAGGTGCACGCGGGGTAGTTGGGCAGAATCTGTCACAAGAGCAGATGCTGTAGAGCCACAGAACGTGCTCTCTCTCTCTCTCTCTCTCTCTCTCTTCTCTCTCTCTCTCTCTCTCCTCTTGCTCGCACTCGAAGCCTCTGCCCGCCATCGCCAGCTCTTGAAAATTTTTGGCCTCACCATATTGGGCCGCCCAAAGCCTTAGGAAAACCCAAATTAAACCCTTAGGGCAAGTGTCCACGATGGTCGCAGCTTCTCCTTTGCTTCAAGGGTGTACTCGGCCACCATCGGCAAAGGGCCGGGTCTTTTTCAACAATCATTAGTCGACAATTCCCCGCATAAATTTTAAACATTTCAAAATTCTTCCCATTGGATACAATATCCATAAAGCTGTTGCACTAAAGACATCAACATTTACAATCAAATCGACTGCGACGTGTTCAAGTACGTGCACGGGTGGACTTATGGTCTGACAAAGCTTGGATGAACCAAGTAATTAGTACGACTAATTCTCATTGTTTGCGGTGCATACTATGGCTACGAGCTTGTTTTTTGAATCAAGGTAATCTTCTTTCTCTTTCCTGCACTGCACAGTGTTGCCATGGATTCAGATATCAATATGACCTTTGATTTGGAGCCTCATATGCCTGATCCTTCCCATGATGGCTTGCGGCCGGATACTCTCATGGAGGGTGCCCGCGACGCTACGGGAGGTGATGATGCTTATGAATTGCTGGATATCCAGGAATTTCGAGCACTTCAAACATGCATCTTAGTAATGGAAACAAATTTTGCATCCCTAAATGAAAATATCACTAAATTATCCACTTTAGTGATACAATTTATGCAGTAGCAACAGCAGGCTAAGGGTCCTGTTAACACACACATGCATGAGCACGTATTGGGATGTTATCCTCAAGTTGGAAGGGCTAGACACCTTTCAACAAGTACGTGGATTTATCCGTGGTCTGACGCCAAAGCTTAAGAAGCACATCAAGACTCAGGACCCTAAAACACTTGAGAAGGCCATAGTGAAAGCACACATTCATGATGATCCAGATGAAAAGAAATCACATAATAATTACGTGCTTGCTAATACAAATGGTAATACACGCACAGAGTATGGGCACAATAGAAGGAAATTTATAGTAGCCAATTTTGAAGCAGCTAAAAAACCCAAGGGGTCCCGTGGTCTTCTCTCTCCTGAGGAATTTGAGAAGGCTAAAAAGGAGAAGTTATGCTTTCAATGCTTGGGAAGCGGCCATGGCAAAACAGATTGTCCCGAGGGGAAATCTGCTGCTCACGGCAAGGAGAAAGCAATGCATACGGTGCAACTGCTACCTCTTGAATCTTCCTCACGATTCTACAATGGAAATCTGCTTTCAATTTGAGAAGGCTAAAAAGGAGAAGTTATGCTTTCAATGCTTGGGAAGCGGCCATGGAAAAACAGATTGTCTCGAGGGGAAATTTGCTGCTCACGGCAAGGAGAAAGCAGTGCACACGGTGCAACTGCTACCTCTTGAATCTTCCTCACGATTCTCTACAATGGAAGTAACACACACCAAGGTGGTGCATGAATGCTGTATCGCAGCTTCCATGTGGCAATAGACTTTTGGTCCACATGAGTTAGTGCGTATGCACGGATCTCTTCAAGGACACAAGGTGCACATCTTGGTAGATGACGGTGCCACTCGCAGTTTCATTAACTATGGATTAGTGGAAAAACTCAAATTGCTCCAAACTCCGAGTTCCCACCGCTACAAGGTAGCAAAGATGAATGGTTATGATGCCGAAATATGGGATACTCAAGTCAGAGCTGTACCGTTGGAAATACAAGGCTATTCCACATCCTTGGATTTTCAGGTTATGAATATGGAGAGGGAAGATGTGGTACTTGGTAGGGAATGGTTGCATAGCCTAGGACCATCACTGAAGTGTAGCTACGAGCACAATATCTTGATGTTTGAATCCCATGGCGTACATGTGTTGTTGTTAAGAGAGAAGGATGTGCCTTCCTCACCATTGATATGTACAACAGAGCTTATGCAACTCGTTTTTGATAATGAAATAGATGAAGTCTTCTTGTGTTATTCATTGTGTCATTTTCTTTCCAATGTTGAATCAGTTGAACATTCCTCAACGTCGCATGCTTCTCTCTCATCTCTTCCACCAATGGCTACTTCTCAACAAGCAAAGGTTGCTAGTGAATTAAAAAATTTAATAAAGAAATTTCATGATGTTTTTCCTAATGATTTGCCATCAGGATTACCGCCGACACGATCTGTGCAACACATAGCATCGACATGGTTGCAGGCAGTAAACCAATCAGTAAACCACCCTACATAATGAGTTATTCTGAAGCTGTTAAGGTGGAACGTCAGCTTGCTGACTATCTTAGCAGAGGGTTTATTCAACCCAATTCTTCACCATGGGCTTCTCCTATCCTATTAGTGAAGAAAAAGGATGGTATTATGCGCATGTGCGTAGACTACCGTGGATTAAATGCGGTTACTGTTAAGAACAAGTACCCATTGCCACGCGTGGATGAGTTGTTCGACAAGCTCACTCATGCTCGTTTACAAAAATAGACTTGCGGTCGGGTTATCACCAAGTACATATTCGAGTTGCTGATAAACCCAAAACTGCATTCCGAACAAGGTTTGGACATTACGAGTTTTTGGTTATGCCTTTTGGGTTAACCAATGCATCCGCAACATTCATGACACTTATGGATAGTGTCTTGAAACCGTACTTGGGCAAATTTGTTATCTTTTTTCTCGATGACATTCTCATATATAGTGCTTCTGAGGATGAACACTTGCAACATCTGAGGCAAGTCTTTGAATTGTTACGAACAAATCAATTATATGCCAAAGAATCCAAGTGTGATTTTCTCAAGGAGGAACCATTCGGCGGTGGCCATCTCCTAAAAATATGGAAGAGTTACAAATTTTCTTGGGATTTGCAGGTTTTTATCGAAGGTTCATTAAAAACTATGCTAATATTGCTGTTCCCATGACGGACCAACTGAAAGGCAAAGGCAAGACCTTCCAGAGGGGGACCGCTTAGCAGCATAGTTTTGATATGCTCAAGGATGCATTAGCTACAACTCCTATTCTAGCTATTGTAGATCCTTTGAAACCATTCATTTTGGAAACAAATGCCAATAACCGTGCTATTGGAGCAGTCTTGTTACAAGAAGGGAGGCCAATTGCATTTGAAAGCAAGAAGCTTGATTCAACACAACAGAATTATTATGCGTATGAACGCGAACTCTTTGCAATAGTGTCTGCCTTGAAGACATGGCGACGTGATTTGTATGGAGCTCAATTTGAGATTGTGTTTGACCATGAAAGCATTAAATGGTTTACATAACAAACCAACTTGAAGGGTAAAAAAGCCAGGTGGGCTAAGATCCTTCAGGAGTATGACGCAAAGCTCCGATATCATAAAGGACGATACAATGTGGTGGATGATGCTCTTAGTCGTATGCCTGAAATCAATTCTCTTTTGTTCACGGAACTTCGCAGTGAATTTTTGGATTCTCTGAAGGGCAAATATGAGCATGATGATGCATATTCCAAAGTGTGGAGCCATGCAAATGAGGGATCCTTCTCACTCCAATGCTGGTAGTCTGTCGTTAACCTCCACACACAATTCTCCTTTGTGGAGTGATGAACTACATCGATGGAAGAATTTCACCATCGACAATGGGTACCTATTTCACAAGGGGAGAGTTTGTGTACCGGCGGACACGGACATTCGACGCCAAATTCTTTATGAATGTCGTGATAGTCCAAGTGCAGGGCACCCATGTATTAAAAAACTCATGTTCTCGTACGACGACAATTTTACTGGCCAAGTTTACATGGCTTTGTTCAAGATTATATCTTGCACTGCCAAAAATGTCAAGTTAACAAAGCAGAGCGCGTGAAGCCAGGAGGACTCTTACATCCTTTGGAGATTCCCAATGGGAAATGGGAAAGTATCTTTATGGATTTTATTGCGCGTTTACCAACCATTGTACGAGGCCATGACTCAGTATGGGTGGTCATAGATCGGTTGAGTAAACTATGCAAGTTTATTCCAACCAAATCGATGATTAAGACTCCAAAATTAGCTAAGTTATTTGTGGACAATCTGTACAGGTTGTATGGCTTGCTAGGTAACATTGTGAGTGATCGTGATTCCAAGTTTAACAGTCATTTTTGGAGGGCTATGTTTAAACGATTGGATACACAACTCAACCTCAGTACGACCGATCATCTCGAAATGGATGGTCAGACTGAACGAGTTAACCAAGTGCTAGAGGATATGCTTCGTGTATACGTTAGCAAGAATCAAACAGACTCGGAAGTGTATCTATCTCTTCTTGAGTTTGCTTACAACAGTGCTAAACATGTCAGTACTGGATTTAGTCCTTTCATACTCATGTATGGTTTTCAACCTCGATCACCAGTTATGGTGGGTTTGGCAATTGAAAAACTCTAGCAGGTTAAGGATTTTCTCCAAGACCATATGGATATGCTGAAACTCGCTCGTCAGAATGTCCGACAAGCGCAATATCGGTATAAGAAGTATGCTGATGAGAAACGTCGGCAAGTTACCTTTGAGGAAGGGGAGGAAGTATTTTTGCGTGTACCAGAGCATTCAGAAAGTCTGAAAACTGGGCCAACACCTAAATTATGTCCAAGATATTGTGGGCCTTTTAAAATACTCAAGCGAGTTGGTGATCGTGCCTACAAACTATCGTTACCCACACACTCTCATGTCCATCCGGTATTTCATGTAAGCCATTTACGTAAGCGATTACATGGCGATGACAATGCCATTGACCAACAGATTCTGGTTGATTTTGTTGAACCTCCTACCCCGCCGCATGAACCTGAACGAATTCTTGACTATCATGATTTATGTACGTGTCATCATGTACGTCGACAAGCTTTAATCAAGTGGAAAGATCGACCTGAAGAAGGTGCCACTTGGGAAAACATTAGTGCTCTTAAGAATAAGTTTCCCACTTTTTTTTTTCAAGGACAAAACTCTTCCTTAAGGGGGGAGTAATGTCAGGACAAGGGTCCCGTAGGGCAAGGCCAGGGAGTCACGGACTACGGCCAAGCGATCGGGCTAGACAATGTGGACGGGGGATCCGTCTAGGGCAAGAGGCTAGGAGCCTGCCTATATAATGGGAGGTTGGGAGAAGGATCTCAAGGTCTAGCACCCCTAGGTCTTTATTGAACCCACGTGATAGAACCCCCCCCCCCCCCCCCCCCAAAAACAAGACCTGGGGGTGAAGAGAAAGTTTCTTACGAGGAGTCCAAAGGTGAAGAGGAAGGGAGGTTCATATTACTCTCTTTGGGAGGTTTCCATTTTTACATATATTGATTTCTAGTTTGTGTTGACATGCTTTGAGTGCATACATAGCTTATATATGGAATCATATGCTTGTCTATGATTGGATTACACTCAAACTCAAAAGAATACTTATCTTTGGAGATTGTCAGGGATTGATTTGACCCTTTGGTACATATTTTTTTCAATTTTCCTTTCCTTTTTCTTATGCTCTCATAAAACTCTCATAGTAAGCGGCCCAATGCCTACCCGATCTCCTTTCAAGAATGGCACACTCAGGCAACATAATTGAGGTAACCAACATCATATGATAGAGAGTGGCATCAAAATAATCTCGAGCATAATTAAGAATAAGCTTTATACCAATCTCCATAAGAGTGGCAATAGATTGAACACTGCAATAGATTTGCAATGTTCAAAGCCGGATCTATGTACGAATGTCTGAATGTACTTTGTCTATGTACCTTATTTGGTCCAGGGATCAAGATATCATGAACAAAGAGCACGATGATTCAAAATACATTATCCACATGTTTGAGATTCAAACTAATCTTGCTTAACTCGACTATTATGAAAACCATATGCAGAAAATATATATGTATCTTTTCATACCAAGAATGGAGATTTTGCTTCAAATCATAGAAATTCTTCTAGGCTTGGACACCTTCTTACCTTGTTTTGCTTCCCTTTTTGAACAAAACCACTAGGCTATGATACATGCATTTCTTTTGAGAATCACAGATAAACAATGAAAACTCAATTATGATCCACCAATGCACAAATGCTACGAATGGTAGTCATATGAAAAGTAGGAGCAAAAGTTTTATGAAAATTACTACCCTTTTCTTGAGCATAAACTTTTGACACAAGGCAAGCCTTACGACAATCAACACTACCATCAAGCTTACATTTCAACTTAAAATTTAGGCCTTATTTCCAAGTTACACAAAGACCACGTACCATTCTGCATAGTCTCATCAGACTCAATTGAGTGTGCTTCATTATGACTTACATTAATTCTATATTTGACAATTAAATAGAGGAAACAATGTAGCCATACATTTTGTGAGTTTTCTCATTCGTACAATCTAACAAAGGTTGAATTGCTTTTTCCAAACAAAAAGCATCTCAACTAATCAAGATACTCTCATTTTTTGATGATACAACCTATTTCTTTTCTTTGTAGACTAAAAAAACAATAAAAAATACATTTCATTACCTTAGTCTCTATTTTTTGCATTGTTTCTCTAATACCAAAGTGTAAGACAATTAAGAAAACACACAGGTGGCCAATCGATGGCTTATTGCTATGCAAAGCCTCATATGGAGTGGTAGATTGCAATTCTTTAGTGGGGCACCTTATATATGCACATACGTTAGTGAGCTCTAGCTAGTAACCAAAAAAAACAAACCAGGAGCTCATTGATGCTTGCACCCCCCTCTCTTGCCATCGTAGGCTCCCCCCCTCCCCTTCACGTAGCTCCCCTTCCCCCTGCCTCACATAGCTCCCCCCTTACACCCAGCCCCAATACACCCCCAACTAGCCTGCACCTCCACCCTCACCCACCTCAATTTGTGCCCCCTACCAGCCTG
The DNA here is from genome assembly GCF_014529385.1 of Adiantum capillus-veneris. Taxonomy (NCBI): domain Eukaryota; kingdom Viridiplantae; phylum Streptophyta; class Polypodiopsida; order Polypodiales; family Pteridaceae; genus Adiantum; species Adiantum capillus-veneris. Next base: position 29,898,572 of record NC_140950.1, read on the forward strand.
CACCTCCTCCTGCCCCATAACCCTTGCAGCATCTTGTACACACACCCCCACCCCCACCGCCCCTCAATTCTCTCCTCCCTTGCTAGTAGCTTGTGGGATGCCTTCAACATTCTGGTGGACCTCATCATTGTCTTAACCCTCCCCTTTTTAAAAGCAAACATAGAGTGGTGGCCCTTGTTTCCACCTCAAAGGAACTCCACAAAAGCCCCCTCATCCGACATCGCAGAGCCGGACATTTGACTTTCTCTTTTGCATGAAGAGCAAGCAAGCCACCTCGAGCATTTGCAAGATTGTTGGCTCGAGACCCAGCAGAGGCCAGGCTTGGAACTTGATATTCACCCGACTTCTCACCAAAGTGGACAAGTTCATTGATATGCAAATTCTTGGGAGAGGCTACTATCGAATAGAGTTCCAGTCTCTAGAAATGGAAGGTAAGGTGATCTCAATGATCCTACTAGGCATTTGAGCGGCTCAATTACTTCAAACAGTGGCACCATGGCTTCAAATCGACTACAGATGTGCTTGAGGAGGAGGCATATCTTTCCATCTCAATTTGCTTTTTAGGTTTGAGGAGAGAGTATCTTCCCTTACTCTCCAAGATTGGTTACATGTTAGGGATGATCCTAGAGACCCCGTGCACCTTTGCTTCAGTTGTGGCCAAGGCTGGCTTGCTAGAGGCACACATATACTCTCAAAGGTGGTTTTCATGCCTCAATTAAGTTGTGATTGGATCAAATAGAGTGTGGAGTAGTTGGCTATCCATGGAGGAGGCCCTGAGATAGGTGCCCACACAAAGGAGGTCTGGTAGTAGGTTCGTAGTCATTGTTGCCAGGGCCAATACATCAGTTTGACACCCCAAGTAATCAGCTTGCACTAGGCCAGTAGTAGTGGGTTCCCACAGGGAACCATTTTGACCATTTACATCAGGATGAGTTGGAGGATACGCCCTCCACCTCAGCTTTTCCATCAATAGTACCTCCCCTCAACCTACCGTCCCCACCTCTCCGCCTCCACCCTCACCTCCTCCACACCTACCCCCCTCTTCGTCTCTCCTATCCCCCCACTTCTCCTCCCGCTTTGTCCCTTGTTCCCTCCTTTACCCCGCTGCTAGCCCACAGGATTGGTCACTCCTTGGTAGCTCAACGATCTCTTGGCAATGCACTTTCCACAAGCGGCTTGGTGCAAGAGGAGCAACCATATCTATGTATGCCCCTGCTGGTACAAGTGTTGCCCTTTGTGGTAGTCCCTCATGGGATGACCAATTGTGACATCCGTCGCCACTAGGATTTCTTTGAATGTGACTTTACACGTTTTCTCTACAACACTTCACCCGACCTTGAGGCAGCTTGCTTCAGAGTCCATGTACTATTTCTAGAATTCAGAGGGACAAAGGCCCTCGACGCAAC